>NW_026869740.1:732718-1099077 GCF_905332965.1 Bombus pascuorum | reverse complement strand
AAAAATATTTGTGCTTTATAACGCTTTTTAAGGAAATAACTCGAAAAAAACTCTTGCAGCGAAAAATTTTTTTTTAAACAAATTTGAACGAAAAAAAACGTTTAATCCACACGTTAGAATCGAATTATATCGCGATTTGGTGTAAAAATATTTGTGCTTTGTAACGCTTTTTGAGGAAAATAACTCGAAAAAACTCTTGGAGCGAAAATTTTTTTTTTTAAAACAAATTTGAACGAAAAAAACGTTTAATCCGCGCGTAGAATCGAATTATATCGCGATTTGTGTAAAAATATTTGTGCTTTATAACGCTTTTTAAGGAAATAACTCGAAAAAACTCTTGGAGCGAAAATTTTTTTTTAAACAAATTTGAACGAAAAAAACGTTTAATCCACGCGTAGAATCGAATTATATCGCGATTTGTGTAAAAATATTTGTGCTTTGTAACGCTTTTTAAGGAAATAACTCGAAAAAACTCTTGGAGCGAAAATTTTTTTTTTAAACAAATTTGAACCAAAAAAACGTCTAATCCACGCGTAGAATCGAATTACATTGCGATTTGTGTAAAAATATTTGTGCTTTGTAACGCTTTTTAAGGAAATAACTCGGAAAAACTCTTGGAGCGAAAATTTTTTTTGAAATAAATTTGAACGAAAAAAACGTTTAATCCACACGTAGAATCGAATTATACTGCGATTTGTGTAAAAATATTTGTGCTTTGTAACGCTTTTTGAGGAAATAACTCGAAAAAACTCTTGGAGCGAAAATTTTTTTTTTAAACAAATTTGAACAAAAAAAACGTTTAATCCACGCGTAGAATCGAATTATATCGCGATTTGTGTAAAAATATTTGTGCTTTATAACGCTATTTAAGGAAATAACTCGAAAAAACTCTTGGAGCGAAAATTTTTTTTTTAAACAAATTTGAACGAAAAAAACGTCTAATTCACGCGTAGAATCGAATTATATCGCGATTTATGTAAAAATATTTGTGCTTTATAACGCTTTTTAAGGAAATAACACGAAAAAACTCTTGGAGCGAAAATTTTTTTTTTAAACAAATTTCAACGAAAAAAAACGTTTAATCCACACGTAGAATCGAATTATATCGCGATTTGTGTAAAAATATTTGTGCTTTGTAACGCTTTTTAAGGAAATAACTCGAAAAAACTCTTGGAGCGAAAATTTTTTTTTTTAAACAAATTTGAACGCAAAAAACGTTTAATCCACACGTAGAATCGAATTATATCGCGATTTGTGTAAAAATATTTGTGCTTTGTAACGCTTTTTGAGGAAATAACTCGAAAAAAACTCTTGGAGCGAAATTTTTTTTTTAAACAAATTTGAACAAAAAAAACGTTTAATCCACGCGTAGAATCGAATTATATCGCGATTTGTGTAAAAATATTTGTGCTTTATAACGCTTTTTTAAGGAAATAACTCGGAAAAACTCTTGGAGCGAAAATTTTTTTTTTAAACAAATTTGAACGAAAAAAACGTATAATCCACGCGTAGAATCGAAATTATATCGCGATTTGTGTAAAATATTTTTGTGCTTTATAACGCTTTTTAAGGAAATAATTCGAAAAAACTCTTGCAGCGAAAATTTTTTTTTTAAACAAATTTGAACGAAAAAAAACGTTTAATCCACGCGTAGAATCGAATCATATCGCGATTTGTGTAAAAATATTTGTGCTTTGTAACGCTTTTTAAGGAAATAACTCGAAAAAACTCTTGGAGCGAAAATTTTTATTTTAAACAAATTTGAACGAAAAAAAAGTTTAATCCACACGTAGCATCGAATCATATCGCGATTTGTGTAAAAATATTTGTGCTTTATAACGCTTTTTAAGGAAATAACTCGAAAAAAACTCTTGGAGCGAAAATTTTTTTTTTAAACAAATTTCAACGAAAAAAACGTTTAATCCACACGTAGAATCGAATTATATCGCGATTTGTGTAAAATATTTGTGCTTTGTAACGCTTTTTAAGGAAATAACTCGAAAAAACTCTTGGAGCGAAAATTTTTTTTTTAAACAAATTTGAACGCAAAAAAACGTTTAATCCACACGTAGAATCGAATTATATCGCGATTTGTGTAAAAATATTTGTGCTTTATAACGCTATTTAAGGAAATAACTCGGAAAAACTCTTGGAGCGAAAAATTTTTTTTTAAACAAATTTGAACGAAAAAAAACGTTTAATCCACACGTAGAATCGAATTATACTGCGATTTGTGTAAAAATATTTGTGCTTTGTAACGCTTTTTAAGGAAATAACTCGAAAAAACTCTTGGAGCGAAAATTTTTTTTTTAAACAAATTTGAACGCAAAAAACGTTTAATCCACGCGTAGAATCGAATTATATCGCGATTTGTGTAAAAATATTTGTGCTTTATAACGCTTTTTAAGGAAATAACTCGAAAAAACTCTTGGAGCGGAAAAATTTTTTTTTAAACAAATCTGAACAAAAAAAAACGTTTAATCCACGCGTAGAATCGAATATATACTGCGATTTGTGTAAAAAATATTTGTGTTTTATAACGCATTTTTAAGGAAATAACTCGAAAAAACCCTTGGAACGAAAATTTTTTTTCTAACAAATTCGAACGATTAAAAACGTTTAATCCACGAGTAGAATCGAATTATATCGCGATTTGTGTAGAAATATTTGTGCTTTATAACGCTTTTTAAGGAAATAACTCGAAAAAACCCTTGGAATGAAAATTTTTTTCTAAACAAATTCGAACGATAAAAACGTTTAATCCACACGTAGAATCGAATTATATCGCGTGTTTGTTCGCCCAGTCGCGGGGAGACGAGTCTCCGTTAGGAGCGTCAACGGGAGTCGTAAATTCCCGTTACGATCGAATGATCGACACCGCGAGCAGGGCGATCCCCTGATTTCAGTTACGACAATAGGGGTGGTTAATTGAAATAACTGTAGTCTCCAGTTATCTATTTTTATTTATTTTGCCACTTTTCACAGCACTTGGAACGTATATATAAATATGTTGTAATGGATATCGGTTAACGCGATGAATCCCGATATCGTGTGAAATTATTAGATTAGCTCGCCGAATGAATGCAAGAACCGTCCGAAGTATGTTGACGCGAAGAATCGAATGTCTCGTTCGCGTGAATTGAAGTTACTGTTTAGTGCCTCGGTGGCTAGAATTATACTTGAATGACTTGCCGAATGTTAGATTGCGACTTTACGATACTTCACAATGAGTTCGTTTGGGACTGAGCGATCGTGGTAAACGTGTTGATTGAATTGACGACGAAGACGAACTGACTTGATCGTGACGATGCTGTGTCGGAGGTGAGCTAAGGATGGGTGTGTCTAACGCACGGAGTCATCTGATTTGTTGATGACAGTTTTTGGTTGGAGAAGTGAGGGTAATAGAAATTGTTTCTATTGGTTAGTAAGACTATCGATGGACTAGGAAGGGTATTAGCCACCCTCGATGGAAAGTTGGGAGTAGGAGGCATCGCACGTGTGAACACTTAGCGTTCACGTGTTTTCCAGATGCTAACCAGAAACCTTAGAAAACGCTTTCGTGGAAAAGCCCTTGTTTGCAATGAAAGACTTTCGCCAGATTTTTCTGTGATTTATAGTCGGGCTGCGAGTGTTTTCAAGAGTACGCGATAAGGATGTGCGGACATCTGGCTGCCATCCGTCCGCGATGTGAGGTCCGGCCCAGGTAGAGTCGGGGCGACGTAACATCCTCCCCCCGTTGAGAGGGTACCGATCAAAATGATGTGATTGATTTGGCGAGGTGGATCTCGCATTAGTCCGCGTTGCTGCTGATTAGGTTGGAGTCATCTGGTGTCGATCTGCTCGGTAGTGGTACCATCCGTTTGATGCTCCGATCTATGGAATTCGTTGCTGTTCGAACGGTAGCCGTCCGGATGATGCCGTCTGCGCCGGGATGGACCTTGATGATTCTGCCCAGTGGCCATTGCATTGGGGGGGCGTTATCGTCTCTGAGAGGACGATGGTCCCTTCTCGAATGTCGTGACTCCCCTTGCTCCATTTGTTGCGTACGTTTAACTCATTGAGATACTCTCGATGCCAGCGGCGCCAGAAGTGCTGCTTGAGCTGTTGAATATGTTGCCAGCTGGATAGACGATTGGTTGGAGTATCTGTGAACTCTCGATCTCGTAAACATGTTAGTGAATCTCCGATAAGGAAGTGACCGGGAGTAAGGACGAGGAGATCGTTTGGATCGGTGGAGATCGGAGTCAGCGGACGGGAATTGAGGATCGACTCGATCTCAATGATGAGGGTGTTAAGGCCCTCTAATGATAGAAGCTTGTTACCTGCGGACACGTCTGAGGTGTCGTTTGAAAGACTTCACTGCAGCTTCCCACAACCCGCCGAAATGCGGTGAATTGGGAGGAATGAAGTGCCACTCGATCTGTCTGTCGGCTAAAAAGGACTGAACCTTTGCCTTATGATCGTCGGACCGTAGGAGGTTCCGTAGTTCTCGGAGCTCGTTGTTTGCGCCGACGAAGTTGGTGCCGTTGTCCGTGTGGATACTTGAGCAGAATCCTCGGCGAGCAATGAATCTTCGTAGTGCAGCAATGAAAGCCTCGCTTGTGAGGTCACTAACCAGCTCAATGTGAACTGCTTTTACTGCGAGACATATAAAGATTGCCACGTACACCTTTATCTTCCGTCGGTTGTGATCCTTTCGTTCCTTGACAAAAAAGGGCCCGCAATAGTCTATTCCGATGTTGGTGAACGGCCGTGATTCTGTTATCCGTGCTGCTGGGAGATCGCCCATTACATAATCCACTGGAGGTGGATTAGCTCGGCAGCACCGTACGCAGTTCTTCAACGTGCTCCATACTTGACTGCGGCCATCGATTGGCCAATAGGATCTTCGGAGGGCGTATAAAGTGGCTTGAGTCCTGGCATGTAGACTCAGGCGATGTTCGTGCTCGATTATGAGCGTCGTAACCGTTGACTTGGGTAAGATGATGGGGTGTTTCTGGCTGAAAGGCAGTGTTGAGTGACTGAGTCGGCCTCCAACTCGTAGCATCCCATCCTTGTCCAAAAAGGGATTGAGTCGCTGTAGCTTCCCTTTTAATGTGGACTTTTGATTGATTTGGAGCTGTCGAATGTCATCAGCGAAGTAGCAACGTTGGAGCAATTTGATTATTTTGTTATGCGCAATGGATAAGTCCTGCGCGGTTAGGGGGTTCCCTCGATGCCTTGGTTGCCGCCATCGTAGGCAGCGAGCTGTGATTATGATTAATTTCGGCCACGAGGAAAATCTCTCTAGTAGACTGTGGTCAGCGGAAATCAAAGACAAACAGGTTGCCTTCTTCTGCTCTGGTATTTCGGTCAATGGTACAGGGTTCCATTTCGGCAAGTATTTTTCAGCTTTTTGGAGCCATTTCGGTCCTTGTTGCCACATGGTTGATCGTAGCAGATCTTCTGGTGTTTGACCTCGCGAGATGAGATCCGCGGGGTTGTCCGTTGTGGAAAGATGACGCCACTCTGAGGTCTGGGTCTGCCTTTGAATATCTGCCACTCGATTAGCGACAAAAGTTTTCAGCGTGTGGGGCGACGTGTTAATCCAATGAAGAACGATGGTGGAGTCCGTCCAATAAACGATGCGCGTTATGGGTTTTGACAATGCTTGAAGGACGGCGGTGGTCAGCGACGCCAGAAGAAGTGCTCCGCTCAGTTCCAATCTTGGAATGGTTTGAGATTTGAGGGGAGCTACCTTTGATTTCGCAGTAAGGAGTCGCGTCCAGATATGCCCATCAGGATTCCTAGTTCGAAGGTAAACACATGCTCCATACGCCTTTTCGCTGGCGTCACAAAATCCATGTCCAATCGCGCGGGACCGAACGTCATTTTGCTGCTAGAAGTGTGGGGACTCCTCACTAAGGACGTCTTAATATATAACATTATTAACTTAAAGCACTATATAACATTATGTAGTTGTAAATTATAATATTATATACTATTATAGTATATACTATTATAATACCCTCATTATAAATAATTAATATTATAGTGATAAAAAACGACAAAAACCTAAAATTTAATTATTTTATTTATATTATTCCGCTTTTCCAAAGGTTTTTCGTTCAGTACTAATGGTTTCTCGACATAAAAGGTCACTATCCTTTTATGAGAAATGCAGATTGATTAACAGATTGATTAACGTGTTAAAAAATGGATGGTTCTATTAAAAAGAATATAGCTGATCTTTATTATCGGTGTCGGCGCGTGATACTAGCCAGAAATGAAAAGAAGCTGAAAGACGTCCTTATTCCTTATCATTGTACATGCGTCGTGCAGCATCATCAAGTCGAGTTATCGTCACACGTGCATGTTTCCTAAGAATCAATAAGAAGAATATCGGGATCCTTATCGTGAACCGAAACTATAACATACAGCCAAATTTACACCTTTTCACTTTGGATAATCTGTAAGTAATATACAAACGTTTTACAACGGTTTGTAATATTTCTCAATTATACAATTTGAATTGCATTTCACTATCGTTACTCCTAAGATGCTCAGCCTGTCTCTGACTCGATACAAAACGAGAGGAACGGCCCTCCTACGAATATTCTGTTTGAAATAAACTGATATGTATTCTGATTGTATAATATAATCGAATATAATCTGATTGTATTAGAAACAAATTCTTGGTAGAAACGTTTTTGTATAATATGATTCGGAACGATATAGATTAGATCATGTTACTATATAATCTATATAATCTAATCTACAAGACAAGCAACTTTATAACTTTATAAACATCATTTCGATTAAATAAAAAAAACGGGAGTTTTTCTTACATTTCCTCTATATCTTAAAAATTATTTATCATACGTGAAAAAGTGTCAGTAGAATATTGTAGATAATAAAATTATCTATAAAATGAGACTATCCATACAACTGACAAAATACTTAATACTCGTGCCACTAAAAACTCAGCAAACGGAAACAATTTGGAACGCACTCTTGAATCACTACATTTACATCTTTTCCGCTCCAAAAAAGATACTAACCGACCGCGGACAAAATTTTATATCTAGTTTGATGCAACAGTACGAAGACGCGTTCAAAATCAAACATATCAAAACGACATCCTTCCACCCACCAAGTAACGGATCGTTAGAGCGAACACGCGCAGTAGTAACAGACATGTTAAAATCGATACAGCGAAATTCGGACGAAGAATGGGACGATCAACTTAACTTTGTATGCCTTGCATATAACACAATGATACACGACTCCACTGGTTACACGACGTTCGAACTCACATTCGGACACCAAGCCAATCTTCCCTCCACGATATCCAAGAATCCGCAACGCACATACGCAGACGAAGTCACGTTCCGCAAAAAAGAATGGGACTCTAGACTCCAACACGCTCGCGGAACGTTGATCAAAAGTAAACAGCGATATCAGCGCGATCAAAAACGTAAAATTATAAAACCTCAATCAGTTTTCAAAGAAGAAGACTCCGTCTTAATACATAACGATCATAAAAGGCATAAACTTGACGTGGAATGGTTAGGACCGTACACGATTGATAAAGTATGTACTCCATACTGTTTGATTCAAAACAAAAAAATACACGGTAATCGTTTAAAACCTTACTTTCCAGGTCGACGCTCCTCTTTGCCGGAATAGTATCCGCGCAAATAAATATTACCCCATTGGAAAGAAACTCTGTATTCGTAGAAAACATAGGAAAAGGATATTTGTACAGCGATATTGCCAATGTTATAGTAGGATTAGACACTAGCGACATATACGAGCAGATAAGCACAATAGAATCATATAAATTAACAATAGACTCACGTGCAACCAGCAAAGAATACGCTGAACAGTTAGACGGATTACAAAATCGTATCAATAATCTAAAACAACTCGCAAAACACTTAAAAGCGTTAACACATACCCGAAGCAAACGAGGTTTACTCAACATCATAGGTTCCGTATCGAAAAGTTTGTTCGGAACTCTCGACGATACCGATCTTACGCTCATAAACGAGAATATGGACAAACTATTCGATGACAATAATAAAATCAAGACGATAATAGCGAATCAAACAGCACTTGATAGAAAAATTGTAAAGTCAGAAAATCTAAACCACTTAGAAAAATCACATAGCGATATATTAAAACAACAATGGCAGGCAAATATCGATAGATTTATACTTAAGATGATCATGAAACTCGACACCGCGATGCAAACTTTACACTTCCAATTAGATGAAATACTTAACGTCATGATATTAGGCAAACAAGGAATAATTAGTCTTTACCTTTAGTCTCTAACACAGAATGGAACATATTACAGATATATCCTATCCCGAGTAAGAGAAATGGAGTATTTTTGGCTCCAGTAGTCGAACATCAGATATATTTAACCTCAGGTCTTTCATTTATAAACACTGATATCGAATACCTTAACAAACTTTGTAAGAATCAAGCCGGAACCACTATACGCAAACAAACACTACCAATTCATGACAGAAACTCGAAAACCGATTGTCGCAACTAAATAATAAACTTCAAACCTCACATTGAACATTGCCAAATAACAGTACTTAAGATCGAAGACATTAGCTTTATACCACTCAAAACTAGCAACTGTTACATTGCGATACCGGCAAATCCGATAGAAATAGACACAATTTGCCAAACGAAACACACTTTGCAAAAACTTGACAAGCCTTCTATCATCTTGCGATATACTGTACAAAGACGAACACATGCGTATAGGCGAAACAAAAAACGAAGTCAAATACGAAATCAAAACAAAAACCCTAGCGCTCAAAACAAACGATAGTTTCACTCATCTGTTAGATAAACTCGAGCGAGCACCAAAGGTAATAGACAATTTACAAGGCTATAAAACCACGATCGATAAAATAGGCGACGAGATAGAAACCCTTAATTTCGAACACAGAATCAAAGATATACAGTATTGGGGACTAACCACGCTCCAGACATTAGGGTACATAGCATTAGGCATACTAGGTATATATGGATTAAACAAAATAGGGGTATTCGAATGCATCAGGAAATGTATACCGAACAAATTATGTATCAATCTATTGCGCTGCCGAAATGAAACCGTAATCATCAGCCACAATGCGACAGCCCCGCCAGTACCAAGCACCCTGGCCTCGACACCCAACATCCATATTCCAACCGATACATAATTCCTCTTGAGGAAGAGGAGGAATCAGCTGTAATTTTCAAGCCACGTCAAGTCCGATTCAACGAAAGTCTTGTGAAGACAACTTGAGGGACCAAGTTCAATCTAGGAAGGGGGGAATGTCACAGGTGCAAATCAAGCAGCTATATGATAAACCAGCATCCGTTCTCAGGCGCCTGGACGGCATATATGTACGACCAAAGACTGCTCCCACTCCAACGAATAAAAGAATATAAATGCTTCGTTCCAAATCATTCAGTCAGTCTAAAAAAAAATTACTTAACTAACTCAAACACCAAAAAATTGTATCATGGCGAAACGAAAACAGTATTGTACAAATTGAGGCAAAAAAAAAAAAAATAAAGAACTCGATCTCCTGTTAGGAAGCAAACAAGTTTCTTGTTTTTATCTTAATTTTTACGTGACAGCTGCCTCGGCTGGGCGTGCCCGGTGTCGGAGTGCGTAGGCAGTACGCCGGCGTGGTGCGAGCAGTCGATCGCTTGGCGTGCCCGGTGTCGGGGTGTGTAGGCAGTACGCCGGCGTGGTGCGAGCAATCGATCTGGGCAGGGGAACTGAGTGCCAGCAGCCGTAGTCCCTGAGCGACCAGCAGCCGTAGTCCCTGAGCAACCAGCAGACTGCACAGGTCGGTGGCCATCAGAATTACGTGGGGTTTTCGCATCATTTCGGCAGCGGCAGCGGCGGGGCTCGATGGACTTCCCGCGTTCGAGCTGCAGACCCTGAGGTGTCGCGAGAGCTATCTCCGCAATCGGGGTCTGCTGGGCGAAATTGGAGCGACGGTCGCGGTCTCGGCGGGAGCTGCTCGACAGAAGGCGCGCCGTGGCTGAGGGTACTCGGTTGGAGGAGGTGGCAGAACGGCAGAGGGAGCTTGCTTCCCATCCCGTGAGGATTGGCCGACGAGGGTGCGGCGGTGCCCTGTGTAGGAGTGCGTAGGCAGTACGCCGGCGTGGTGCAGAAATCGATCTGGGCAGGGGACCTGAATGCCAGCAGCCGTAGTCCCTGAGCGACCAGCAGCCGTAGTCCCTGAGCGATCAGCAGACTGCACAGGTCGGTGGCCATCAGAATTACGTTGGGTTTTCGCATCATTTCCGCGGCGGCAGCAGCAGGGCTCGATGGGCTTCCCGCGTTCGAGCTGCAGACCCTGAGGTGTCGCGAGATCTATCTCCGCAATCGAGGTCTGCTGGGCGAAATTGGAGCGACGGTCGCGGTCTCGGCGGGAGCTGCTCGACGGAAGGCGCGCCGTGGCTGAGGGTACTCGGTTGGAGGAGGTGGCAGAGCGGCAGAGTTAGCGGGCTTCCCATCCCGTGAGGAATGGCCGACGAGGGTGCGGCGGTGCCCTGTGTAGGAGTGCGTAGGCAGTACGCCGGCGTGGTGCAGAAATCGATCTGGGCAGGGGACCTGAATGCCAGCAGCCGTAGTTCCTGAGCGACCAGCAGCCGTAGTCCTTGATCGACCAGCAGCCGTAGTCCCTGAGCAATCAGCAGACTGCACAGGTCGGTGGCCATCAGAATTACGTGGGGTTTTCGCATCATTTCGGCGGCGGCAGCGGCGGGGCTCGATGGGCTTCCCGCGTTCGAGCTGCAGACCCTGAGGTGTCGCGAGATCTATCTCCGCAATCGAGGTCTGCTGGACGAAGTTGGAGCGACGGTCGCGGTCGCCGAGGCGCGGTCTCGGCGGGAGCTGCTCGACAGAAGGCGCGCCGTGGCTGAGGGTACTCGTTTGGAGGAGGTGGCAGAGCGGCAGAGTTAGCGGGCTTCCCATTCCGTGAGGAATGGCCGACGAGGGTGCGGCTGTGCCCTGTGTAGGAGTGCGTAGGCAGTACGCCGGCGTGGTGCAGAAATCGATCTGGGCAGGGGACCTGAATGCCAGCAGCCGTAGTCCCTGAGCGACCAGCAGCCGTAGTCCCTGAGCGACCAGCAGACTGCACAGGTCGCTGGCCATCAGAATTACGTGGGGTTTTCGCATCATTTCGGCGGCGGCAGCGGCAGGGCTGAGGTGTCGCGAGATCTATCTCCGCAATGGAGGTTTGCTGGGCGAAGTTGGAGCGACGGTCGTGGTCGCCGTGGCGCGGTCTCGGCGGGAGCTGCTCGACAGAAGATGCGCCGTGGCTGAGGGTACTCGGTAGGTGGAGGTGGCAGAGCGGCAGAGGTAGCGGGCGTCCCATCCCGTGAGGTTTGGCCGTCGAGGGCGCGGCGGTGCCGGTGGACGCGCCTACAGGAGACGCGCGAGAGCCGCAGCGACCTCCGAAGGGGATTGAAGTTACGCGCTGGACCTTCCAGCACCCGGGAGGCACCAAGCAGTCCGGTTGGCGATCCGGACGGTCCCTGGGAGAGTGCGAGACGTAATATGGACAGAATTTTGTGCGCGGAGGGCCCGGTGTGTCGCCACAGCGGTTCCCGGGCACCCCTCAGTCGCAATAGGGACGGTAATCGTGAAGGTTTTGGTCGGTTGGAGTCCGACACTACCACGCCGCTCTTCCTCGTAGAAGCGACGGGTGTCCGTGCGAATTTCCTCCACGAAAAAAAAAAAAAGTAATGAAGTTAAGAAGATTCTATGACTTATTCTACCACATACCAAAATAATGCTAATAGTACATAATAATATTAATAATAACCAAAATAATAATAATAACTATCAAAATAATAATAGAATTACTATTACATCGGAGGTGTTTTTTAGAATTATCGAGTCAGAAAACTTGCCTAGTGTATTTAGGCAAATAGATGTATAATACGGGAAATTATTCTATGCAAAAATAAGTCAAAAGTGAAAAAATGTAGAATAACACTTTTTCATTTAAGTTTTCGTTTTTGAGAAAATACGATTTGAACATATTGAATAAAAGATTAGCCTGGTATATGTGTATTTAACAAATTTTCAAATTCGACTTTCTCGAAAACGAGATTTCAGACAATATATAATATAGGTCAAACATATCAGTCAAACATATATAATATAGATAATATAAGGATAAAGGGAAAATCGAAAGAAAATCGACATACCGTAGGAGTTTCTTTTATTTTGCGTAACTATACAGTAATTTACAGGCAAACATCAAATCCTACGGTTACAACACTGACACGACATTTTATTATATTTTATTTTAATTGGCAGCCGCCAAAATAAAATAAAATAAAATTTTTTTTTTTTTATTTTGGTTATTTTACAATTTGTCCTTGTGGACATTTGGTAAAGTGTCATATCTTGTAGGTCATATCTTGTAGGTCATATCTTTTTTTCTTCACCTACAAGATATGACACTTTACCAAATGTCCACAAGGACAAATTGTAAAATAACCAATATAAAAAAAAAAATTTTTATTTTAACACACAAAACATCTACCTACAACATCTACATCTAAAACATCTACATCTAAAACATTTAGTACTAATATGGGGAACTTCTTCGCCTTTGTCATATGAGTCGCTCTGGTCCGTGGTTTTGCATACCTGTAATCAGAATATCGTGTCCGTCCGGACACAGTATTTTATATTTGGCCTACCTATATGTTGTTTGAAAATAAGATAAGAGAAAAATGTAAAGCCGAAGGACCTTACCCCTTCTGTTATGCGTCCTAATTGTGACCGGAGCGGCCACTACTCGAGCGAAGTATGCCATTTGTTCGAAACCCAATAGAATCTCGCTTCCTTCGGGCAGCGGAGAATATTACATTTTGAGGACCGGAGGTCGGTGGACCTCGTTGTTGTTCCGCCGCCGGTATTTAGATCCGCTTACACGGATCATGCATTGATCGGGATAATGGTCCACGATCTGGAACGTAAAGAGAAAATTCATACGTTTAGTCTCGTATGATTGCATGCCATGTTATATTCTTGTGCGAAACGATGCCACGACAGTTGGATAAGGTAGTTAGTACGAATATACGTTGTTACAGGCAGATATATCTTTTTCATTTTCAGCTATTTTACGGGGATGTTGAAGAAGTTACAGTAACGAGATATTTTAGTAGGATTATAGTAATTTAAACTTTGATATTGCTACGTCCTTCTATATGAAATAATTGATTTCAGAAATGTGTAATATTGTTCAAAATATAGTGAGAAAAAATTCTGTTAAATATTTATTAGATTTCGATTTAAAATTTGAAGTTAAGCGAACGCAACGTGATCCATGTTTTGTCAGTTTTTTTTTTTTTTTTTTTTTATTACAAAGATATGTATTATGCACTGAAGCAAAGCATAAATCAACGTCAAATTTCTGTCTGTTCTTTTTCAGAAAACTTTAGATTTTGAAGCAACGTGATAAAAGTTGTTTGTAATATTTTGCAGAATCTTAGCTAAATAAATCCTAAAATTTATAGCGGGTCCTTAAACCGTTGAAAAGTTTACTGCCAAGATGTGAAAAAATTAGATTGGGTAATGCAAACATTAAAAATGCATCAAAATATTGTTAAACAAGGATTAGCATTGTTTCGACATATAAGGTCAAAACGTATTGATTCTGTTACAATGGTCAAAATGTATTGAATGTATTCAATTTGTTGTACTATTTCCTTCCGTTACGACGAACGACTATAGTGGCTCTCTATTAAATGCTATTCATATATGTACGTACTATACGCGACTATAGTCACTCGTCACAAAACGTCGCGCTTGTCACGAATCAACTTTCCTTTTTGCCATGTGGTACGCCAGATGTGACGGTCCTTGCGAGATTCCCCGTAGTCCGGACGCCAAGACCTATCTATTGTTTTAATAGCTCGCAGCAGGCCTAAGAAGACGACATAAACCGAATTTGTTCAGTTTCAGTTTTCTTCACTTAAACATTTTCGGTTTATGTTTGTTGCACTCGACTCTTACCTAATACGGAGAAAGCGGGTGCCTGGCAAGATAAGACTTTTCCCATAAACAAGGATGCCCACGAGCCATATCTAGTTCTCCTTGTCTTTACTACCTAATTCATTTACCAATGGGCATCGCGGATCGTTACCCTCACTTTTCCACCAAAAAGTGTGGACAACGAATCCGCGTTCTGAGTTCCAAAGGGAACACCCACACCGAGCTTTCTTCTTTGATGGTACGAGACCGTTCAAACAGTTCCATTTCTAATTCCAATTCAGTCACAATATTGACCTTTGTAATAAAACACTAAGTCTAAAGAATAAAGACTATTCCACAAATCAACAGTTGTGTAATTATTCAGAAATTACGCGACACGCTTCGCCGTGTCATTTAGGACCATTTTTGGTTGAACGACTAAAAGCCAACTTGTTTGAAACTGTATTTACATGTGCGAATTCGAACAACCTAATTAAGGTTCATCGACTTAATCGTTCGTCCAAAAATTGCCTAATGCAAACAAGATTTTATATATATATATATATATATATATGTCGGGTTGACGTTAGGGGCGTTTAATGAGTCTTCACCAGTGTTGTTCATGGTTGTCGCACAGATATTTATTACACAAGTATGGCTGATACAAGATTGACAATCGGACGCGGTAACTGGACGCTAATGACAATGGCCCTAGGTTCGATATAGCGAATCCACGGTCAACGGGATAACGAATATACTTTGCTTCAAAGTCTAAGTCGTACTCAACTTACTACTCGTGATACTAGGAACGCTTGATTGACTCTTAGCTAATCGGATTGCCAGAAAAGAATGACTTTCCGTCGCGACGACGCTGCAGAGGAAAACTATGATGGGGTGTGCCTAAGGGCACGAGAACATCGGATTCGTCAAAGAAAGCCTCCACTCGGAGGGTGAGGGAAATAGGCGCTGCTGTTAATTGGTCAATTTCTATGTTGGCGGTTAGAAAAGGATGCTAGCCGCCCTAGAGAGAGAGTTCCTAGCAGGCAACGTCGTACGTGACCAAATCAGGCTTTCCCATAACTTCCCGCAATAGGTGACAGATTTACAGGCTGATAGAACAAAGACTGTTTGTCAATCTGAAGGACTTTAGTTAACTAGGTCCTAAGATTTGTAACGGTTCCTCAGGTTATCTGAACATAAACTGTAAACGATGCATCGGCATCTGGCGATCATCTGGCCCAAAGAATGGGGTCTGTGTGTGGCGAGCTGCGGGGCTGTTGGAATGTATTATTGTCAAGTGTCTGTACTGCCAATTCTTTAAAGGAAAGCTATGTTACTTTATATCTCTGTTAGGTGAAACGTTCATCCCGTGACCGTGGCTACGCTCGGCGACCGGTTGTCGCCTCGAGCCTAAACTCATTGTCTCAAGTTTCGAATGACTGTGTCTGGGTTATTTCGTAAATGCTACAGTATTTGGGCTTTTCCAAATAATTCCAACGGGGGGGGGCCCGGTGTCCTTTCATCTCCGACACGGCCATCCTGACTATCACACGTCCTCGGGTGTATCTAGAATATTGGATTTTCCCAATGTTAGACTCGATATAACTGTCGTTATTTACAATTTAGTTAAGTGTCAAAATAGGTCAAGGGTCCAGTTTGACAGCAAAAATTCTGGTCGGACGTTTGATAACGAAAGAGTTAAAAGAGAGTGGAAATCCGTAACGTTACGATTGATATTCGAAGTGCTAGTCGCATTTTGTGAATCATCAGTCTGGGCGTAATGACATGATGGACCATTCTCGATCTCGCACCTGGACGGCCCTCAGTTCTCTGGATCATGATACCACACTGAGCTTTTGTTCAAACACTATGTTAGATGTTATCTCCGTAGTGTTAACGATACTTGAATTGAATCCGGTAACGGTGTGTTGATCTCGCACTTACTTTGTTTGGGCCGTATGCCCCCCGTAAGCGTATGTGAGCCACTATGTTCGATCCGACACCTGATTACCGCACTGGACATGTATGAAGACATTGTCCTTTGCCATATCGCCACACTGGGCGTTTGTTAGAACACTACGTTAGATGTTATTTCCATGATACTTGAATCGAATTCGGTAACGGTGTGTTGATCCCGCACTTACTTTGTTTGGGCCGTATGCCCCCCGTAAGCGTATGTGAGCCACTATGTTCGATCCGACACCTGATTACCGCACTGGACATGTATGAAGACATTGTCCTTTGCCATATCGCCACACTGGCATATGCAAACTCTTTCTGCTAAGTGCTGTGGTCAGCATGATCCTCTAGGACCGAGGTACTCGCATCGTCATGGTCACTGTTCTCGTCATCACCGCAGACGTCCAACTCAATAGGAACGCGACTATCTGGCATTTTCTTTAACCTATCATGGCTGTATTTATATGAGCGTTTGCCGTCTAGTGTTTTTTAAAATGTACCTATCTCCTTCCAAAATTTCCGCTATCACAAATGGACCGCTAAATTTCGGATCTAGTTTCGTTTGGTTCCTTTCCTCGTTTTTCTTTAATACAAAGTCACCGAGATTGAATTTAACTACTTTGGCTTTCGTTTTATCGAATCTTTCCTTATCATACTTAGCGCTATCTTCCATATTTCGTATGGCCTGTTGTCTTACGTTGCAGATATCTATTTCCTTTTCTTCGGTATTTTCAGATAGTAGTAACCCGTAGGGTCTCGCTGTTTTACCAATTAATAATTCTAGCGGACTCGATTTAGTCACACGATGAGTGGTGCAATTTAAAGCTAACTGTATTTCGCCGATCGCGTCTTGCCATGATCGCCCGGTCGTTTCTACCGTTGTAAACATATTCTTTAATGTACCCATAGTACGCTCTACCTGTCCATTCGCTCTACTAGCACCGGTTGCTATTAGGTGGAGTTTAATTTGTTTATCCCGACAAAAATCTTGAAATTCTTTGCCGGTAAAACATCGCCCTTGATCTGCTATTATCCGAGAGGGACTGCCGAATAGAAATATGGCGGACTTAAGTGCCTTAACGGTGCTAAGGGGGTCTATTTTACGAGTGTGGTGTAAGTATACAAATTTGGTAAAGGCATCGATCAGGACAATGACGTATTCTTTCGAGTCGTTCTTGCCGCTCAGCTTTCCCGTTATGTCTACGTGAATGGTATGCCAAGGTATGCTGGTCTTAGGTATGGGATGTAATTCAACTTGCACTTTGCCTGAATTCGCCTTAGAAATCTGACAAGCATGACAGTTCTCTACGAATTTGCGAACATATTTCGCCATCCCTTCGAACCAGTAATACTCGTACAGTTTCTCGAGCGTTTTATCCCAACCTAAGTGCATAATTGACTGGTGTATGTGGTTAATGACGGACCACCTAAACCCTCTTGGTACGATGGGCAGGCAGGGGGTCTTGCCTCTCCTTTGTATTTTACGGTAAAGGGTACCGGATCGTAACTCATACGTACTCGCAATGTCTTCCGCGAGCTCGTCGTTTCGCAGTTTGTCGACGATTTCAGAAATTTGAGGGTCGCGACGTTGTTCCGCTAGTAGCCAATCTTCCGAGATTTCGGCCAGATTAATTTTCTTTTCTTCGATCTTGTTGGTGGGGGCGCGGTCGGTGTCTACAGGATTACGCGAGAAGAAATCTACGTGGGCCATTCGTTTGCCTTCTCGGTACATAATGTCGAAAGTGAAAGTTTGCAAGTAAGCCCACCACCTATGAACCCTGTCACTTAGACTTACTTTATTACGAGCTGCTTTTAACGAATTACAATCAGTGACAACGAGAAATTCCCGTCCGTGCAGATAGTGGCGAAAATGTTTAACGGCGTTTACAACTGCCAGGGTCTCTAGTTCATATGAATAATACCTGGATTCCGCGGGGCTCGTTCTCTTACTGTAATATTCTATTACTCGGTTTCTGCCGTCGATTTTGTGCATTAAAATAGCGCCGTATCCGTCCGAACTAGCGTCAGTACGTAATTCTATCGGGTAATTCGGGTCAAATATCATTAACACCGGCTCGTTGGTCAGGATGGAAATTATTTTTTTTGCCTTATGGTTTCGTGTCTATCTGTCCAAGTTAGGTTTTTAATACCGGAGGTAAGTGCGTACAACGGTTTCATTACCCGTGAAAATTTAGGGACGAATTTTCGGAAATAGGAGGCTAAACCTATGAACTGCCTAAGTTGAGCGACGGTCGTTGGTGCCGGTAGAGAACTCAAGGCTCGTATTTTACCCGGATTTGGGCGAACTTCTCCGTTATGAACTACGTACCCGAGATAAAGTACAGACGTCTTGAGAAAGGAACTCTTCGAAAAATTGAAGGAGAACCCGGCGTTTACGAGGGTACCTAGTACGATGCGTAATCTTTCTAGAGCCTGGTCTACCGATTCAGCGATGATTAGGACGTCATCCAGGTAGACAACGACGTACGAGTGGGCGAGGCCGCCCAAGGCATTGAGAATAGCCCTCTGGAAAACGGACGGTGCGTTTTTCAATCCAAACGGCATCGTCGTATACTCGTATTGCCCGTCGGGGGTGACAAACGCTGTATATTCTGTCGAATTGGGATGAATGGGGATTTGATGGAACCCGCTGGCCATGTCGAGGCTAATGAAGTACTTCGCCCTTTGCAATCTCGCGATTTGATCCGCGATAAGAGGTAGAGGATATCGGTCCGCGACCATATTTTTATTTAGCTCTCGAAAATCTACGCACAACCTATCCGAGCCGTCCTTCTTCTTTACGAGTAACATAGGGCTCGCGAACGGAGAGTTACTAGGCCTTATGATTTCTGCCTTAATTAATTCGCTTATTCGTTCGCGCACTATGCTTCGCTCTGCCTCGCTAAGCCTGTAGGGGCTTCTTTGTACGGTGACATTAGGGTCAATCAAACGTATCTCTAACTGTCCCGTATTTACACGTGCACGCGGGAAACCCGTAATAAACGAACTTTTAAATTCTCCGAGGATGGAGATCAATCGGTCTTTATCTTTACCGAGCACCTCGGTGTCGACTCCATTAATATCGATTTTACTTTCGGCGGTTATATTGTAAACATTGGCAGCTTTTGCCCTGCAAATACTGAGGCTATTTTGGGTAATATTTACGTTAAAACCTTGGCTCAAAATTTCGCGGCCTATCATGATGTCGTAATTTAGATAGCCGTCGGCAAGGATGTGAAAAATTATTTCCAACGCAAAACCATTAATACGTACTATGGATGCAATTTGAGACGTGCAATTAATACGGTGATTTCCTATCCCTCGCATTACTACTACGTCGGTCGTTCTTTTGCCGGAAAATTTCGAGGCTACGGACTCTTTGATTAGCGAACATTCGGCTCCAGAATCGAAATAAAACGAGAACGACTCACCCAGATGGCTTAATTTACCAGTTGAAGACTCCGCCACGCAGGAGTTGACTCGACGTTCGTTATCGGGGTCGCGATTTGTTTTCTGCAGCAGCGGGCGGTTGGATGCGATGTGGCCCTCTCCGCGACACTTGAAGCATGACACCTTGGACGATCCAGCCGGTCGGCTTTTCTACTGTCTCTCGGTTCTCATTCTCGTACGACACTCCGCTATCTTATGCCCGGGAATACCACAGTGACGACACCTGATCTGGGGGCCAGGTAGCTTCTGCCGTTTAATTTCGGGGCCTGCTGATGGATTTCCTGACGGAGGCGCCGGCCTCTTCTTCGCGTAGTGGAAAGCTTTCATTTCCGTCAAAAATTGATCCCGAGTCTTGATGTCGCTTGTAAGCGCTAGTTTCTCGACACGTTCTTCGAGCAGACTCAGGTGATGAAGAACGGTGGTGATACTTCCTTGGGTTCCGCACCCGCCTCTTGCTCTTTCAATTGACTCACGATGGCCAGAAGCTGCTCGGTAATTGTAGACGGTGGTGATCCCACTTCTGATGTCGGGTTGACGTTAGGGGCGTTTAATGAGTCTTCACCAGTGTTGTTCATGGTTGTCGCACAGATATTTATTACACAAGTATGGCTGATACAAGATTGACAATCGGACGCGGTAACTGGACGCTAATGACAATGGCCCTAGGTTCGATATAGCGAATCCACGGTCAACGGGATAACGAATATACTTTGCTTCAAAGTCTAAGTCGTACTCAACTTACTACTCGTGATACTAGGAACGCTTGATTGACTCTTAGCTAATCGGATTGCCAGAAAAGAATGACTTTCCGTCGCGACGACGCTGCAGAGGAAAACTATGATGGGGTGTGCCTAAGGGCACGAGAACATCGGATTCGTCAAAGAAAGCCTCCACTCGGAGGGTGAGGGAAATAGGCGCTGCTGTTAATTGGTCAATTTCTATGTTGGCGGTTAGAAAAGGATGCTAGCCGCCCTAGAGAGAGAGTTCCTAGCAGGCAACGTCGTACGTGACCAAATCAGGCTTTCCCATAACTTCCCGCAATAGGTGACAGATTTACAGGCTGATAGAACAAAGACTGTTTGTCAATCTGAAGGACTTTAGTTAACTAGGTCCTAAGATTTGTAACGGTTCCTCAGGTTATCTGAACATAAACTGTAAACGATGCATCGGCATCTGGCGATCATCTGGCCCAAAGAATGGGGTCTGTGTGTGGCGAGCTGCGGGGCTGTTGGAATGTATTATTGTCAAGTGTCTGTACTGCCAATTCTTTAAAGGAAAGCTATGTTACTTTATATCTCTGTTAGGTGAAACGTTCATCCCGTGACCGTGGCTACGCTCGGCGACCGGTTGTCGCCTCGAGCCTAAACTCATTGTCTCAAGTTTCGAATGACTGTTAGCCAGAGGTTATTTCGTAAATGCTACAGTATTTGGGCTTTTCCAAATAATTCCAACGGGGGGGGCCCGGTGTCCTTTCATCTCCGACATATATATATATGTAATGTGGTGATATTTTTAGAAATCAGGCGATCGAGTCGTGAAAACTCAAGAATCGATTTTCTAAAGTCTTCTTCCGTATCTCCTAAAATCTCCGCTTCTAATCCCTCTTCTCTTTCTCCTTCTCCTTCTAACTCTTAACTTGCTTTTCATTTTCGTTGTTCTCTATCTTCGCTTCTCGAAATCCTGTTTTATTCTCCTTCCTAAGTCCCTGTCCTTCTCTATTTATATCGTTCGACCGACTCCCAGTAAACACAGGCAAAGTCAAACCGTCGGTTGGTGTCCTAAATTCTATAGAATTTACAGATATATATTACAGGCGAGTATAATCGTTCGCGACAACAATCAACACTGTGAGCGTCTGGATTCACTGGATATTGGATACGTAACACTCATTTACAGAAATAGCAAACATATGTACATTTGTCGATATAATATATCAATATTTCATCCACAGTTCATTTGTTTTCTTCTTCTTCTATTTTTTTTTTTTTTTTTTTTTTTTTTCCGTAAGAACTTCGCAATATAGATCCACTTGAGATCCATTTATACGAAAACGTACAGTGACCGTGCCGTGTTCGGACGTTCATGCGTTATTATTTGTTGTATCCGATTGGATGTATCCGAGATGAATGTGCCAGTCAGGTTGAAGTTATACACGATACATTATTATATTATTAATTATTATTATATTATTATATTACCTATAAGAGCGGTACTTCTGGACGAACAAGAGGAAGAAGTGTACCAACAAAAGGAGGAAAGATTGTGGTGTACATCCGTTATGACAAAACCGCAAAGAAAAAGGAGAATTTCATATTTATAAGCAACTAATAAATTACGAACAAGAGTTTTATGAATACTTTAGAATGATACAGCATTCTTTTAATATTTTACCGAATAAAAATCTAATATTCTCTTATTTACATCTGACAATCTTTTTTAAGGTTTGTTTCGCGCCACCTTCTTCTCCGAATAGTTTCAGCTAATACAAAATTAATCTACGCAACTTTTGAACTCGATTGGATAGGAGGAAATGGTACCCTTGGGTTCTTAAATATTAAAATTATTACTTAAATAATTATATAATCGATATATACTCGATTGTATTCGATTATCTGCTAATCTTATTATCCTTTTAGTATTGATTATAGCAAAAAGTTGTAGATTTAGACACGACGCATCTTTTACATTCTACTATTTTTTGTCGCATGATAAACAGTTTCCGAAAAACAAAAAAATTGGTAACTGTAGATTGTACAATACATTTTGATAAATTTGTTCATAAATTTTTATAAAAAAATTTGTTCAATATTGAAATATGTGTGCATACATAAATCAATGAAATGAAATAACATAAATTCTCAAAGCATGAAATTTTGACATCATTCACGTTTTAATTATTAAAAGTTCGGTTCAGAATTAGCATGATCGCAGCATAGTAAAAAGATTATTACAGTATACGAAATGTAAAATAGCTTCGTGAAAGGGACTGAAAGAAATTAATTAGATAAGAGGCAGAAGGAATTAATGAATAAAACCCTAAATCCGATATATAATAATACTTGTATAACTTTTACGATTTTAGTCTAATTTATATTTCAGAAATGTAATAATTGCCTCTTTTTCCAGACAAAATTTTACGCATGTTGTTCATTATATATTTCTTCCTCCTTTTTTCAAAATTAATGAAATGTATGGTGCGATTAATTAAATATATAACAAATAAAAACTGGACTACCTATGAAATTTTAGGTTTTCCTGCCCGTATTTTAATTGCGAATGGAATTTTTCTTCATTTCAAGGAATATAACAATATATATGTATTTATTCAATTTATTTTCATCCACATTGGAAGATATATGTATGTGTTTTAGTGCTTCGTTGAAGATCTTATTCGAATGTGCTTGTTAAGATTTAACAAGGTCTTGTTTTACATCTGCTAGAAGCTTATTCGTAATGTATTATTAATTAACCTCAATCCTGCAAATCTGCTTCGTACAATTCCAATAAAATGAATTATAGATACAAGCATCTAGTAAATAAGTGATTTATTTTACGCAAGAATAAATAAAAAAATTGGAAATGAATTGTTTTCTGTTTTAATATACTTAAATATGATTTGAAAAGCATACGAGACACGTTACAATGGCTACACTAGTTATATATTCCATTTTCATAATATAAAATATTTATACTCATATGAAAGCACTGCTAAATGATATTTAATATACTTGGATTTAATTAATTAGTATATCAAATGTTATAATAAATACAATGACGTGCCAATACATTTTATGACCGCTGTAAATTCCAATAATCAATACCTTATAATAATTATATAATCAAAGCAACTGAACTTTTTCAACCATTTTTTACTCAATCGCATTTTTCTAACGTTAACAAACATATCAAGATTAAGAAACATATAAAAAAAGTTCTTACTAACACGCACGATTTCCCGTTTCAATTTAACGTTAAACATTTTCTTGAAACATTGCGAACCTTATTTGATTGCTAATCGGACCAAGATACAGATATAAAGGTTTGAAGATATCACCAACTTTTCTCATTAAGAAAGAAAAACGCATAAATTAAATGAGAAAATCAATATTTCCGAATAGCATTGGAGGATTTCCCTTAATTCCCACGACAGTTTTGAATTTGAAAAAGCATAAAACATTTGAAAATCTATGGAAACGAATGCACATACAGAGCTTAACGAAACGGCTCATATCTTCTATGTACACTCGACGGTAGAAAAAGGTCGCAGAAAGAACGAATAAAAAGAACGCGATGAGTCGGCGGAACATGTCATTAATTACTATACACGGTTCGTACCTAACGAAGAAACGTGAATCCGTCGCGACGGCGGCATTGCCACTCGAAGTTCATTGGAAGTCGTCCCCTAGGTCTTACATTAATTAACAATGTCAAGGCTTGATATGACATCGACGAGTAAAAGAACGCTTCTAAAAAAGGTAGAAAGAGAAAGAGGAGAGAGAAAATTCGAGTAAGCATCAAAGAAAACCACATAGAAAAAAAGCGGAAATGATCATGTACAGGCTGTTGATATTTATACAAATTCATATTTTTATGAATATAATTAAGAAAACGAAACGTAGGCAGAGAACTGTTTCGCGTATTAAATATCATAAGAAGTATTTTATTAGGCAGCTTTGAAAGTTTACAACGAAATTTAAGAAAATTTTAAAGGTGTTGTGCTTTCATTATAAAATTAGCGTATCATTAAGCGGCACATTCGATAATATTTTGTTATTTTTCTGGGTAGCTTTACGATTTCTTTCTTTTTTTTTTTTTTTTTTTTTTTTGTGATGTAAAAAATATTTTCGAAATGTCAAGATATGAATAAAATTGGGTAAATTCTCGATGAATACCTTCGTCTACTTTTCATGGAAATAATATCTTTTTTCCTTGCTCGAAATCACACTGTTTCTATTATCCAGAAATATTGTTACAGAAAGATATCTGTAATTGACACATTTTTGACGTCTAATTAAAAAAACTGTTTGTCAAACAGTATTTTGCAAAATTACGTAATTTTTTTATTAGATAATTTTCTTTAGATCTGATAAATATATGTAATATATAGAATATAATAAATATCAGGTGTGTAAGTATAAAACCGGAATTGTGACTGGCGATGAAAAGTGGATATATTTTGAGAATCCCGAGCGTAAAAGATCATGGGTAGCTCCAGGCGAACCACCGACATCGGCTACAAGAACAAATCGCTGTGGACGGAAAACGATGCTCTGTGTTTGGTGGGATCAGAAGGATGTGATCTATTATGAGCTGTTAAAACCTGGCGAAACCGTTAATACTGAGCGCTACCGACAACAAACGATCGATTTGAATCAAGCTTTGCGTGAAAAACGACCAGAATATGAAAAAAGGCAACACAAAGTAATTTTGCTCCACGATAATGCACCATCGCATACAGCAAAACTTGATGATGCTGCACGACGCATGTACAATGATAAGGAATAAGGACGTCTTTCAGCTTCTTTTCATTTCTGGCTAGTATCACGCGCCGACACCGATAACAAAGATCAGCTATATTCTTTTTAATAGAACCATCCATTTTTTAACACGTTAATCAATCTGTTAATCAATCTGCATTTCTCATAAAAGGATAGTGACCTTTTATGTCGAGAAACCATTAGTACTGAACGAAAAACCTTTGGAAAAGCTGAATAATATAAATAAAATAATTAAATTTTAGGTTTTTGTCGTTTTTTATCACTATAATATTAATTATTTGTATTGAGGGTATTATAATTATATACTATAATAGTATATAATATTATAATTTACAACTACATAATGTTATATAGTGCTTTAAGTTAATAATGTTATATATTAAGATGTCCTTAGTGAGGAGTCCCCACACTTCTAGCAGCAAAATGACGTTCGGTCCCGCGCGATTCTTCTGACGATGGATATAATAGCACGTACATGTTCCGTATACTTTGTAGTTGCGGGCGACTGACTTGTCGAGGTAAGTCGCAACTTTAGAGTCGCGCGCGATCCTTAATCGCGGTAGTACGAATAAAAATTGTGCCATATTCGACAATGGATTTTATAATCGCGTGGCTAGTCGCAAATGGAAAGCACGCTTCAGACGGCAACGTTGGAAGACCAGAAAAATAAAGCTGTTCTGTCTCACAAAAGAAAGATACGTACATATGTGTTTCCTTATTCTTTCAAATTTTGGCGCTGCTGCGCCAATTTACGGCTATTAAAATATGGAGAGGACTTGGAGAGGTATTATAAGGAACTTTATTCTAATATTCACGTAATTGCTCGCCACGTGTGATACTCGCCAGAGATCTAGGGCATAAGATTTTCACACTGCGCTTCTCTCTTTTCTCTCAACGGAGTCCTAGGCCATCGTACGACGCTCGCATACATACTACGAAGGGGATACATACTTGTGTGTGGTTATGCTATACGTTACCTCCCTCTCGCACGTACAATACAAATGTACCGTATGCCGCTCTTGGTTTGAAAAACCTGACTATGAAGCGGGAAAGGTGATAAATGATGAACTTTTGACAATACTGATAACGAGTCAACAGTTCAGTACTTTCCTCAGAATCTTGAGGGAGAAAAATTACCTAGAGAAAATAATAACAAATTTGTTAAGTTTATTAATATATTCACATCGTAGACCGTAGGCGATACATTGTATGTCCCATGAGACATGCGACATGCCGCTAGACCAAGCGCCGGTTTTCAAATTTTATAATTGGACATGGATACACAACTATCTTGCGACTATACTATTATTATCAATACCAGAAATGCGTTCGGTTGCCGTCGATCGTTTGGTAGTCGACATATTATCTTTGAAGAGAACGCTTTGTATATAGTAAGTATCTATACTAATAAATTACATGTATGCCTTTAACATTATCATTTTGTATAGTGCTTCTCCCTATAATATATATTAATATATAATATAAAATTTAAAATTCATTTCTGGTGACTTAAAGGACATAAGTATAACTTGTATGACTTGTGTATGGCTGTGCATTACGTTATTTGCAAATTAATTAGCAACAGTAATTAATTTAAGTTTCTAGTATTATCGTAATATTAAATGATTATTCTTAGGAAGAAAATTACTCTGTACGTGCACGTATCTTAAGTTGCTAAAAGTTAAATTACAACAATACATGTAATGGGTTAATAGTGTACGATAATTAAAAAGAGTGTCATTTTTTATAAATTACGAAAAAGTTAATTATATCTGAACTAAGAAATGTCATAAATATCATAAAACGGAAGCAGAAGAAATAAAATTGAAAGATAGAATGAGAAAGAGTAATATTTTAAACGTGAAGGTTAGGTGTTAAATTCTACTCAAATCAAATAAAATATTTAATTAAATATAAAAAGAAGTTAAAGTATTTACTTGGTTATGTTTATTCCAAATTGTTTGTTTCGATATAATTTTTGCAAAATATTAAAGAATATATACTTGCGTAAATAAGAATATTACTTTCAAAGTCGAAACAATCATATAAACATTGATGTAGGAGCATTATAAATTCATAATTTTATTTTGTATACTTTGTTTCAGATAGAGAAATGAACATCTTTTTGCCCATTAGCAGTTGGTAGATAATGGTATTATATCATGAGACGTAATTTGATATGCCAGTTCTGTTAGATGGGAACACTATCTGCTTCGCATGTATATACAAGTTTCCGGTGAACCAAAATAAGAAGAGAAACCTTTGTTTGAGTTAATGAATTAAAAACTATTTGAAAGTGATCTGTGGAACAGTATAATTCAGAGAGATGAGGACGGAAGTTACAGAGTCACAACCTTTCAAAAACTTAAAAGAATTATTCGATAACGTGGGTAATTTGAAACCATGACCGGAAATTGAATAACTACGAGATTCAACTGATTATGTGTACAGTGGTTTAGAAATAAGCGCAGAAAGAACGCAGTTAGAAAAATTGGATAGAGAAGTACATCCTAAAACGTTGCTTGGTCATGATATGAAAGGTGGCTGCCTAGAAGACAGGTAATAGAAATCGCTATATATTTATCAATTCATATATTATACATAATATACCCGTGATTTTTCAGATTTATATATCGATCAGAATCTTATGATTCTTACCTATTTTATCACTGGAGTGTTATTGACACGTTTGTGTATTTTAGTCATCGTTTCATAACTGCGCCACCTTTTGGGTGGATTAATGTAGCACATAATCATGGTGTAAAAGTTCTTGGTACTGTAATTACGGAAAGAGAAGGTACCTGGGATGTAATACTTGAATCTCAGGAAGAAGTAAGAAGATTTGCAGATGCACTAATACTTGTTGCAAAATTTTATAAATTCGATTTTATAAGTCTGGTTATTAAATATTGAAAATACCATTAAAAGTGAGCAAGTTAATAATTTAATTTATTTTGTAAAATATCTAACAGAAAATATTCATGAAGCAATTAGAAATTCTGAAATTATATGGTACGACGGCGTAACCAATGAAGGAAAATTCAATTGGCAAAATGAGCTTAATTACAATTGTTTCTGTTTGTAAATTTTATTTAATGTTCTGAATACAATGTTTCAGAGATTTCTTTTTAAACTGCGATGGCATTTACTTGAATTATAACTGGACGAAATCAAAATTGGAAAACGGTTTGGCACTTGCAAAAAATCACAGCAGAGATATTCATGATATTTATGTAGGACTTGATATTTGGGGAAGATGTTGTCCTGGTGGTGGTGGATTTAATTCAACATATGTAATTACAATATTACTTATTTTATTGTAGCATATAGTCATTTAATATTTCATTAAACCATTATAATCTACAGGCTTTACCAAAAATACGACACTAAGGACTTTCTGTCGCGCTTTTTGGTCCAGGTTGGACTCACGAATTTTTCGGATCTAAGACATTCCAAGAAATAGAAGATCTATTTTGGGCACAGTTGTTTCCTTATTTATATGTTCATGTACCTATCTACGAAGAAGAAGTATTCAAAACATCATTTTGCCGTGGCAGTGGTAGCTTGTATTATCGCTGTGGTCAGGTACATTAAATATCTCACATTATTTTTAGCAAACTGAATTTATCATAAAAGATATAACTTAGAAAACACGAAGTTGGCACCCTGCTGGGGGTAGCCACCCACACGCTATGTTTATTTTTATTTTATTTTTTTTATTACCGATGAGATATAACACTTTACCAAATGTCCTTCAGGACAAATTGTAAAAACCAAAATAAACTATATATATATATAAACTGAATTTATTACATGAATATATTATAACTGAAATGTACATATTTTATGCAGGCACTATATGAAAAGGATGGGAAAAGATTTAAACACAAACCATTTTACAATTTATCCCTGCAAAATCCACAAATATCAGTACCTATACCGCACATGAAATTTACATCATCGCCTCAACTTCCAGAACCGAAAAGTGAAAACGATCGAAATGAGTGTTCAAAAGAACCGATACAATATGTTTATGAAACGAGGAAGAATGTTATTCGAGTATTAAAAAATGTTATAAATATTGAAAATAAAATGCCAATGCATCGAACTGTCAGAATTTGATATCTTTGTCCACGGGGATAAGACCACTGAGACAACAGTAACAACATAGAGATCGTCCTCCGGACCATAAATAATAATAATCTTTAAAATTGCTGCAGGACAAACACCGAATCTTCCGCACCTTAGATCGGCTGAAGAAGCGCTTCGGCACTCTATGTTACTCTATCCCATCGGTCATCGAACACGGCAAGGGATATAGAGCCATAAAAATGCTTATCAGTAAGGCCTCTGACAGATCTCGAGTTCTCTGCACTCAGAGAATTAAAGATTCCAAAACCACGTTTCCGCAAGTAAGACGAATGCTATACCTCTTGATCGGCGCCCTCAAATTTTCTTCGGACGATTCTCACCGTCTTCCATAGTTGAATAACCTCCTCGTGTGACAGAACAGAAGATACATCGTTACTGGTACCAAGTCGACAAATAAGTCCACTTTGTGACGTCTCCGGTACCGCCGGCTTCCCAGAACTTACTAGTAACGCGATGACATGCCAAGAATAAACGTCTACGCAATACGTGCTTCTGTTATTCACGATCTTGTGTCGTTTCTTCCTTTCAAGTTATAAACTGTTCTTTGTACAGGTCTTTAATTAGTATTGTGCTTGCGTGCTATTTCATCACTTCAAACTTGTTAAACTTTTATCACTCGTTCCAACAGCACTTGTTATTTGTATGTAGCGAAGCATTCTTTATCCGGTCTCCTTTCTACCGCGCGAAAAGTTTCGTGAATCCCACAAGACTACTGGGGACAAATTTTGGAAGTGTGCGCCGAAATGTGTATGATGATATTCTCAGATTCCCAAATTTCATAATCTTGAAAATGCAGATTTTCGTTGAGCCGCTGGAACAGGGTCTGTACCTTCACCTGAGGAAACAGGGCTAATAACCGCTCCGGCTCCGATGTCTCAGAGAATTATTTCACATCGGTAGATTCGTTAACGATTCAATTTTAGTTGCTGAATGTGATAGGTTATCAGGCTTCGATATCTTCAACGCAGTACCAATATAGCTATAGCTCCCGCAAAGATGCACATTCTTCTTCTCCTTGATGCTCAATGATCTCTTGTACCAGCATACTTTTCTAAGATATGGAAGATGGGGAAAGTAGTTCCCTTGCTGGGGAAGGATAAGAACAAACCAAATCCAGCCAGGTACAGATCAACGAGTTTGCTGTTTGCAGAGTATCCATTAGTAAGGTCTTTGAGAGTGTGATACAGAGACTCATACCGTTTCATTGCAAAGAGACTGCCGTTCCTCCCGATCAGCAATTTGGCTTCCGGGTCAAATACAGTAAGGTCCACGCCATAATAAAATTCGTGACAGGCGTCTGCTGGTAGCAAAACTCTACTCATAGTCCTGGAAAGGGATTTTGACATGTTTCGATCGAGCGGTTTGCTATAAAAGCTGATACGATACGGTTTCTTTAAACATGCAGTTCAGGTGATTTGGTCCACAATCTTCGAAATGTGTCTCATTGGATGTCAAGCTCGAATATCGTCTTCGGAGTGAATAACTGTCTGCAACAGGGAACGTTCAACACCTCCATCCTGTTCAATTTGTATTTTAGTCGTGCTTCGAGCCTCTTCCATCTGAATAGCGACTTCAACCTATGCGCGTTAGTATTTGCCAATGGCCTCCTCATTTACGCGACGGGAATGTATTCATCCAAAATTAATTCCAAGCTACAGGAAATTTTCGATCGAATTATGGTTTGCTGTGGTAACTGAAAGTTCCGTACATTCTCGCTGATTTCTTATCACCGGCAATAGCCCCTATCCGTTCCGCATAAGAAAATGGTCAAATATCCCGGTATATATTTGTATTGCAAATTACAGATTACACAGCACGTTAAAACGCAAATGTAAAATAAATCAGAAAAGACTATTATAGCAAATAAAGGTTCGGTCCTCTCAAAGCATCTCTGCGTGAAATGTAGTCTTCTGTTGTACAAATTGCTGTCACCAATCCTATCCCGACTTATGCCTGTCCGATTTGGCTAAATGTCACAACGAGTCAGATGGACCAGCTCAGGCGTTTCAAACGGTAATGTCCGGGGCATTGCATGGGGCTGTATCGCACGAGCTATTTTACATACCAATACAAATATTTTACATAATTTTATATACTATATACAAGTTGCACATAGCTTTTAAATCTCTTGTATCTGTAGGACGCGATGAGAGTGCCATGGACTCTCAGTTGACCTGTTTATGTTAGAATTAGCGAAGAATCATAGAGTCAAAGTACGTCTAATCGTCGATCAACTTTGGTGGAGATTCATTAGATCCAAATCATTACTTGTATTATTTTTTTTAAATGAATTCAAAGTAGAGTATGCACTATCTATTTTCCACTTCAGGATTGATATTTCAACAAAACTGCGCGCATGCATAAACCATGATAAATAATTTACGACTGTAACTATAATGCATTTTTATATGCTACTGAGAACACCTACACTTCGTTAGCAGCGCGATACTAGTAACGATACTAGTGATTTAGTACGGGAATTGCTGGAAATTTTAAGAATAATCACCATTTTGGGCAACTTGTCTGAAAGCTAATTTCTCTGCGATTTCGATGGTATTGTAATATGTTGCAAGGCTCAATATTGTGGACAATTTTGTTTTCCTATACATGTGTAACTGATGATCGTTAGTTTACAAATTATGTAGAAAAAGAAACACACTTTGCAAAAAATTGACAAGCCTTCTATCATCTTGCGATATACTGTACAAAGACGAACACATGCGTATAGGCGAAACAAAAAACGAAGTCAAATACGAAATCAAAACAAAAACCCTAGCGCTCAAAACAAACGATAGTTTCACTCATCTGTTAGATAAACTCGAGCGAGCACCAAAGGTAATAGACAATTTACAAGGCTATAAAACCACGATCGATAAAATAGGCGACGAGATAGAAACCCTTAATTTCGAACACAGAATCAAAGATATACAGTATTGGGGACTAACCACGCTCCAGACATTAGGGTACATAGCATTAGGCATACTAGGTATATATGGATTAAACAAAATAGGGGTATTCGAATGCATCAGGAAATGTATACCGAACAAATTATGTATCAATCTATTGCGCTGCCGAAATGAAACCGTAATCATCAGCCACAATGCGACAGCCCCGCCAGTACCAAGCACCCTGGCCTCGACACCCAACATCCATATTCCAACCGATACATAATTCCTCTTGAGGAAGAGGAGGAATCAGCTGTAATTTTCAAGCCACGTCAAGTCCGATTCAACGAAAGTCTTGTGAAGACAACTTGAGGGACCAAGTTCAATCTAGGAAGGGGGGAATGTCACAGGTGCAAATCAAGCAGCTATATGATAAACCAGCATCCGTTCTCAGGCGCCTGGACGGCATATATGTACGACCAAAGACTGCTCCCACTCCAACGAATAAAAGAATATAAATGCTTCGTTCCAAATCATTCAGTCAGTCTAAAAAAAAATTACTTAACTAACTCAAATACCAAAAAATTCTATCATGGCGAAACGAAAACAGTATTGTACAAATTGAGGCAAAAAAAAAAAAAAATAAAGAACTCGATCTCCTGTTAGGAAGCAAACAAGTTTCTTGTTTTTATCTTAATTTTTACGTGACAGCTGCCTCGGCTGGGCGTGCCCGGTGTCGGAGTGCGTAGGCAGTACGCCGGCGTGGTGCGAGCAATCGATCGCTTGGCGTGCCCGGTGTCGGGGTGTGTAGGCAGTACGCCGGCGTGATGCGAGCAATCGATCTGGGCAGGGAACCTGAGTGCCAGCAGCCGTAGTCCCTGAGCGACCAGCAGCCGTAGTCCCTGAGCGACCAGCAGACTGCACAGGTCGGTGGCCATCAGAATTACGTGGGGTTTTCGCATCATTCCGGCAGCGGCAGCGGCGGGGCTCGATGGGCTTCCCGCGTTCGAGCTGCAGACCCTGAGGTGTCGCGAGATCTATCTCCGCAATCGAGGTCTGCTGGGCGAAATTGGAGCGACGGTCGCGGTCTCGGCGGGAGCTGCTCGACAGAAGGCGCGCAGTGGCTGAGGGTACTCGGTTGGAGGAGGTGGCAGAACGGCAGAGGGAGCTTGCTTCCCATCCCGTGAGGATTGGCCGACGAGGGTGCGGCGGTGCCCTGTGTAGGAGTGCGTAGGCAGTACGCCGGCGTGGTGCAGAAATCGATCTGGGCAGGGGACCTGAATGCCAGCAGCCGTAGTCCCCGAGCGACCAGCAGCCGTAGTCCCTGAGCGACCAGCAGCCGTAGTCCCTGAGCAATCAGCAGACTGCACAGGTCGGTGGCCATCAGAATTACGTGGGGTTTTCGCATCATTCCGGCAGCGGCAGCGGCGGGGCTCGATGGGCTTCCCGCGTTCGAGCTGCAGACCCTGAGGTGTCGTCAGATCTATCTCCGCAATCGAGGTCTGCTGGGCGAAATTGGAGCGACGGTCGCGGTCTCGGCGGGAGCTGCTCGACGAAAGGCGCGCCGTGGCTGAGGGTACTCGGTTGGAGGAGGTGGCAGAGCGACAGAGGGAGCGGGCTTCCCATCCCGTAAGGATTGGCCGACGAGGGTGCGGCGGTGCCCTGTGTAGGAGTGCGTAGGCAGTACGCCGGCGTGGTGCAGAAATCGATTTGGGCAGGGGACCTGAGTGCCAGCAGCCGTAGTCACTGAGCGACCAGCAGACTGCACAGGTCGGTGGCCATCAGAATTACGACGGGTTTCGCATCATTTCGGCGACGGTGCTCGATGGGCTTCCCCCGTACGAACTGCAGACCCTGAGGTGTCGCGAGATCTATCTCCGCAATGGAGGTCTGCTGTGCGAAGTTGGAGCGACGGTCGCGGTCGCCGAGGCGCGGTCTCGGCGGGAGCTGCTCGACATTAGATGCGCCGTGGCTGAGGGTACTCGGTTGGCGTTGGTGGCAGGTAGTCTCCTTGTATCTTTTACGGGTACCCTTACCTAGAGTCGATACTCATACAGGGCCCGGGTCCCCGGACAGGACCAATCGGGGTCGGGATCACGCCCGACCGACGCACAAGGCACCCAGTGCACTTGCTTCCTTTATTAGCTAGGCCTGGCAGGGGCTTTCGCTCGTCTAAGGTAAAACGGGGCCACCTTCCCTTAGGCCCTACCGTCTGCCAGGACGGTTCCGGAGCAGTTGGTACGCTGCTCACCCGCCGGCGTAACCGTTTCCGGAGTACGAGTAGGGATACCTCGCACCCGGGGGACCGGCCGCCTAACCAGCATTTGGCTATGAACCACGCCACCACGAGGCCATACCCAGTTTCGGACGAGCAGAGGGGTCGCTACTCCCTCCGGGCTAATACTCATCCTGCCCGTGGTACCAACTTATGTCGCTGGTGGGACCACCGTGTGGATGTACGGCCACGTCACTGCTGGCCCTGCGTCCTGCTAACAGGGCATTTAACAGACCAAGAAGGGACTTCACGCAAGCGGGGACGTGTGTCACTTTTGTGCCCAGGGAATTATCCCGGCGGTCCCTTCATTCGCGTCAGGATCGTGGCTGCGCTACTACCCATGACCGCGTAGAGAGAGCATGGCCGCACTTAAGCGCACGCATACTCCCGGCGATCATCCTTGCGGAGTACATAGGAACTCACGTAAGCGGAACGCTTGTTCCGACGGTCCCCCTGGCTGCGGGAACGTGGGTTTGCCAGCCCCCATAGGCTCACGCCCTCCCTGCGTGTGGCGTTGGCGGCAGAGCGGCAGAGGGAGCGGGCGTCCCATCCCAAGAGGTTTGGCCGACGAGGGCGCGGCGGTGCCGGTGGACGCGCCTACAGGAGACGCGCGAGAGCCGCAGCGACCTCCGAAGGGGATTGAAGTTAGGCGCTGGACCTTCCAGCACCCGGGAGGCACCAAGCAGTCCGGTTGGTGATCCGGACGGCCCCTGGGAGAGTGCGAGTCGTAATATGGACAGAATTTTGTGCGCGGAGGGCCCGGTGTGTCGCCACAACGGTTCCCGGGCACCCCTCAGTCGCAATAGGGACGGTAATCGTGAAGGTTTTGGTCGGTTGGAGTCCGACTCTACCACGCCGCTCTTCCTCGTAGAAGCGACGGGTGTCCGTGCGAATTTCCTCCACGAAAAAAAAAAAAAAGTAATTAAGTTAAGAAGATTCTATGACTTATTCTACCACATACCAAAATAATGCTAATAGTACATAATAATATTAATAATAACCAAAATAATAATAATAACTATCAAAATAATAATAGAATAACTATTACATCGGAGGTGTTTTTTAGAATTATCGAGTCAGAAAACTTGCCTAGTGTATTTAGGCAAATAGATGTATAACGCGGGAAATTATTCTATGCAAAAATAAGTCAAAAGTAAAAAAATGTAGAATAACACTTTTTCATTTAAGTTTTCGTTTTTGAGAAAATACGATTTGAACATATTGAATAAAAGATTAGCCTGGTATATGTGTATTTAACAAATTTTCAAATTCGACTTTCTCGAAAACGAGATTTCAGACAAAAAAGAATGTTATTCTATATTCTTTATTTATTTTCGCATGTTGAATAATCTCCTATCAATTGTTTATTTCTGTCCAATCGAGAATCAAACTCGTATACGTATGTAGTTGACACGCTTTTAAGTTTTATTTTTTCAAAACCGAAACCTGAAACTGAAAGAGATATATCTGCCTGTAACAACGTATATTCGTACTAACTACCTTATCCAACTGTCGTGGCATTGTTTCGCGCAAGAATATAACATGGCATACAATCATACGAGACTAAACGTATGAATTCTCTCTTTCCGTTCCAGATCGTAGACCATTAACCCGATCAATGCATGATCCGTGTAAGCGGATCTAAATACCGGCGACGGAACAACAACGAGGTCCACTGACCTCCGGTCCTCGAAATATTTTATTCTCCGCTGCCCGAAGGAAGTATGATTGTATTGGATTTTGAACAAACATTAACCGGTGGAGTAGTGGCCGCTCCGGCCACAGTTAGGACGCATAACAAAAGGGTCCTTCGGCTTTACATTTTTCTGTTATCTTATTTTCAAACATAGACCATAGGCCATAGACCAGAGCGACTCATATGACAAAGACGAAGGAGTTGCCCATACTAGTACTAGATGCTTTAAATGTAGATGTTTTAGATGTAGGTTTTTAGATAAATGTTTTGTGTGTTAAAATAAAAATTTTTTTTTGTTTATTTTGGTTATTTTACAATTTGTCCTTGTGGACATTTGGTAAAGTGTCATATCTTGTAGGTGAAGAAAAAAAGATATGACCTACAAGATATGACCTACAAGATATGACACTACCAAATGTCCACAAGGACAAATTGTAAAATAACCAAAATAAAAAAAAAATTTTATTTTATTTTATTTTGGCGGCTGCCAATTAAAATAAAATATAATAAAATGTCGTGTCAGTGTTGTAACCGTAGGATTTGATGTTTGCCTGTAAATTACTGTATAGTTACGCAAAATAAAAGAAACACCTACGGTATGTCGATTTTCTTTCGATTTTCCCTTTATCCTTATATTATCTATATTATATATGTGTAATATACGTCATGGTTCTAAATCCGTGTGAAGTCAGGCAAATTCTGTGACCCAAGATAATATGGAAATCAAGAATAACAATATTATTTATATTGAGGGTATTATAATAGTATATACTATAATAGTATATAATATTATAATTTACAACTGCATAATGTTATATAGTGCTTTAAGTTAATAATGTTATATATTAAGACGTCCTTAGTGAGGAGTCCCCACACTTCTAGCAGCAAAATGACGTTCGGTCCCGCGCGATTCTTCTGACGATGGATATAATAGCACGTACATGTTCCGTATACTTTGTAGTTGCGGGCGACTGACTTGTCGAGGTAAGTCGCAACTTTAGAGTCGCGCGCGATCCTTAATCGCGGTAGTACGAATAAAAATTGTGCCATATTCGACAATGGATTTTATAATCGCGTGGCTAGTCGCAAATGGAAAGCACGCTTCAGACGGCAACGTTGGAAGACCAGAAAAATAAAGCTGTTCTGTCTCACAAAAGAAGGATACGTACATATGTGTTTCCTTATTCTTTCAAATTTTGGCGCTGCTGCGCCAATTTACGGCTATTAAAATATGGAGAGGACTTGGAGAGGTATTATAAGGAACTTTATTCTAATATTCACGTAATTGCTCGCCACGTGTGATACTCGCCAGAGATCTAGGGCATAAGATTTTCACACTGCGCTTCTCTCTTTTCTCTCAACGGAGTCCTAGGCCATCGTACGACGCTCGCATACATACTACGAAGGGGATACATACTTGTGTGTGGTTATGCTATACGTTACCTCCCTCTCGCACGTACAATACAAATGTACCGTATGCCGCTCTTGGTTTGAAAAACCTGACTATGAAGCGGGAAAGGTGATAAATGATGAACTTTTGACAATACTGATAACGAGTCAACAGTTCAGTACTTTCCTCAGAATCTTGAGGGAGAAAAATTACCTAGAGAAAATAATAACAAATTTGTTAAGTTTATTAATATATTCACATCGTAGACCGTAGGCGATACATTGTATGTCCCATGAGACATGCGACATGCCGCTAGACCAAGCGCCGGTTTTCAAATTTTATAATTGGACATGGATACACAACTATCTTGCGACTATACTATTATTATCAATACCAGAAATGCGTTCGGTTGCCGTCGATCGTTTGGTAGTCGACATATTATCTTTGAAGAGAACGCTTTGTATATAGTAAGTATCTATACTAATAAATTACATGTATGCCTTTAACATTATCATTTTGTATAGTGCTTCTCCCTATAATATATATTAATATATAATATAAAATTTAAAATTCATTTCTGGTGACTTAAAGGACATAAGTATAACTTGTATGACTTGTGTATGGCTGTGCATTACGTTATTTGCAAATTAATTAGCAACAGTAATTAATTTAAGTTTCTAGTATTATCGTAATATTAAATGATTATTCTTAGGAAGAAAATTACTCTGTACGTGCACGTATCTTAAGTTGCTAAAAGTTAAATTACAACAAGACATGTAATGGGTTAATAGTGTACGATAATTAAAAAGAGTGTCATTTTTTATAAATTACGAAAAAGTTAATTATATCTGAACTAAGAAATGTCATAAATATCATAAAACGGAAGCAGAAGAAATAAAATTGAAAGATAGAATGAGAAAGAGTAATATTTTAAACGTGAAGGTTAGGTGTTAAATTCTACTCAAATCAAATAAAATATTTAATTAAATATAAAAAGAAGTTAAAGTATTTACTTGGTTATGTTTATTCCAAATTGTTTGTTTCGATATAATTTTTGCAAAATATTAAAGAATATATACTTGCGTAAATAAGAATATTACTTTCAAAGTCGAAACAATCATATAAACATTGATGTAGGAGCATTATAAATTCATAATTTTATTTTGTATACTTTGTTTCAGATAGAGAAATGAACATCTTTTTGCCCATTAGCAGTTGGTAGATAATGGTATTATATCATGAGACGTAATTTGATATGCCAGTTCTGTTAGATGGGAACACTATCTGCTTCGCATGTATATACAAGTTTCCGGTGAACCAAAATAAGAAGAAAAACCTTTGTTTGAGTTAATGAATTAAAAACTATTTGAAAGTGATCTGTGGAACAGTATAATTCAGAGAGATGAGGACGGAAGTTACAGAGTCACAACCTTTCAAAAACTTAAAAGAATTATTCGATAACGTGGGTAATTTGAAACCATGACCGGAAATTGAATAACTACGAGATTCAACTGATTATGTGTACAGTGGTTTAGAAATAAGCGCAGAAAGAACGCAGTTAGAAAAATTGGATAGAGAAGTACATCCTAAAACGTTGCTTGGTCATGATATGAAAGGTGGCTGCCTAGAAGACAGGTAATAGAAATCGCTATATATTTATCAATTCATATATTATACATAATATACCCGTGATTTTTCAGATTTATATATCGATCAGAATCTTATGATTCTTACCTATTTTATCACTGGAGTGTTATTGACACGTTTGTGTATTTTAGTCATCGTTTCATAACTGCGCCACCTTTTGGGTGGATTAATGTAGCACATAATCATGGTGTAAAAGTTCTTGGTACTGTAATTACGGAAAGAGAAGGTACCTGGGATGTAATACTTGAATCTCAGGAAGAAGTAAGAAGATTTGCAGATGCACTAATACTTGTTGCAAAATTTTATAAATTCGATTTTATAAGTCTGGTTATTAAATATTGAAAATACCATTAAAAGTGAGCAAGTTAATAATTTAATTTATTTTGTAAAATATCTAACAGAAAATATTCATGAAGCAATTAGAAATTCTGAAATTATATGGTACGACGGCGTAACCAATGAAGGAAAATTCAATTGGCAAAATGAGCTTAATTACAATTGTTTCTGTTTGTAAATTTTATTTAATGTTCTGAATACAATGTTTCAGAGATTTCTTTTTAAACTGCGATGGCATTTACTTGAATTATAACTGGACGAAATCAAAATTGGAAAACGGTTTGGCACTTGCAAAAAATCACAGCAGAGATATTCATGATATTTATGTAGGACTTGATATTTGGGGAAGATGTTGTCCTGGTGGTGGTGGATTTAATTCAACATATGTAATTACAATATTACTTATTTTATTGTAGCATATAGTCATTTAATATTTCATTAAACCATTATAATCTACAGGCTTTACCAAAAATACGACACTAAGGACTTTCTGTCGCGCTTTTTGGTCCAGGTTGGACTCACGAATTTTTCGGATCTAAGACATTCCAAGAAATAGAAGATCTATTTTGGGCACAGTTGTTTCCTTGTTTATAGCAAACGGAAGTCAACACGAACCAATACTAGTTCTCGGCAATAATACCGGCTTAAAATCCATCGTTCGTTATAAATCAAGGGAGTTGGTTGCCAACTGGAAAAGATGGTAGGTCTACAAAATATAAATTGAAATATTTGTAACATAAAAAACAAAAAATAATTAAACCTAAAAAACATTCCGTTAGAAGAATAAAATAATTGTAGGGATATGTAATGTCATTACATTACATTATTATATTAAATATTTATATAGCATGAGTTATGATTATACTCTAAATAAATGTACCTCACACAGATATATTTTTCTTGTTTAGAAAGCAGATATATATGTGTCTGGTTGACATTATGATTAGCTGCCTGTAAGGAATCTTCATTTGGACTAGACCAACCACAGTAGCCATACGGACGACGATGCGCTAGCCACTAGCACTGCAATCGACAAGCAATACACCATACCCAAAACAACAGCACAAGAAATTAGAAATATAAACAAAAAACAACAAAGCACTAGGAATCGATCTAATCAATGGCAAAATATTGAAAAACCTCCCTCCAAAAGCGATACGACTAATCACTATAATATTCAATGCAATACCAAGAATACAATATTATCCTACATTATGGAAACAGGCACAAATCATAATGTTACCCAAACCAGGCAAAGACCCGCATGAAGCAACATCCTACAGACCAATATCACTACTCCCCGTGCTCTCCAAAATACTAGAAAAAGTAATATACGCCCGACTAAAACCAATAATAGAGAAGGAAAAATTAATACCAGACCATCAATTTGGATTCAGAAACAAACACTCCACCATAGAACAAATGCACAGACTTGTCAACGAAATAATACACACAATAGAAAACAAACAATATTGTACAGCCCTATTCATGGACATAGAGAAAGCATTCGACAAAATAAACCACGAAAGCCTAATTCAAACAATCAAGAAACAATTCCCGGAAAAAATATACCAAATAATAAAATCATACATAAGCAACAGAACCTTCACAGTAAAAATCAAGGACGCACACTCCGAAGCCAAAGACATCAAAGCAGGTGTTCCACAAGGAAGCGTCCTAGGACCCATACTATACACACTATACACGGCCAACATTCCAACAACTACCAATAGCAAAATACTGACATTCGCGGACGACACAGCCGTGCTAGTCAGGCACACTAACCCTGTAACAGCAGCCACAATACTACAAGAGCACATCACAAAAATAGAAAAGTGGCTACAAGACAAACAAATCAAAGCTAACCCTAACAAATGCAACCACATCACATTCACATTGAGAAAACAGATAACACCAAACATCTTCCTGAACGGCACGCAAATAACACAAACAAGGCAAGTCAAATACCTTGGACTTCACATAGATACACGCTTCACATGGAAACAGCACATCAAATCAATAATAGACAAAATACAGATAGCAAGGAGACAAATGCACTGGCTAACAAGCCGAAAATCCAAACTAAGCACAGAAAACAAACTGAAAATATACAAAATAATCATAAAGCCAATCTGGACATACGGAATTCCACTATGAGGAACAGCAGCAATGAGCCATATAAACAAAATAGAAACAATCCAAGCCAAAATCCTTAGAACAATGGTAAACGCCCCGTGGTACGTTAGAAACGAGGACATACGGAAAGACCTGGGAATACCAACGGTGAAGGAAGAGATTACCAGATTCGCAACAAGATGCAGAATAAGAACAGAAACACACCCGAACCAGCTGGCAGCTGAAACGTGCAACACAACAAACATCGCAAGAAGACTAAAAAGGAAACACCCAATAGACCTCATAAAAGATATAAGTTTAATTTATAAAGATTTATGATGACTACAGATTTATGATGATCGGTTTAATTTATAAAGATAGTGTTGGGAAATTTTCCAAAGAATTCCAAGGGGAAGGCCCGGTGTCCTTTCATCTTCTACATATATATACTTGTAATTGATAATTTTTAAATATTTGTTCATACTATTTTCTAAGAATATAGTGTAATAAATGCAATTGGTTACATGCTACAAACGGACTAATTACAATTAGCAATAGTTATTACCATTAATTTCTACTATTCAATATAAGGAACGTGTTGAAATTACATGATTCTCAGGAGTATATAACTTTAAGACTATTTTTCATTGTGCTATGCTCTTGGGATCTGCCATTTCAAAGTACGATAAACTAGGGCTCGAGCTTAAGTACTTAGAACTACGACATAAGACACAAAATACAGTTTCTAACTTCTAAGTTAAGAAAACGAAATTTTCGAATGAAAGTATATTGCATTACGTGAAATTTTGAAATATTTACAAGTCTTTTCGTTTGCATATTTTAAGAACTTATATAACAGTAAACGAAAAGCATCTATTTCAATGTCGAGAATGAATCGGAGGAACGACCGTTGGCTGGCCCACAATCTCGAAGATGTTCCTGTTGTGGGCAAAACCAAATTTCCAGCAAGTGTTCACGTTTTGAGCGTTGTCTCAAGTGAGGGCGACGTCATGCCTCCGCACTTCTTCCAAAAAGGCGAAAGAATCACAAAGGAGGTTTATTTGGAGGTCCTGAAGACAGTAATAAAGCCGTGGATGGAAATTACGGCTTCTGGAAGGCCGTATTTATTTCAACAAGATGGCGCACCTGCTCACACAAGTCATCTTGTTCAAAATTGGCTCTCTGACAATGTGGACATGTTTTGGTCGAAAGATTTCTGGCCTCCTAACAGTCCCGACCTAAACCCATTGGACTATTACGTGTGGGGCGTTATCGAGAGACAAACTAATAAATGCAGGCACCCCAACGTCAACTCCCTACGAGCTGCTATCGAGTCAGAATTCGCGACAATTAAACGCGACCAGTTGAAGTCAGCGTGCTCGCGCTTTAGAGCAAGAATAGAGCAGGTCATAGAGGCAGAGGGTGGTTACATAGAATAAAAGTTCTCAGCAAGGACCCTTTAAATGAGATATAACAACATTTTCATGTGTTTTTGTGTATTGACTTAAATAAACAACTTTCTGCACAAAACTTCTTTTGTCCGGATTCTAACGGCGCACCCTGTACAGTTATACGTTAGTACGTAATAGTATATAACGATATACGTTAGTACGTAATATTATACAACATTATACATTATAGCGTATTAGTATATAATGTTATAAGTTATAAGGTAATACTACATCACGTTATATGCCATAAGGTAATGGTATATAACGTTATACGTTAGGACGTAATAGTATATAACGTTATACGAATTAAGATAATAGTATATAACGTTATACGTTGTAACGTAATTGTATATAACGTTATACGTTATAAGCTGATACTACATAACGTTATACGTTGTTACGTAATAGTATACAACGTTATTCGTTATAAGGTAATACTACATAACGTTATACGTCATAAGGTAGTACTATATAACGTTATATGTTTTTACATAATAGTATATAACGTTATACGTTATTACATAATAGTATATAACGTTATACGTTATTACGTAATAGTATACAACGTTATACGTTAGTACGTAATAGTATATAACGTTATACGCTATTAAGTAATAGTTTATAACGATATACGTTAGTACGTAATAGCATATAACGTTATACGTTATACGGTAATAGTACATAACGTCATACGTTATAACGTAATATTATATAACGTTATTCGTTAGTACGAAATAGTATATAACGTGATACGTTAGTACGTAATGGTATATAACGTTATACACTATTAAGTAATAGTATATAACGATATACGTTAGTACGTAACAGTATATAACGTTATACGTTATTACTTAATAGTATATAACGTTATACGTTATAATGTAAGAATATATAACGTTATACGTTATTAAGTAATAGTATATAACGTTATACGTTATTAAGTAATAGTATATAACGTTGTACGTTAGTACGTAATAGTATATAACGTTATACGTTAGTACGTAACAGTATATAACGTTATACGTTATCACTTAATAGTGTACAACGTTATAAGTGGGCACGTAATAATATACGTCATTATACATTATAACGTAATAGTATATAATGTTATAAGTTATAAGGTAATACTACATCACGTTATATGTCATAAGGTAATGCTATATAACATTGTACGTAACTACGTATCAGTATATAATATTATACGTTAGTACGTAATAGTATATAACGTTATACGCTATTCAGTAATAGTATATAACGATATACGTTAGTACATAATGGTATATAACGTTATACGTTATTAAGTAATAATATATAACGTTATACGTTATAACGTAATAATATATAACGGTATACGTTATAAGGTAATACTACATAACTTTGTACGTTATAATCATAATAGTATATAACGTTATACGTTATAATGTAAGAGTATATAACGTTATACGTTATAACGTAATATTATGTAACGTTATTCGTTAGTACGTAATAGTATAAAACGTTATACGTTAGTACGTAATAGTATATAACGTTGTACGAAATTAAGTAATAGTATATAACGATGTACGTTAGTACGTAATGGTATCTAACGTTATACGTTATTAACTAATAGTATATAACGTTATACGTTATTAAGTAATAGTATATAACGTTGTACGTTAGTACGTAATAGTATATAAAGTTATACGTTAGTACGTAACAGTATATAACGTTATACGTTATTACTTAATAGTGTACAACGTTATAAGTTAGTACGTAATATTATACAACATTATACATTATAACGTAATATTATATAATGTTATAAGTTATAAGGTAATACTACATCACGTTATATGTCATAAGGTAATGCTATATAACATTATACGTTACAACGTAACAGTATATAACGGAATACGTTAGTACGTAATAGTATATAACGTTATACGTTATAAGGTAATGCTACATAACGTTATACGTCATAAGGTAGTACTATATAACGTTATATGTTTTTACATATTATTATATAAGGTTATACGTTATTACGTAATTGTATATAACATTATACGTTATTACGTAATAGTATATACCGTTATGCGTTAGTACGTTACTACGTAACAGTATATAACGCTATACGTTAGTACGTAATTGTATATAACGTTATACGTTATTATGTAATAGCATATAACGTTATACGTTATTAAGTAATAGTATATAACGTTGTACGTTAGTACATAATAGTATATAACGTTATACGTTAGTACGTAACACTATATAACGTTATACGTTATTACATAATAGTGTACAACGTTATAAGTTAGTACGTATTATTATATAACGTTATACGTTATTACATAATAGTGTACAACGTTATAAGTTAGTACGTAATATTATATAACGTTATACGCTATTAAGTAATAGTATATAACGATATACGTTATACGTTACTACGTAATACTATATAAGGTTATACGTTATAACGTAATCGTATATAACGTTATACGTTATAACATAATTGTATATAACGTTATACGTTATAAGGTAATACTACATAACTTTTTACGTTATAGCGTAATAGTATATACCGTTATACGTTAGTACGTAAAAGTATATAACGTTATACGTTATAACGTAATTGTATATAACGTTATACGCTATAATGTAATATTATATAACGTTATTCGTTAGTGCGTAATAGTATATAACGTTATACGTTAGTACGTAATAGTATATAACGTTATACGCTATGAAGTAATAGTATATAACGATATACGTTAGTATGTAATAGTATATAACGTTGTACGTTATAAGGTAATGCTACATAACTTTTTACGTTATAGCGTAATAGTATATAGCGTTATATGTTATAAGGTAATGCTACATAACTTTTTACGTTATAGCGTAATAGTATATACCGTTATACGTTAGTACGTAATAGTATATAACGTTATACGTTATAACGTAATTGTATATAACGTTATACGCTATAATGTAATATTATATAACGTTATTCGTTAGTGCGTAATAGTATATAACGTTATACGTTAGTACGTAATAGTATATAACGTTATACGCTATGAAGTAATAGTATATAACGATATACGTTGGTACGTAATGGTATATATCGTTATACGTTATTAAGTAATAGTATATAACGTTATTCGTTATTAAGTAATAGTATATAACGTTGTACGTTAGTTCATAATAGTATATAACGTTATATGTTAGTACGTAACAGTATATAACGTTATACGTTATTACTTAATAGTGTAGAACGTTATACGTTAGTACGTAATAGTATATAACGTTATACGCTATTAAGTAATAGTATATAACGATATACGTTATACGTTACTACGTAACAGTATATAATGTTATACGTTGATACGTAATAGTATATAACGTTATGCGTTAGTACGAAATACTATATAACGTTATACGTTATAACGTAATAGTATATAGCGTTATATGTTATAAGGTAAGGCTACAAAGCTTTTTACGTTATAGCGTAATAGTATATACCGTTATACGTTAGTACGTAACAGTATATAACGTTACACGTTATTACTTAATAGTGTACAACGTTATAAGTTATTACGTAATAGTATATAACGTTATACGTTGTAACGTAATTGTATATAACGTTATACGTTATAAGGTAATACTACATAACGTTATACGTCATAAGGTAGTACTATATAACGTTATATGTTTTTACACAATAGTATATAACGTTATACGTTATTACGTAATAGTATATAACGTTATACGTTGTAACGTAATTGTATATAACGTTATACGTTATAAGGTAATACTACATAACGTTATACGTCATAAGGTAGTACTATATAACGTTATATGTTTTTACACAATAGTATATAACGTTATACGTTATTACGTAATAGTATATAACGTTATACGTTGTAACGTAATTGTATATAACGTTATACGTTATAACGTAATAGTATATAACGTTATACGTTGTAATGTAAGAGTATATAACGTTATACGTTATAACGTAATATTATATAACGTTATTCGTTAGTACGTAATAGTATATAACGTTATATGTTATAACGTAATTGTATATAACGTTATACGTTATAACGTAATAATATATAACGTTATACGTTATAACGTAATAATATATAACGTTATACGTTATTAAGTAATAGTATATAACGTTATACGTTATTAAGTAATAGTATATAACGTTGTACGTTATAAGGTAATGCTACATAACTTTTTACGTTATAGCGTAATAGTATATAGCGTTATATGTTATAAGGTAATGCTACATAACTTTTTACGTTATAGCGTAATAGTATATACCGTTATACGTTAGTACGTAATAGTATATAACGTTATACGTTATAACGTAATTGTATATAACGTTATACGCTATAATGTAATATTATATAACGTTATTCGTTAGTGCGTAATAGTATATAACGTTATACGTTAGTACGTAATAGTACATAACGTTATACGCTATGAAGTAATAGTATATAACGATATACGTTAGTACGTAATGGTATATATCGTTATACGTTATTAAGTAATAGTATATAACGTTATACGTTATTAAGTAATAGTATATAACGTTGTACGTTAGTACATAATAGTATATAACGTTATACGCTATGAAGTAATAGTATATAACGATATACGTTAGTACGTAATGGTATATATCGTTATACGTTATTAAGTAATAGTATATAACGTTATACGTTATTAAGTAATAGTATATAACGTTGTACGTTAGTACATAATAGTATATAACGTTATATGTTAGTACGTAACAGTATATAACGTTATACGTTATTACTTAATAGTGTAGAACGTTATACGTTAGTACGTAATAGTATATAACGTTATACGCTATTAAGTAATAGTATATAACGATATACGTTATACGTTACTACGTAACAGTATATAATGTTATACGTTGATACGTAATAGTATATAACGTTATGCGTTAGTACGAAATACTATATAACGTTATACGTTATAACGTAATAGTATATAGCGTTATATGTTATAAGGTAAGGCTACAAAGCTTTTTACGTTATAGCGTAATAGTATATACCGTTATACGTTAGTACGTAACAGTATATAACGTTACACGTTATTACTTAATAGTGTACAACGTTATAAGTTATTACGTAATAGTATATAACGTTATACGTTGTAACGTAATTGTATATAACGTTATACGTTATAAGGTAATACTACATAACGTTATACGTCATAAGGTAGTACTATATAACGTTATATGTTTTTACACAATAGTATATAACGTTATACGTTATTACGTAATAGTATATAACGTTATACGTTGTAACGTAATTGTATATAACGTTATACGTTATAAGGTAATACTACATATCGTTATACGTCATAAGGTAGTACTATATAACGTTATATGTTTTTACACAATAGTATATAACGTTATACGTTATTACGTAATAGTATATAACGTTATACGTTGTAACGTAATTGTATATAACGTTATACGTTATAACGTAATAGTATATAACGTTATACGTTATAATGTAAGAGTATATAACGTTATACGTTATAACGTAATATTATATAACGTTATTCGTTAGTACGTAATAGTATATAACGTTATAAGTTATAACGTAATTGTATATAACGTTATACGTTATAACGTAATAATATATAACGTTATACGTTATAACGTAATAATATATAACGTTATACGTTATTAAGTAATAGTATATAACGTTATACGTTATTAAGTAATAGTATATAACGTTGTACGTTAGTACATAATAGTATATAACGTTATATGTTAGTACGTAACAGTATATAACGTTATACGTTATTACTTAATAGTGTACAACGTTATACGTTAGTACGTAATAGTATATAACGTTATACGCTATTAAGTAATAGTATATAACGATATACGTTATACGTTACTACGTAACAGTATATAATGTTATACGTTGATACGTAATAGTATATAACTTTATGCGTTAGTACGAAATACTATATAACGTTATACGTTATAACGTAATAGTATATAGCGTTATATGTTATAAGGTAATGCTACATAACTTTTTACGTTATAGCGTAATTGTATATACCGTTATACGTTAGTACGTAATAGTATATAACGTTATACGTTATAACGTAATTGTATATAACGTTATACGCTATAATGTAATATTTTATAACGTTATTCGTTAGTGCGTAATAGTATATAACGTTATACGTTAGTACGTAATAGTATATAACGTTATACGCTATGAAGTAATAGTATATAACGATATACGTTAGTACGTAATGGTATATATCGTTATACGTTATTAAGTAATAGTATATAACGTTATACGTTATTAAGTAATAGTATATAACGTTGTACGTTAGTACATAATAGTATATAACGTTATACGTTAGTACGTAACAGTATATAACGCTATACGTTATTACTTAATAGTGTACAACGTTATACGTTAGTACATAATAGTATATAACGTTATATGTTAGTACGTAACAGTATATAACGTTATACGTTATTACTTAATAGTGTACAACGTTATACGTTAGTACGTAATTGTATATAACGTTATACGCTATTAAGTAATAGTATATAACGATATACGTTGTAACGTAATTGTATATAACGTTATACGTTATAACGTAATAGTATATAACGTTATACGTTATAATGTAAGAGTATATAACGTTATACGTTATAACGTAATATTATATAACGTTATTCGTTAGTACGTAATAGTATATAACGTTATGCGTTAGTACGAAATACTATATAACGTTATACGTTATAACGTAATAGTATACAGCGTTATATGTTATAAGGTAAGGCTACAAAGCTTTTTACGTTATAGCGTAATAGTATATACCGTTATACGTTAGTACGTAACAGTATATAACGTTACACGTTATTACTTGATAGTGTACAACGTTATAAGTTATTACGTAATAGTATATAACGTTATACGTTGTAACGTAATTGTATATAACGTTATACGTTATAACGTAATAGTATATAACGTTATACGTTATAATGTAAGAGTATATAACGTTATACGTTATAACGTAATATTATATAACGTTATTCGTTAGTACGTAATAGTATATAACGTTATAAGTTATAACGTAATTGTATATAACGTTATATGTTATAACGTAATAATATATAACGTTATACGTTATAACGTAATAATATATAACGTTATACGTTATTAAGTAATAGTATATAACGTTATACGTTATTAAGTAATAGTATATAACGTTGTACGTTATAAGGTAATGCTACATAACTTTTTACGTTATAGCGTAATAGTATATAGCGTTATATGTTATAAGGTAATGCTACATAACTTTTTACGTTATAGCGTAATAGTATATACCGTCATACGTTAGTACGTAATAGAATATAACGTTATACGTTATAACGTAATTGTATATAACGTTATACGCTATAATGTAACATTATATAACGTTATTCGTTAGTGCGTAATAGTATATAACGTTATACGTTAGTACGTAATAGTATATAACGTTATACGCTATGAAGTAATAGTATATAACGATATACGTTAGTACGTAATGGTATATATCGTTATACGTTATTAAGTAATAGTATATAACGTTATACGTTATTAAGTAATAGTATATAACGTTGTACGTTAGTACATAATAGTATATAACGTTATATGTTAGTACGTAACAGTATATAACGTTATACGTTATTACTTAATAGTGTACAACGTTATACGTTAGTACGTAATAGTATATAACGTTATACGCTATTAAGTAATAGTATATAACGATATACGTTATACGTTACTACGTAACAGTATATAATGTTATACGTTGATACGTAATAGTATATAACGTTATGCGTTAGTACGAAATACTATATAACGTTATACGTTATAACGTAATAGTATACAGCGTTATATGTTATAAGGTAAGGCTACAAAGCTTTTTACGTTATAGCGTAATAGTATATACCGTTATACGTTAGTACGTAACAGTATATAACGTTACACGTTATTACTTAATAGTGTACAACGTTATAAGTTATTACCTAATAGTATATAACGTTATACGTTGTAACGTAATTGTATATAACGTTATACGTTATAAGGTAATACTACATAACGTTATACGTCATAAGGTAGTACTATATAACGTTATATGTTTTTACACAATAGTATATAACGTTATACGTTATTACGTAATAGTATATAACGTTATACGTTGTAACGTAATTGTATATAACGTTATACGTTATAAGGTAATACTACATAACGTTATACGTCATAAGGTAGTACTATATAACGTTATATGTTTTTACACAATAGTATATAACGCTATACGTTAGTACGTAATAGTATATAACGTTATACGTTATAACGAAATAGTATATAGCGTTATATGTTATACGGTATTACGACATAACGTAACACGATATTACGTAATAGTATATAACGATATACGTTAGTACGTAATAGTATATAACGTTATACGTTATAAGGTAATACTACATAACGTTATACGTCATAAGGTAGTACTATATAACGTTATATGTTTTTACATAACAGTATATAAGGTTATACGTTATTACGTAATAGTATATAACGTTATACGTTATTACGTAATAGTATATAACGTTATACGTTAGTACGTAATAGTATATAACGTTATACGTTATAATGTAAGAGTATATAACGTTATACGTTATAACGTAACATTATATAACGTTATTCGTTATTACGTAATAGTATATAACGTTATACGTTATAAGGTAATGCTACATAACTTTTTACGTTATAGCGTAATAGTATATAGCGTTATATGTTATAAGGTAATGCTACATAACTTTTTACGTTATAGCGTAATAGTATATACCGTTATACGTTAGTACGTAATAGTATATAACGTTATACGTTATAACGTAATTGTATATAACGTTATACGCTATAATGTAATATTATATAACGTTATTCGTTAGTGCGTAATAGTATATAAAGTTATACGTTAGTACGTAATAGTATATAACGTTATACGCTATGAAGTAATAGTATATAACAATATACGTTAGTACGTAATGGTATATATCGTTATACGTTATTAAGTAATAGTATATAACGTTATACGTTATTAAGTAATAGTATATAACGTTGTACGTTAGTACATAATAGTATATAACGTTATACGTTAGTACGTAACAGTATATAACGCTATACGTTATGACTTAATAGTGTACAACGTTATACGTTAGTACATAATAGTATATAACGTTATATGTTAGTACGTAACAGTATATAACGTTATACGTTATTACTTAATAGTGTACAACGTTATACGTTAGTACGTAATTGTATATAACGTTATACGCTATTAAGTAATACTATATAACGATATACGTTATACGTTACTACGTAACAGTATATAATGTTATACGTTGATACGTAATAGTATATAACGTTATGCGTTAGTACGAAATACTATATAACGTTATACGTTATAACGTAATAGTATATAGCGTTATATGTTATAAGGTAAGGCTACAAAGCTTTTTACGTTATAGCGTAATAGTATATACCGTTATACGTTAGTACGTAACAGTATATAACGTTACACGTTATTACTTAATAGTGTACAACGTTATAAGTTATTACGTAATAGTATATAACGTTATACGTTGTAACGTAATTGTATATAACGTTATACGTTATAAGGTAATACTACATAACGTTATACGTCATAAGGTAGTACTATATAACGTTATATGTTTTTACACAATAGTATATAACGTTATACGTTATTACGTAATAGTATATAACGTTATACGTTGTAACGTAATTGTATATAACGTTATACGTTATAAGGTAATACTACATAACGTTATACGTCATAAGGTAGTACTATATAACGTTATATGTTTTTACACAATAGTATATAACGTTATACGTTATTACGTAATAGTATATAACGTTATACGTTGTAACGTAATTGTATATAACGTTATACGTTATAAGGTAATACTACATAACGTTATACGTTGTTACGTAATAGTATACAACGTTATTCGTTAGTACGTAATAGTTTATAACGTTATACGTTATAACGTAATAGTATATAACGTTATACGTTATAATGTAAGAGTATATAACGTTATACGTTATAACGTAATATTATATAACGTTATTCGTTAGTACGTAATAGTATATAACGTTATACGCTATTAAGTAATAGTATATAACGATATACGTTATACGTTACTACGTAACAGTATATAATGTTATACGTTGATACGTAATAGTATATAACGTTATGCGTTAGTACGAAATACTATATAACGTTATACGTTGTAACGTATTTGTATATAACGTTATACGTTATAAGGTAATACTACATAACGTTATACGTTGTTACGTAATAGTATACAACGTTATTCGTTAGTACGTAATATTATATAACGTTATACGCTATTAAGTAATAGTATATAACGATATACGTTATACGTTACTACGTAATACTATATAAGGTTATACGTTATAACGTAATCGTATATAACGTTATACGTTATAACATAATTGTATATAACGTTATACGTTATAAGGTAATACTACATAACTTTTTACGTTATAGCGTAATAGTATATACCGTTATACGTTAGTACGTAAAAGTATATAACGTTATACGTTATAACGTAATTGTATATAACGTTATACGCTATAATGTAAAATTATATAACGTTATTCGTTAGTGCGTAATAGTATATAACGTTATACGTTAGTACGTAATAGTATATAAGGTTATACGCTATGAAGTAATAGTATATAACGATATACGTTAGTATGTAATAGTATATAACGTTGTACGTTATAAGGTAATGCTACATAACTTTTTACGTTATAGCGTAATAGTATATAGCGTTATATGTTATAAGGTAATGCTACATAACTTTTTACGTTATAGCGTAATAGTATATACCGTTATACGTTAGTACGTAATAGTATATAACGTTATACGTTATAACGTAATTGTATATAACGTTATACGCTATAATGTAATATTATATAACGTTATTCGTTAGTGCGTAATAGTATATAACGTTATACGTTAGTACGTAATAGTATATAACGTTATACGCTATTAAGTAATAGTATATAACGATATACGTTATACGTTACTACGTAACAGTATATAATGTTATACGTTGATACGTAATAGTATATAACGTTATGCGTTAGTACGAAATACTATATAACGTTATACGTTGTAACGTATTTGTATATAACGTTATACGTTATAAGGTAATACTACATAACGTTATACGTTGTTACGTAATAGTATACAACGTTATTCGTTAGTACGTAATAGTATATAACGTTATAAGTTATAACGTAATTGTATATAACGTTATATGTTATAACGTAATAATATATAACGTTATACGTTATAACGTAATAATATATAACGTTATACGTTATTAAGTAATAGTATATAACGTTATACGTTATAACGAAATAGTATATAGCGTTATATGTTATACGGTATTACGACATAACGTAACACGATATTACGTAATAGTATATAACGATATACGTTAGTACGTAATAGTATATAACGTTATACGTTATAAGGTAATACTACATAACGTTATACGTCATAAGGTAGTACTATATAACGTTATATGTTTTTACATAACAGTATATAAGGTTATACGTTATTACGTAATAGTATATAACGTTATACGTTATTACGTAATAGTATATAACGTTATACGTTAGTACGTAACAGTATATAACGCTATACGTTATGACTTAATAGTGTACAACGTTATACGTTAGTACATAATAGTATATAACGTTATATGTTAGTACGTAACAGTATATAACGTTATACGTTATTACTTAATAGTGTACAACGTTATACGTTAGTACGTAATTGTATATAACGTTATACGCTATTAAGTAATACTATATAACGATATACGTTATACGTTACTACGTAACAGTATATAATGTTATACGTTGATACGTAATAGTATATAACGTTATGCGTTAGTACGAAATACTATATAACGTTATACGTTATAACGTAATAGTATATAGCGTTATATGTTATAAGGTAAGGCTACAAAGCTTTTTACGTTATAGCGTAATAGTATATACCGTTATACGTTAGTACGTAACAGTATATAACGTTACACGTTATTACTTAATAGTGTACAACGTTATAAGTTATTACGTAATAGTATATAACGTTATACGTTGTAACGTAATTGTATATAACGTTATACGTTATAAGGTAATACTACATAACGTTATACGTCATAAGGTAGTACTATATAACGTTATATGTTTTTACACAATTGTATATAACGTTATACGTTATTACGTAATAGTATATAACGTTATACGTTGTAACGTAATTGTATATAACGTTATACGTTATAACGTAATAGTATATAACGTTATACGTTATAATGTAAGAGTATATAACGTTATACGTTATAACGTAATATTATATAACGTTATTCGTTAGTACGTAATAGTATATAACGTTATAAGTTATAACGTAATTGTATATAACGTTATACGTTATAACGTAATAATATATAACGTTATACGTTATAACGTAATAATATATAACGTTATACGTTATTAAGTAATAGTATATAACGTTATACGTTATTAAGTAATAGTATATAACGTTGTACGTTATAAGGTAATGCTACATAACTTTTTACGTTATAGCGTAATAGTATATAGCGTTATATGTTATAAGGTAATGCTACATAACTTTTTACGTTATAGCGCAATAGTATATACCGTTATACGTTAGTACGTAATAGTATATAACGTATAACGTTATAACGTAATTGTATATAACGTTATACGCTATAATGTAATATTATATAACGTTATTCGTTAGTGCGTAATAGTATATAACGTTATACGTTAGTACGTAATAGTATATAACGTTATACGCTATGAAGTAATAGTATATAACGATATACGTTAGTACGTAATGGTATATATCGTTATACGTTATTAAGTAATAGTATATAACGTTATACGTTATTAAGTAATAGTATATAACGTTGTACGTTAGTACATAATAGTATATAACGTTATATGTTAGTACGTAACAGTATATAACGTTATACGTTATTACTTAATAGTGTACAACGTTATACGTTAGTACGTAATAGTATATAACGTTATACGCTATTAAGTAATAGTATATAACTATATACGTTATACGTTACTACGTAACAGTATATAATGTTATACGTTGATACGTAATAGTATATAACGTTATGCGTTTGTACGAAATACTATATAACGTTATACGTTATAACGTAATAGTATATAGCGTTATATGTTATAAGGTAAGGCTACAAAGCTTTTTACGTTATAGCGTAATAGTATATACCGTTATACGTTAGTACGTAACAGTATATAACGTTACACGTTATAACTTAATAGTGTACAACGTTATAAGTTATTACGTAATAGTATATAACGTTATACGTTGTAACGTAATTGTATATAACGTTATACGTTATAAGGTAATACTACATAACGTTATACGTCATAAGGTAGTACTATATAACGTTATATGTTTTTACACAATAGTATATAACGTTATACGTTATTACGTAATAGTATATAACGTTATACGTTGTAACGTAATTGTATATAACGTTATACGTTATAAGGTAATACTACATAACGTTATACGTCATAAGGTAGTACTATATAACGTTATATGTTTTTACACAATAGTATATAACGTTATAAGTTATTACGTAATAGTATATAACGTTATACGTTGTAACGTAATTGTATATAACGTTATACGTTATAAGGTAATACTACATAACGTTATACGTCATAAGGTAGTACTATATAACGTTATATGTTTTTACACAATAGTATATAACGTTATACGTTATTACGTAATAGTATATAACGTTATACGTTGTAACGTAATTGTATATAACGTTATACGTTATAACGTAATAGTATATAACGTTATACGTTATAATGTAAGAGTATATAACGTTATACGTTATAACGTAATATTATATAACGTTATTCGTTAGTACGTAATAGTATATAACGTTATATGTTATAACGTAATTGTATATAACGTTATACGTTATAACGTAATAATATATAACGTTATACGTTATAACGTAATAATATATAACGTTATACGTTATTAAGTAATAGTATATAACGTTATACGTTATTAAGTAATAGTATATAACGTTGTACGTTATAAGGTAATGCTACATAACTTTTTACGTTATAGCGTAATAGTATATAGCGTTATATGTTATAAGGTAATGCTACATAACTTTTTACGTTATAGCGTAATAGTGTATACCGTTATACGTTAGTACGTAATAGTATATAACGTTATACGTTATAACGTAATTGTATATAACGTTATACGCTATAATGTAATATTATATAACGTTATTCGTTAGTGCGTAATAGTATATAACGTTATACGTTAGTACGTAATAGTATATAACGTTATACGCTATGAAGTAATAGTATATAACGATATACGTTAGTATGTAATGGTATTTATCGTTATACGTTATTAAGTAATAGTATATAACGTTATACGTTATTAAGTAATAGTATATAACGTTATTCGTTAGTACGTAATAGTATATAACGTTATACGTTATAACGTAATTGTATATAACGTTATACGTTATAACGTAATAATATATAACGTTATACGCTATGAAGTAATAGTATATAACGATATACGTTAGTACGTAATGGTATATATCGTTATACGTTATTAAGTAATAGTATATAACGTTATACGTTATTAAGTAATAGTATATAACGTTGTACGTTAGTACATAATAGTATATAACGTTATACGTTATTACGTAATAGTATATAACGTTATACGTTGTAACGTAATTGTATATAACGTTATACGTTATAACGTAATAGTATATAACGTTATACGTTATAATGTAAGAGTATATAACGATATACGTTATAACGTAATATTATATAACGTTATTCGTTAGTACGTAATAGTATATAACGTTATACGTTATTAAGTAATAGTATATAACGTTGTACGTTATAAGGTAATGCTACATAACTTTTTACGTTATAGCGTAATAGTATATAGCGTTATATGTTATAAGGTAATGCTACATAACTTTTTACGTTATAGCGCAATAGTATATACCGTTATACGTTAGTACGTAATAGTATATAACGTATAACGTTATAACGTAATTGTATATAACGTTATACGCTATAATGTAATATTATATAACGTTATTCGTTAGTGCGTAATAGTATATAACGTTATACGTTAGTACGTAATAGTATATAACGTTATACGCTATGAAGTAATAGTATATAACGATATACGTTAGTACGTAATGGTATATATCGTTATACGTTATTAAGTAATAGTATATAACGTTATACGTTATTAAGTAATAGTATATAACGTTGTACGTTAGTACATAATAGTATATAACGTTATATGTTAGTACGTAACAGTATATAACGTTATACGTTATTACTTAATAGTGTACAACGTTATACGTTAGTACGTAATAGTATATAACGTTATACGCTATTAAGTAATAGTATATAACTATATACGTTATACGTTACTACGTAACAGTATATAATGTTATACGTTGATACGTAATAGTATATAACGTTATGCGTTTGTACGAAATACTATATAACGTTATACGTTATAACGTAATAGTATATAGCGTTATATGTTATAAGGTAAGGCTACAAAGCTTTTTACGTTATAGCGTAATAGTATATACCGTTATACGTTAGTACGTAACAGTATATAACGTTACACGTTATTACTTAATAGTGTACAACGTTATAAGTTATTACGTAATAGTATATAACGTTATACGTTGTAACGTAATTGTATATAACGTTATACGTTATAAGGTAATACTACATAACGTTATACGTCATAAGGTAGTACTATATAACGTTATATGTTTTTACACAATAGTATATAACGTTATACGTTATTACGTAATAGTATATAACGTTATACGTTGTAACGTAATTGTATATAACGTTATACGTTATAAGGTAATACTTAATAACGTTATACGTCATAAGGTAGTACTATATAACGTTATATGTTTTTACACAATAGTATATAACGTTATAAGTTATTACGTAATAGTATATAACGTTATACGTTGTAACGTAATTGTATATAACGTTATACGTTATAAGGTAATACTACATAACGTTATACGTCATAAGGTAGTACTATATAACGTTATATGTTTTTACACAATAGTATATAACGTTATACGTTATTACGTAATAGTATATAACGTTATACGTTGTAACGTAATTGTATATAACGTTATACGTTATAACGTAATAGTATATAACGTTATACGTTATAATGTAAGAGTATATAACGTTATACGTTATAACGTAATATTATATAACGTTATTCGTTAGTACGTAATAGTATATAACGTTATATGTTATAACGTAATTGTATATAACGTTATACGTTATAACGTAATAATATATAACGTTATACGTTATAACGTAATAATATATAACGTTATACGTTATTAAGTAATAGTATATAACGTTATACGTTATTAAGTAATAGTATATAACGTTGTACGTTATAAGGTAATGCTACATAACTTTTTACGTTATAGCGTAATAGTATATAGCGTTATATGTTATAAGGTAATGCTACATAACTTTTTACGTTATAGCGTAATAGTATATACCGTTATACGTTAGTACGTAATAGTATATAACGTTATACGTTATAACGTAATTGTATATAACGTTATACGCTATAATGTAATATTATATAACGTTATTCGTTAGTGCGTAACAGTATATAACGTTATACGTTATTACTTAATAGTGTAGAACGTTATACGTTAGTACGTAATAGTATATAACGTTATACGCTATTAAGTAATAGTATATAACGATATACGTTATACGTTACTACGTAACAGTATATAATGTTATACGTTGATACGTAATAGTATATAACGTTATGCGTTAGTACGAAATACTATATAACGTTATACGTTATAACGTAATAGTATATAGCGTTATATGTTATAAGGTAAGGCTACAAAGCTTTTTACGTTATAGCGTAATAGTATATACCGTTATACGTTAGTACGTAACAGTATATAACGTTACACGTTATAACGTAATAGTATATAACGTTATACGTTATAATGTAAGAATATATAACGTTATACGTTATAACGTAATAGTATATAACGTTATACGTTGTAACGTAATTGTATATAACGTTATACGTCATAAGGTAGTACTATATAACGTTATATGTTTTTACACAATAGTATATAACGTTATACGTTATTACGTAATAGTATATAACGTTATACGTTGTAACGTAATTGTATATAACGTTATACGTTATAAGGTAATACTTAATAACGTTATACGTCATAAGGTAGTACTATATAACGTTATATGTTTTTACACAATAGTATATAACGTTATAAGTTATTACGTAATAGTATATAACGTTATACGTTGTAACGTAATTGTATATAACGTTATACGTTATAAGGTAATACTACATAACGTTATACGTCATAAGGTAGTACTATATAACGTTATATGTTTTTACACAATAGTATATAACGTTATACGTTATTACGTAATAGTATATAACGTTATACGTTGTAACGTAATTGTATATAACGTTATACGTTATAACGTAATAGTATATAACGTTATACGTTATAATGTAAGAGTATATAACGTTATACGTTATAACGTAATATTATATAACGTTATTCGTTAGTACGTAATAGTATATAACGTTATATGTTATAACGTAATTGTATATAACGTTATACGTTATAACGTAATAATATATAACGTTATACGTTATAACGTAATAATATATAACGTTATACGTTATTAAGTAATAGTATATAACGTTATACGTTATTAAGTAATAGTATATAACGTTGTACGTTATAAGGTAATGCTACATAACTTTTTACGTTATAGCGTAATAGTATATAGCGTTATATGTTATAAGGTAATGCTACATAACTTTTTACGTTATAGCGTAATAGTATATACCGTTATACGTTAGTACGTAATAGTATATAACGTTATACGTTATAACGTAATTGTATATAACGTTATACGCTATAATGTAATATTATATAACGTTATTCGTTAGTGCGTAATAGTATATAACGTTATACGTTATTACTTAATAGTGTAGAACGTTATACGTTAGTACGTAATAGTATATAACGTTATACGCTATTAAGTAATAGTATATAACGATATACGTTATACGTTACTACGTAACAGTATATAATGTTATACGTTGATACGTAATAGTATATAACGTTATGCGTTAGTACGAAATACTATATAACGTTATACGTTATAACGTAATAGTATATAGCGTTATATGTTATAAGGTAAGGCTACAAAGCTTTTTACGTTATAGCGTAATAGTATATACCGTTATACGTTAGTACGTAACAGTATATAACGTTACACGTTATAACGTAATAGTATATAACGTTATACGTTATAATGTAAGAATATATAACGTTATACGTTATAACGTAATAGTATATAACGTTATACGTTGTAACGTAATTGTATATAACGTTATACGTTATAACGTAATAGTATATAACTTTATACGTTATAATGTAAGAGTATATAACGTTATACGTTATAACGTAATATTATATAACGTTATTCGTTAGTACGTAATAGTATATAACGTTATAAGTTATAACGTAATTGTATATAACGTTATACGTTATAACGTAATAATATATAACGTTATACGTTATAACGTAATAATATATAACGTTATACGTTATTAAGTAATAGTATATAACGTTATACGTTATTAAGTAATAGTATATAACGTTGTACGTTATAAGGTAATGCTACATAACTTTTTACGTTATAGCGTAATAGTATATAGCGTTATATGTTATAAGGTAATGCTACATAACTTTTTACGTTATAGCGTAATAGTATATACCGTTATACGTTAGTACGTAATAGAATATAACGTTATACGTTATAACGTAATTGTATATAACGTTATATGTTTTAATGTAATATTATATAGCGTTATTCGTTAGTGCGTAATAGTATATAACGTTATACGTTAGTACGTAATAGTATATAACGTTATACGTTATTACTTAATAGTGTACAACGTTATACGTTAGTACGTAATTGTATATAACGTTATACGCTATTAAGTAATAGTATATAACGATATACGATATACGTTACTACGTAACAGTATATAATGTTATACGTTGATACGTAATAGTATATAACGTTATGCGTTAGTACGAAATACTATATAACGTTATACGTTATAACGTAATAGTATACAGCGTTATATGTTATAAGGTAAGGCTACAAAGCTTTTTACGTTATAGCGTAATAGTATATACCGTTATACGTTAGTACGTAACAGTATATAACGTTACACGTTATTACTTAATAGTGTACAACGTTATAAGTTATTACGTAATAGTATATAACGTTATACGTTGTAACGTAATTGTATATAACGTTATACGTTATAAGGTAATACTACATAACGTTATACGTCATAAGGTAGTACTATATAACGTTATATGTTTTTACACAATAGTATATAACGTTATACGTTATTACGTAATAGTATATAACGTTATACGCTATGAAGTAATAGTATATAACGATATACGTTATAAGGTAATACTACATAACGTTATACGTTGTTACGTAATAGTATACAACGTTATTCGTTAGTACGTAATAGTATATAACCTTATACGTTATAACGTAATAGTATATAACGTTATACGTTATAATGTAAGAGTATATAACGTTATACGTTATAACGTAATATTATATAACGTTATTCGTTAGTACGTAATAGTATATAACGTTATACGTTATAACGTAATAGTATATAACGTTATACGTTATAATGTAAGAGTATAGAACGTTATACGTTATAACGTAATATTATATAACGATATTCGTTAGTACGTAATATTATATAACGTTATACGCTATGAAGTAATAGTATATAACGATATACGTTAGTACGTAATGGTATATATCGTTATACGTTATTAAGTAATAGTATATAACGTTATACGTTATTAAGTAATAGTATATAACGTTGTACGTTAGTACATAATAGTATATAACGTTATACGTTAGTACGTAACAGTATATAACGCTATACGTTATTACTTAATAGTGTACAACGTTATACGTTAGTACATAATAGTATATAACGTTATATGTTAGTACGTAACAGTATATAACGTTATACGTTATTACTTAATAGTGTACAACGTTATACGTTAGTACGTAATTGTATATAACGTTATACGCTATTAAGTAATAGTATATAACGATATACGATATACGTTACTACGTAACAGTATATAATGTTATACGTTGATACGTAATAGTATATAACGTTATGCGTTAGTACGAAATACTATATAACGTTATACATTATAACGTAATAGTATATAGCGTTATATGTTATAAGGTAAGGCTACATAGCTTTTTACGTTATAGCGTAATAGTATATACCGTTATACGTTAGTACGGAACAGTATATCACGTTACACGTTATTACTTAATAGTGTACAACGTTATAAGTTATTACGTAATAGTATATAGCGTTATACGTGGCAACGTAATTGTATATAACGTTATACGTTATAAGGTAATACTACATAACGTTATACGTCATAAGGTAGTACTATATAACGTTATATGTTTTTACACAATAGTATATAACGTTATACGTTATTACGTAATAGTATATAACGTTATACGTTGTAACGTAATTGTATATAACGTTATATGTTATAAGGTAATACTACATAACGTTATACGTTGTTACGTAATAGTATACAACGTTATTCGTTAGTACGTAATAGTATATAACGTTATACGTTATAACGTAATAGTATATAACGTTATACGTTATAATGTAAGAGTATATAACGTTATACGTTATAACGTAATTGTATATAACGTTATACGTTATAACGTAATAATATATAACGTTATACGTTATAAGGTAATACTACATAACGTTATACGTTGTTACGTAATAGTATACAACGTTATTCGTTAGTACGTAATAGTATATAACGTTATACGTTATAACGTAATAGTATATAACGTTATACGTTATAATGTAAGAGTATATAACGTTATACGTTATAACGTAATATTATATAACGTTATTCGTTAGTACGTAATAGTATATAACGTTATACGTTATAACGTAATAGTATATACCGTTATACGTTAGTACGTAACAGTATATAACGTTACACGTTATTACTTAATAGTGTACAACGTTATAAGTTATTACGTAATAGTATATAACGTTATACGTTGTAACGTAATTGTATATAACGTTATACGTTATAAGGTAATACTACATAACGTTATACGTCATAAGGTAGTACTATATAACGTTATATGTTTTTACACAATAGTATATAACGTTATACGTTATTACGTAATAGTATATAACGTTATACGCTATGAAGTAATAGTATATAACGATATACGTTATAAGGTAATACAACATAACGTTATACGTTGTTACGTAATAGTATACAACGTTATTCGTTAGTACGTAATAGTATATAACGTTATACGTTATAACGTAATAGTATATAACGTTATACGTTATAATGTAAGAGTATATAACGTTATACGTTATAACGTAATATTATATAACGTTATTCGTTAGTACGTAATAGTATATAACGTTATACGTTATAACGTAATAGTATATAACGTTATACGTTATAATGTAAGAGTATATAACGTTATACGTTATAACGTAATATTATATAACGTTATTCGTTAGTACGTAATATTATATAACGTTATACGCTATGAAGTAATAGTATATAACGATATACGTTAGTACGTAATGGTATATATCGTTATACGTTATTAAGTAATAGTATATAACGTTATACGTTATTAAGTAATAGTATATAACGTTGTACGTTAGTACATAATAGTATATAACGTTATACGTTAGTACGTAACAGTATATAACGCTATACGTTATTACTTAATAGTGTACAACGTTATACGTTAGTACATAATAGTATATAACGTTATATGTTAGTACGTAACAGTATATAACGTTATACGTTATTACTTAATAGTGTACAACGTTATACGTTAGTACGTAATTGTATATAACGTTATACGCTATTAAGTAATAGTATATAACGATATACGATATACGTTACTACGTAACAGTATATAATGTTATACGTTGATACGTAATAGTATATAACGTTATGCGTTAGTACGAAATACTATATAACGTTATACATTATAACGTAATAGTATATAGCGTTATATGTTATAAGGTAAGGCTACATAGCTTTTTACGTTATAGCGTAATAGTATATACCGTTATACGTTAGTACGGAACAGTATATCACGTTACACGTTATTACTTAATAGTGTACAACGTTATAAGTTATTACGTAATAGTATATAGCGTTATACGTGGTAACGTAATTGTATATAACGTTATACGTTATAAGGTAATACTACATAACGTTATACGTCATAAGGTAGTACTATATAACGTTATATGTTTTTACACAATAGTATATAACGTTATACGTTATTACGTAATTGTATATAACGTTATACGTTATAACGTAATAATATATAACGTTATACGTTATAAGGTAATACTACATAACGTTATACGTTGTTACGTAATAGTATACAACGTTATTCGTTAGTACGTAATAGTATATAACGTTATACGTTATAACGTAATAGTATATAACGTTATACGTTATAATGTAAGAGTATATAACGTTATACGTTATAACGTAATATTATATAACGTTATTCGTTAGTACGTAATAGTATATAACGTTATACGTTATAACGTAATTGTATATAACGTTATACGTTATAACGTAATAATATATAACGTTATACGTTATAAGGTAATACTACATAACGTTATACGTTGTTACGTAATAGTATACAACGTTATTCGTTAGTACGTAATAGTATATAACGTTATACGTTATAACGTAATAGTATATAACGTTATACGTTATAATGTAAGAGTATATAACGTTATACGTTATAACGTAATATTATATAACGTTATTCGTTAGTACGTAATAGTATATAACGTTATACGTTATAACGCAATTGTATATAACGTTATACGTTATAACGTAATAATATATAACGTTATACGTTATAAGGTAATACTACATAACGTTATACGTTGTTACGTAATAGTATACAACGTTATTCGTTAGTACGTAATAGTATATAACGTTATACGTTATAACGTAATAGTATATAACGTTATACCTTATAATGTAAGAGTATATAACGTTATACGTTATAACGTAATATTATATAACGTTATTCGTTAGTACGTAATAGTATATAACGTTATACGTTATAACGTAATAGTATATACCGTTATACGTTAGTACGCAACAGTATATAACGTTACACGTTATTACTTAATAGTGTACAACGTTATAAGTTATTACGTAATAGTATATAACGTTATACGTTGTAATGTAATTGTATATAACGTTATACGTTATAAGGTAATACTACATAACGTTATACGTCATAAGGTAGTACTATATAACGTTATATGTTTTTACATAACAGTATATAAGGTTATACGTTATTACGTAATAGTATATAACGTTATACGTTATTACGTAATAGTATATAACGTTATACGTTAGTACGTAATAGTATATAACGTTATACGTTATAATGTAAGAGTATATAACGTTATACGTTATAACGTAACATTATATAACGTTATTCGTTAGTACGTAATAGTATATAACGTTATACGTTATAAGGTAATGCTACATAACTTTTTACGTTATAGCGTAATAGTATATAGCGTTATATGTTATATGGTAATGCTACATAACTTTTTACGTTATAGCGTAATAGTATATACCGTTATACGTTAGTACGTAATAGTATATAACGTTATACGTTATAACGTAATTGTATATAACGTTATACGCTATAATGTAATATTATATAACGTTATTCGTTAGTGCGTAATAGTATATAACGTTATACGTTAGTACGTAATAGTATATAACGTTATACGCTATGAAGTAATAGTATATAACGATATACGTTAGTACGTAATGGTATATATCGTTATACGTTATTAAGTAATAGTATATAACGTTATACGTTATTAAGTAATAGTATATAACGTTATACGTTATAACGTAATAGTATATAACGTTATACGTTATAATGTAAGAGTATATAACGTTATACGTTATAACGTAATATTATATAACGTTATTCGTTAGTACGTAATAGTATATAACGTTATACGTTATAACGTAATTGTATATAACGTTATACGTTATAACGTAATAATATATAACGTTATACGCTATGAAGTAATAGTATATAACGATATACGTTAGTACGTAATGGTATATATCGTTATACGTTATTAAGTAATAGTATATAACGTTATACGTTATTAAGTAATAGTATATAACGTTGTACGTTAGTATATAATGGTATATAACGTTATATGTTAGTACGTAACAGTAAATAACGTTATACGTTATTACTTAATAGTGTACAACGTTATACGTTAGTACGTAATAGTATATAACGTTATACGCTATTAAGTAATAGTATATAACGATATACGTTATACGTTACTACGTAACAGTATATAATGTTATACGTTGATACGTAATAGTATATAGCGTTCAATGTTATAAGGTAAGGCTACAAAGCTTTTTACGTTATAGCGTAATAGTATATACCGTTATACGTTAGTACGTAACAGTATATAACGTTACACGTTATTACTTAATAGTGTACAACGTTATAAGTTATTACGTAATAGTATATAACGTTATACGTTGTAACGTAATTGTATATAACGTTATACGTTATAAGGTAATACTACATAACGTTATACGTCATAAGGTAGTACTATATAACGTTATATGTTTTTACACAATAGTATATAACGTTATACGTTATTACGTAATAGTATATAACGTTATACGTTGTAACGTAATTGTATATAACGTTATACGTTATAAGGTAATACTACATAACGTTATACGTCATAAGGTAGTACTATATAACGTTATATGTTTTTACACAATAGTATATAACGCTATACGTTAGTACGTAATATTATATAACGTTATACGTTATAATGTAAGAGTATATAACGTTATACGTTATAACGTAACATTATATAACGTTATTCGTTAGTACGTAATAGTATATAACGTTATACGTTATAAGGTAATGCTATATAACTTTTTACGTTATAGCGTAATAGTATATACCGTTATACGTTAGTACGTAATAGTATATAACGTTATACGTTATAATGTAAGAGTATATAACGTTATACGTTATAATGTAATATTATATAACGTTATTCGTTAGTGCGTAATAGTATATAACGTTATACGTTAGTACGTAATAGTATATAACGTTATACGCTATGAAGTAATAGTATATAACGATATACGTTAGCACGTAATGGTATATATCGTTATACGTTATTAAGTAACAGTATATAACGTTATACGTTATTAAGTAATAGTATATAACGTTGTACGTTAGTACGTAATAGTATATAACGTTACACGTTAGTACGTAACAGTATATAACGTTATACGTTATTACTTAATAGTGTACAACGTTATAAGTTAGTACGTAATATTATACAACATTACACATTATAACGTAATAGTATATAATGTTATAAGTTATAACGTAATACTACATCACGTTATATGTCATAAGGTAATGCTATATAACATTATACGTTATTACGTAACAGTATATAACGCTATACGTTAGTACGTAATTGTATATAACGTTATACGTTATTATGTAATAGCATATAACGTTATACGTTAGTACGTAACAGTATATAACGTTAAACGTTATATCGTAATATTATATAACGTTATACGTTATACGTTACTACGTAACAGTATATAACGCTATACGTTAGTACGTAATAGTATATAACGTTATACGCTATGAAGTAATAGTATATAACGATATACGTTAGCACGTAATGGTATATATCGTTATACGTTATTAAGTAACAGTATATAACGTTATACGTTATTAAGTAATAGTATATAACGCTATACGTTAGTACGTAATAGTATATAACGTTATACGTTATAACGAAATAGTATATAGCGTTATATGTTATACGGTATTACGACATAACGTAACACGATATTACGTAATAGTATATAACGATATACGTTAGTACGTAATAGTATATAACGTTATACGTTATAAGGTAATACTACATAACGTTATACGTCATAAGGTAGTACTATATAACGTTATATGTTTTTACATAACAGTATATAAGGTTATACGTTATTACGTAATAGTATATAACGTTATACGTTATTACGTAATAGTATATAACGTTATACGTTAGTACGTAATATTATATAACGTTATACGTTATAATGTAAGAGTATATAACGTTATACGTTATAACGTAACATTATATAACGTTATTCGTTAGTACGTAATAGTATATAACGTTATACGTTATAAGGTAATGCTACATAACTTTTTACGTTATAGCGTAATAGTATATACCGTTATACGTTAGTACGTAATAGTATATAACGTTATACGTTATAATGTAAGAGTATATAACGTTATACGTTATAATGTAATATTATATAACGTTATTCGTTAGTGCGTAATAGTATATAACGTTATACGTTAGTACGTAATAGTATATAACGTTATACGCTATGAAGTAATAGTATATAACGATATACGTTAGCACGTAATGGTATATATCGTTATACGTTATTAAGTAACAGTATATAACGTTATACGTTATTAAGTAATAGTATATAACGTTGTACGTTAGTACGTAATAGTATATAACGTTATACGTTAGTACGTAACAGTATATAACGTTATACGTTATTACTTAATAGTGTACAACGTTATAAGTTAGTACGTAATATTATACAACATTACACATTATAACGTAATAGTATATAATGTTATAAGTTATAACGTAATACTACATCACGTTATATGTCATAAGGTAATGCTATATAACATTATACGTTATTACGTAACAGTATATAACGCTATACGTTAGTACGTAATTGTATATAACGTTATACGTTATTATGTAATAGCATATAACGTTATACGTTAGTACGTAACAGTATATAACGTTAAACGTTATATCGTAATATTATATAACGTTATACGTTATACGTTACTACGTAACAGTATATAACGCTATACGTTAGTACGTAATAGTATATAACGTTATACGCTATGAAGTAATAGTATATAACGATATACGTTAGTACGTAATGGTATATATCGTTATACGTTATTAAGTAATAATATATTACGTTATACGTTGGTACGTAATAGTATATAACGTTATACGTTATAAGGTAATGCTACATAACTTTTTACGTTATAGCGTAATAGTATATACTCCTATACGTTAGTACGTAATAGTATATAACGTTATACGATATAATGTAAGAGTATATAACGTTATACGTTATAACGTAATATTATATAACGTTATTCGTTAGTACGTAATAGTATATAACGTTATACGCTATGAAGTAATAGTATATAACGATATACGTTAGTACGTAATGGTATATATCGTTATACGTTATTAAGTAATAGTATATAACGTTATACGTTATTAAGTAATAGTATATAACGTTGTACGTTAGTACATAATAGTATATAACGTTATACGTTAGTACGTAACAGTATATAACGCTATACGTTATTACTTAATAGTGTACAACGTTATACGTTAGTACATAATAGTATATAACGTTATATGTTAGTACGTAACAGTATATAACGTTATACGTTATTACTTAATAGTGTACAACGTTATACGTTAGTACGTAATTGTATATAACGTTATACGCTATTAAGTAATAGTATATAACGATATACGTTATACGTTACTACGTAACAGTATATAATGTTATACGTTGATACGTAATAGTATATAACGTTATGCGTTAGTACGAAATACTATATAACGTTATACGTTATAACGTAATAGTATATAGCGTTATATGTTATAAGGTAAGGCTACAAAGCTTTTTACGTTATAGCGTAATAGTATATACCGTTATACGTTAGTACGTAACAGTATATAACGTTACACGTTATTACTTAATAGTGTACAACGTTATAAGTTATTACGTAATAGTATATAACGTTATACGTTGTAACGTAATTGTATATAACGTTATACGTTATAAGGTAATACTACATAACGTGATACGTCATAAGGTAGTACTATATAACGTTATATGTTTTTACACAATAATATATAACGTTATACGTTATTACGTAATAGTATATAACGTTATACGTTGTAACGTAATTGTATATAACGTTATACGTTATAAGGTAATACTACATAACGTTATACGTTGTTACGTAATAGTATACAACGTTATTCGTTAGTACGTAATAGTATATAACGTTATACGTTGTAACGTAATAGTATATAACGTTATACGTTATAATGTAAGAGTATATAACGTTATACGTTATAACGTAATATTATATAACGTTATTCGTTAGTACGTTATAGTATATAACGTTATACGTTATAACGTAATTGTATATAACGTTATACGTTATAACGTAATAATATATAACGTTATACGCTATGAAGTAATAGTATATAACGATATACGTTAGTACGTAATGGTATATATCGTTATACGTTATTAAGTAATAGTATATAACGTTATACGTTATTAAGTAATAGTATATAACGTTATACGTTGTAACGTAATTGTATATAACGTTATACGTTATAAGGTAATACTACATAACGTTATACGTTGTTACGTAATAGTATACATCGTTATTCGTTAGTACGTAATAGTATATAACGTTATACGTTATAACGTAATATTATATAACGTTATACGTTATAATGCAAGAGTATATAACGTTATACGTTATAACGTAATATTATATAACGTTATTCGTTAGTGCGTAATAGTATATAACGTTATACGTTAGTACGTAATAGTATATAACGTTATACGCTATGAAGTAATAGTATATAACGATATACGTTAGTACGTAATGGTATATATCGTTATACGTTATTAAGTAATAGTATATAACGTTATACGTTATTAAGTAATAGTATATAACGTTATACGTTATAACGTAATAGTATATAACGTTATACGTTATAATGTAAGAGTATATAACGTTATACGTTATAACGTAATATTATATAACGTTATTCGTTAGTACGTAATAGTATATAACGTTATACGTTATAACGTAATTGTATATAACGTTATACGTTATAACGTAATAATATATAACGTTATACGCTATGAAGTAATAGTATATAACGATATACGTTAGTACGTAATGGTATATATCGTTATACGTTATTAAGTAATAGTATATAACGTTATACGTTATTAAGTAATAGTATATAACGTTGTACGTTAGTATATAATGGTATATAACGTTATATGTTAGTACGTAACAGTAAATAACGTTATACGTTATTACTTAATAGTGTACAACGTTATACGTTAGTACGTAATAGTATATAACGTTATACGCTATTAAGTAATAGTATATAACGATATACGTTATACGTTACTACGTAACAGTATATAATGTTATACGTTGATACGTAATAGTATATAGCGTTCAATGTTATAAGGTAAGGCTACAAAGCTTTTTACGTTATAGCGTAATAGTATATACCGTTATACGTTAGTACGTAACAGTATATAACGTTACACGTTATTACTTAATAGTGTACAACGTTATAAGTTATTACGTAATAGTATATAACGTTATACGTTGTAACGTAATTGTATATAACGTTATACGTTATAAGGTAATACTACATAACGTTATACGTCATAAGGTAGTACTATATAACGTTATATGTTTTTACACAATAGTATATAACGTTATACGTTATTACGTAATAGTATATAACGTTATACGTTGTAACGTAATTGTATATAACGTTATACGTTATAAGGTAATACTACATAACGTTATACGTCATAAGGTAGTACTATATAACGTTATATGTTTTTACACAATAGTATATAACGCTATACGTTAGTACGTAATAGTATATAACGTTATACGTTATAACGAAATAGTATATAGCGTTATATGTTATACGGTATTACGACATAACGTAACACGATATTACGTAATAGTATATAACGATATACGTTAGTACGTAATAGTATATAACGTTATACGTTATAAGGTAATACTACATAACGTTATACGTCATAAGGTAGTACTATATAACGTTATATGTTTTTACATAACAGTATATAAGGTTATACGTTATTACGTAATAGTATATAACGTTATACGTTATTACGTAATAGTATATAACGTTATACGTTAGTACGTAATATTATATAACGTTATACGTTATAATGTAAGAGTATATAACGTTATACGTTATAACGTAACATTATATAACGTTATTCGTTAGTACGTAATAGTATATAACGTTATACGTTATAAGGTAATGCTATATAACTTTTTACGTTATAGCGTAATAGTATATACCGTTATACGTTAGTACGTAATAGTATATAACGTTATACGTTATAATGTAAGAGTATATAACGTTATACGTTATAATGTAATATTATATAACGTTATTCGTTAGTGCGTAATAGTATATAACGTTATACGTTAGTACGTAATAGTATATAACGTTATACGCTATGAAGTAATAGTATATAACGATATACGTTAGCACGTAATGGTATATATCGTTATACGTTATTAAGTAACAGTATATAACGTTATACGTTATTAAGTAATAGTATATAACGTTGTACGTTAGTACGTAATAGTATATAACGTTACACGTTAGTACGTAACAGTATATAACGTTATACGTTATTACTTAATAGTGTACAACGTTATAAGTTAGTACGTAATATTATACAACATTACACATTATAACGTAATAGTATATAATGTTATAAGTTATAACGTAATACTACATCACGTTATATGTCATAAGGTAATGCTATATAACATTATACGTTATTACGTAACAGTATATAACGCTATACGTTAGTACGTAATTGTATATAACGTTATACGTTATTATGTAATAGCATATAACGTTATACGTTAGTACGTAACAGTATATAACGTTAAACGTTATATCGTAATATTATATAACGTTATACGTTATACGTTACTACGTAACAGTATATAACGCTATACGTTAGTACGTAATAGTATATAACGTTATACGCTATGAAGTAATAGTATATAACGATATACGTTAGCACGTAATGGTATATATCGTTATACGTTATTAAGTAACAGTATATAACGTTATACGTTATTAAGTAATAGTATATAACGCTATACGTTAGTACGTAATAGTATATAACGTTATACGTTATAACGAAATAGTATATAGCGTTATATGTTATACGGTATTACGACATAACGTAACACGATATTACGTAATAGTATATAACGATATACGTTAGTACGTAATAGTATATAACGTTATACGTTATAAGGTAATACTACATAACGTTATACGTCATAAGGTAGTACTATATAACGTTATATGTTTTTACATAACAGTATATAAGGTTATACGTTATTACGTAATAGTATATAACGTTATACGTTATTACGTAATAGTATATAACGTTATACGTTAGTACGTAATATTATATAACGTTATACGTTATAATGTAAGAGTATATAACGTTATACGTTATAACGTAACATTATATAACGTTATTCGTTAGTACGTAATAGTATATAACGTTATACGTTATAAGGTAATGCTACATAACTTTTTACGTTATAGCGTAATAGTATATACCGTTATACGTTAGTACGTAATAGTATATAACGTTATACGTTATAATGTAAGAGTATATAACGTTATACGTTATAATGTAATATTATATAACGTTATTCGTTAGTGCGTAATAGTATATAACGTTATACGTTAGTACGTAATAGTATATAACGTTATACGCTATGAAGTAATAGTATATAACGATATACGTTAGCACGTAATGGTATATATCGTTATACGTTATTAAGTAACAGTATATAACGTTATACGTTATTAAGTAATAGTATATAACGTTGTACGTTAGTACGTAATAGCATATAACGTTATACGTTAGTACGTAACAGTATATAACGTTATACGTTATTACTTAATAGTGTACAACGTTATAAGTTAGTACGTAATATTATACAACATTACACATTATAACGTAATAGTATATAATGTTATAAGTTATAACGTAATACTACATCACGTTATATGTCATAAGGTAATGCTATATAACATTATACGTTATTACGTAACAGTATATAACGCTATACGTTAGTACGTAATTGTATATAACGTTATACGTTATTATGTAATAGCATATAACGTTATACGTTAGTACGTAACAGTATATAACGTTAAACGTTATATCGTAATATTATATAACGTTATACGTTATACGTTACTACGTAACAGTATATAACGCTATACGTTAGTACGTAATAGTATATAACGTTATACGCTATGAAGTAATAGTATATAACGATATACGTTAGTACGTAATGGTATATATCGTTATACGTTATTAAGTAATAATATATTACGTTATACGTTGGTACGTAATAGTATATAACGTTATACGTTATAAGGTAATGCTACATAACTTTTTACGTTATAGCGTAATAGTATATACTCCTATACGTTAGTACGTAATAGTATATAACGTTATACGATATAATGTAAGAGTATATAACGTTATACGTTATAACGTAATATTATATAACGTTATTCGTTAGTACGTAATAGTATATAACGTTATACGCTATGAAGTAATAGTATATAACGATATACGTTAGTACGTAATGGTATATATCGTTATACGTTATTAAGTAATAGTATATAACGTTATACGTTATTAAGTAATAGTATATAACGTTGTACGTTAGTACATAATAGTATATAACGTTATACGTTAGTACGTAACAGTATATAACGCTATACGTTATTACTTAATAGTGTACAACGTTATACGTTAGTACATAATAGTATATAACGTTATATGTTAGTACGTAACAGTATATAACGTTATACGTTATTACTTAATAGTGTACAACGTTATACGTTAGTACGTAATTGTATATAACGTTATACGCTATTAAGTAATAGTATATAACGATATACGTTATACGTTACTACGTAACAGTATATAATGTTATACGTTGATACGTAATAGTATATAACGTTATGCGTTAGTACGAAATACTATATAACGTTATACGTTATAACGTAATAGTATATAGCGTTATATGTTATAAGGTAAGGCTACATAACTTTTTACGTTATAGCGTAATAGTATATACCGTTATACGTTAGTACGTAACAGTATATAACGTTATACGTTATTACTTAATAGTGTACAACGTTATAAGTTATTACGTAATAGTATATAACGTTATACGTTGTAACGTAATTGTATATAACGTTATACGTTATAAGGTAATACTACATAACGTGATACGTCATAAGGTAGTACTATATAACGTTATATGTTTTTACACAATAATATATAACGTTATACGTTATTACGTAATAGTATATAACGTTATACGTTGTAACGTAATTGTATATAACGTTATACGTTATAAGGTAATACTACATAACGTTATACGTTGTTACGTAATAGTATACAACGTTATTCGTTAGTACGTAATAGTATATAACGTTATACGTTGTAACGTAATAGTATATAACGTTATACGTTATAATGTAAGAGTATATAACGTTATACGTTATAACGTAATATTATATAACGTTATTCGTTAGTACGTTATAGTATATAACGTTATACGTTATAACGTAATTGTATATAACGTTATACGTTATAACGTAATAATATATAACGTTATACGCTATGAAGTAATAGTATATAACGATATACGTTAGTACGTAATGGTATATATCGTTATACGTTATTAAGTAATAGTATATAACGTTATACGTTATTAAGTAATAGTATATAACGTTATACGTTGTAACGTAATTGTATATAACGTTATACGTTATAAGGTAATACTACATAACGTTATACGTTGTTACGTAATAGTATACATCGTTATTCGTTAGTACGTAATAGTATATAACGTTATACGTTATAACGTAATATTATATAACGTTATACGTTATAATGCAAGAGTATATAACGTTATACGTTATAACGTAATATTATATAACGTTATTCGTTAGTGCGTAATAGTATATAACGTTATACGTTAGTACGTAATAGTATATAACGTTATACGCTATGAAGTAATAGTATATAACGATATACGTTAGTACGTAATGGTATATATCGTTATACGTTATTAAGTAATAGTATATAACGTTATACGTTATTAAGTAATAGTATATAACGTTATACGTTATAACGTAATAGTATATAACGTTATACGTTATAATGTAAGAGTATATAACGTTATACGTTATAACGTAATATTATATAACGTTATTCGTTAGTACGTAATAGTATATAACGTTATACGTTATAACGTAATTGTATATAACGTTATACGTTATAACGTAATAATATATAACGTTATACGCTATGAAGTAATAGTATATAACGATATACGTTAGTACGTAATGGTATATATCGTTATACGTTATTAAGTAATAGTATATAACGTTATACGTTATTAAGTAATAGTATATAACGTTGTACGTTAGTATATAATGGTATATAACGTTATATGTTAGTACGTAACAGTAAATAACGTTATACGTTATTACTTAATAGTGTACAACGTTATACGTTAGTACGTAATAGTATATAACGTTATACGCTATTAAGTAATAGTATATAACGATATACGTTATACGTTACTACGTAACAGTATATAATGTTATACGTTGATACGTAATAGTATATAGCGTTCAATGTTATAAGGTAAGGCTACAAAGCTTTTTACGTTATAGCGTAATAGTATATACCGTTATACGTTAGTACGTAACAGTATATAACGTTACACGTTATTACTTAATAGTGTACAACGTTATAAGTTATTACGTAATAGTATATAACGTTATACGTTGTAACGTAATTGTATATAACGTTATACGTTATAAGGTAATACTACATAACGTTATACGTCATAAGGTAGTACTATATAACGTTATATGTTTTTACACAATAGTATATAACGTTATACGTTATTACGTAATAGTATATAACGTTATACGTTGTAACGTAATTGTATATAACGTTATACGTTATAAGGTAATACTACATAACGTTATACGTCATAAGGTAGTACTATATAACGTTATATGTTTTTACACAATAGTATATAACGCTATACGTTAGTACGTAATAGTATATAACGTTATACGTTATAACGAAATAGTATATAGCGTTATATGTTATACGGTATTACGACATAACGTAACACGATATTACGTAATAGTATATAACGTTATACGTTATTACGTAATAGTATATAACGTTATACGTTAGTACGTAATAGTATATAACGTTATACGTTATAATGTAAGAATATATAACGTTATACGTTATAACGTAATAGTATATAACGTTATACGTTGTAACGTAATTGTATATAACGTTATACGTTATAACGTAATAGTATATAACTTTATACGTTATAATGTAAGAGTATATAACGTTATACGTTATAACGTAATATTATATAACGTTATTCGTTAGTACGTAATAGTATATAACGTTATACGTTGTAACGTAATTGTATATAACGTTATACGTTATAACGTAATAGTATATAACGTTATACGTTATAATGTAAGAGTATATAACGTTATACGTTATAACGTAATATTATATACCGTTATACGTTAGTACTTAATAGTATATAACGTTATACGTTATAATGTAAGAGTATATAACGTTATACGTTATAACGTAATATTATATAACGTTATTCGTTAGTACGTAATAGTATATAACGTTTTACGTTATAATGTAAGAGTATATAACGTTATACGTTATAACGTAATATTATATAACGTTATTCGTTAGTACGTAATAGTATATAACGTTATACGTTAGTACGTAATATTATATATCGTTATACGCTATTAAGTAATAGTATATAACGATATACGTTAGTACGTAATGGTGTATAACGTTATACGTTATTAAGTAATAGTATATAACGTTATACGTTGATACGTAATAGTATATAACGTTATTCGTTAGTACGTAATACTATATAACGTTATACGTTATAACGTAATAGTATATAGCGTTATATGTTATAAGGTAATGCTTCATAACTTTTTACGTTATAGCGTGATAGTATATACCGTTATACGTTAGTGCGTAATAGTATATAACGTTATACGATATAATGTAAGAGTATATAACGTTATACGTTATAACGTAATAGTATATAACGTTATTCGTTAGTACGTAATAGTATATAAGGTTATACGTTAGTACGTAATAGTATATAACGTTATACGTTATAACGTAATAATATATAACGTTATACGTTATAAGGTAATGCGACATAACTTTTCACGTTATAGCGGAATAGTGTATACCGTTATTCGTTAGTACGTAATAGTATATAACGTTATTCGTTAGTGCATAATAGTATATAACGTTATACGCTATTAAGTAATAGTATATAACGATATACGTTATACGTTATTACGTAACAGTATATAACGCTATACGTTAGTACGTAATAGTATATAACGTTATACGTTATTATGTAATAGTATATAACGTTATACGTTATTACGTAACAGTATACAGCGTTATACGTTATTTCGTAATATTATATAACGTTATACGTTATACGTTACTACGTAACAGTATATAATGTTATACGTTGATACGTAATAGTATATAACGTTATTCGTTAGTTCGTAATATTATATAACGTTATACGTTATAACGAAATAGTATATAGCGTTATATGTTATACGGTAATACGACATAACGTAACACGATATTACGTAATAGTATATAACGTTATACGTTAGTACGTAATGGTATATAACGTTATACGTTAGTACGTAATAGTATATAACGTTATACGTTATAAGGTAATACTACATAACGTTATACGTCATAAGGTAGTACTATATAACGTTATATGTTTTTACATAATAGTATATAAGGTTATACGTTATTACGTAATAGTATATAACGTTATACGTTATTACGTAACAGTATATAACGTTATACGTTAGTACGTAATAGTATATAACCTTATACGTTATAATGTAAGAGTATATAACGTTATACGTTATAACGTAATGTTATATAACGTTATTCGTTAGTACGTAATAGTATATAACGTTATACGTTAGTACGTAATAGTATATAACGTTATACGCTATTAAGTACTAGTATATAACGATATACGTTATACGTTACTACGTAACAGTATATAATGTTATACGTTGATACGTAATAATATATTACGTTATGCGTTAGTACGTAATACTATATAACGTCATACGTTATATCGTAATAGTATATAAGGTTATACGTTATTACGTAATAGTATATAACGTTATACGTTATAACGTAATATTATATAACGTTATTCGTTAGTACGTAATAGTATATAACGTTATACGTTATAACGTAATAATATATAACGTTATACGTTATAAGGTAATGCGACATAACTTTTCACGTTATAGCGGAATAGTGTATACCGTTATTCGTTAGTACGTAATAGTATATAACGTTATACGTTATAACGTAATAGTATACAACGTTATACGTTATAACGTAATAATATATAACGTTATACGTTATAAGGTAATACTACATAACGTTGTACGTTATAACGTAATCGTATATAACGTTATACGTTATAACGTAATAGTATATAACGTTATACGTTATAAGGTAATGCGACATAACTTTTCACGTTATAGCGGAATAGTATATACCGTTATACGTTAGTACGTAATAGTATATAACGTTATACGTTATAATGTAAGAGTATATAACGTTATACGTTATAACGTAATATTATATAACGTTATTCGTTAGTACGTAATAGTATATAACGTTATACGTTAGTACGTAATATTATATATCGTTATACGCTATTAAGTAATAGTATATAACGATATACGTTAGTACGTAATGGTGTATAACGTTATACGTGATTAAGTAATAGTATATAACGTTATACGTTATTACTTAATAGTGTACAACGTTATAAGTTAGTGCGTAATATTATACAACATTATACTTTATAACGTAATAGTATATAATGTTATAAGTTATAAGGTAATACTACATCACGTTATATGTCATAAGGTAATGCTATATAACATTATACGTTATTACGTAACAGTATATAACGCTATACGTTAGTAGGTAATAGTATATAACGTTATACGTTATTATGTAATAGTATATAACGTTATATGTTATACGTTACTACGTAACAGTATATAATGTTGTACGTTGATACGTAATAGTATATAACGTTATTCGTTAGTACGTAATAGTATATAACATTATACGTTATAACGAAATAGTATATAGCGTTATATGTTATACGGTAATAAGACATAACGTAACACGATATTACGTAATAGTATATAACGTTGTACGTTAGTACGTAATAGTATATAACGTTATACGTTATAAGGTAATACTACATAACGTCATACGTCATAAGGTAGTACTATATAACGTTATATGTTTTTACATAATACTATATAAGGTTATACGTTATTACGTAATAGTATATAACGTTATACGTTAGTTCGTAAAAGTATATAACGTTATACGTTATAATGTAAGTGTATATAACGTTATACGTTATAACGTAATATTATATAACATTATTCGTTAGTACGTAACAGTATATTACATCATACGTTAGTACGTAATTGTATATAACGTTATACGTTATTATGTTATAGCATATAACGTTATACGTTAGTACGTAACAGTATATAACGTTATACGCTATTATGTAATAGCATATAACGTTATACGTTAGTACGTAACAGTATATAACGTTATAAGCTATTAAGTAATAGTATATAACGAATTACGTTATACGTTACTACGTAACAGTATATAATGTTATACGTTGATACTTAATAGTATACAGGGTGCGCCGTTAGAATTCGGACAGAATTCAATTTGTAGTTCCCACCATATTAGAATTCAGATGTTTGTGCTGATTGACTCTGAAGTTAGTTAAATATGTCAATAAGTCTTCTATAACCTCAAAATGACAGAACTCGTTAAGCAAAACCCGGAATACGATAGAAGAGCGGCGATTATAGAAAGTCTTCGCGCCGGGAGAACGCCGGTCGAAATTATAAAATTCTTTAGCTACCCAAGATCGACGGTAATTTAATTTTGTTGTGGGCAAAACCAAATTTCCAGCAAGTGTTCACGTTTTGAGCGTTGTCTCAAGTGAGGGCGACGTCATGCCTCCGCACTTCTTCCAAAAAGGCGAAAGAATCACAAAGGAGGTTTATTTGGAGGTCCTGAAGACAGTAATAAAGCCGTGGATGGAAATTACGGCTTCTGGAAGGCCGTATTTATTTCAACAAGATGGCGCACCTGCTCACACAAGTCATCTTGTTCAAAATTGGCTCTCTGACAATGTGGACATGTTTTGGTCGAAAGATTTCTGGCCTCCTAACAGTCCCGACCTAAACCCATTGGACTATTACGTGTGGGGCGTTATCGAGAGACAAACTAATAAATGCAGGCACCCCAACGTCAACTCCCTACGAGCTGCTATCGAGTCAGAATTCGCGACAATTAAACGCGACCAGTTGAAGTCAGCGTGCTCGCGCTTTAGAGCAAGAATAGAGCAGGTCATAGAGGCAGAGGGTGGTTACATAGAATAAAAGTTCTCAGCAAGGACCCTTTAAATGAGATATAACAACATTTTCATGTGTTTTTGTGTATTGACTTAAATAAACAACTTTCTGCACAAAACTTCTTTTGTCCGGATTCTAACGGCGCACCCTGTATAACGTTATTCGTTAGTACGTAATAGTATATAACGTTATACGTTATAACGTAATAGTATATAGCGTTACATGCTATACGGTAATACTACATAACGTCACACGTTATTGCGTAATAGTATATAGCGTTATACGTTAGTTCGTAATATTATATAAGGTTATACGTTATTACGTAGTAGTATATAACATTATAAGTTATTACGTAATAGTATATAACGTTATACGTTAGTACGTAATAGTATATAACGTTATACGTTATAACGTAATCGTATATAACGTTATACGTTATTACGTAATCGTATATAACGTTATACGTTATAACGTAATATTATATAACATTATTCGTTAGTACGTAACAGTATATTACATTATACGTTAGTACGTAATTGTATATAACGTTATACGTTATTATGTAATAGCATATAACGTTATACGTTAGTACGTAACAGTACATAACGTTATACGCTATTATGTAATAGCATATAACGTTATACGTTAGTACGTAACAGTATATAACGTTATACGCTATTAAGTAATAGTATATAACGATATACGTTATACGTTACTACGTAACAGTATATAATGTTATACGTTGATACGTAATAGTATATAACGTTATTCGTTAGTACGTAATAGTATATAATGTTATACGTTATAACGTAATAGTATATAACAATATACGTTATACGTTACTACGTAACAGTATATAATGTTATACGTTGATACGTAATAGTATATAACGTTATTCGTTAGTACGCAATAGTATATAACGTTATACGTTATAACGTAATAGTATATAGCGTTACATGTTATACGGTAATACTACATAACGTCACACGTTATTGCGTAATAGTATATAGCGTTATACGTTAGTACGTAATAGTATATAACGTTATACGTTATAACGTAATAGTATATAACGTTATACGTTAGTACGTAATAGTATATAACGTTATACGTTATAAGGTAATACTACATAACGTTATACGTCATAAGGTAGTACTATATAACGTTATATGTTTTTACATAATATTATATAAGGTTATACGTTATTACGTAGTAGTATATAACATTATAAGTTATTACGTAATAGTATATAACGTTATACGTTAGTACGTAATAGTATATAACGTTGTACGTTATAACGTAATCGTGTATAACGTTATACGTTATTACGTAATCGTATATAACGTTATACGTTATAAGGTAATGCTACATAACTTTTTACGTTATAGCGTAATAGTATATACCGTTATACGTTATTACGTAATAGTATATAACGTTATACGATATAATGTAGTAGTATATAACGTTATACGTTATAACGTAATATTATATAACGTTATTCGTTAGTACGTAATAGTATATAACGTTATACGTTAGTGCATAATAGTATATAACGTTATACGCTATTAAGTAATAGTATATAACGATATACGTTATACGATACTACGTAACAGTATATAATGTTATACGTTGATACGTAATAGTATATAACGTTATGCGTTAGTACGAAATACTATATAACGTTATACGTTATAACGTAATAGTATATAGCGTTAAATGTTATAAGGTAAGGCTACATAACTTTTAACGTTATAGCGTAATAGTATATACCGTTATACGTTAGTACGTAACAGTATATAACGTTACACGTTATTACTTAATAGTGTACAACGTTATAAGTTAGTACGTAATATTATACAACATTATACATTATAACGTAATAGTATATAATGTTATAAGTTATAAGGTAATATCATCACGTTATATGTCATAAGGTAATGCTATATAACGTTATACGTTATTACGTAACAGTATATAACGCTATACGTTAGTACGTAATAGTATATAACGTTATACGTTATTATGTAATAGTATATAACGTTATACGTTAGTACGTAACAGTATATAACGTTATACGTTATTTCGTAATATTATATAACGTTATACGTTATACGTTACTACGTAACAGTATATAATGTTATACGTTGATACGCAATAATATATTACGTTATGCGTTAGTACGTAATATTATATAACGTCATACGTTATAACGTAATAGTATATAACATTATACGTTATTACGTAATAGTATATAACGTTATACGTTAGTACGTAATAGTATATAACGTTATACGTTATAATGTATGTGTATATAACGTTATACGTTATAACGTAATATTATATAACATTATTCGTTAGTACGTAACAGTATATTACATTATACGTTAGTACGTAACAGTATATAACGTTATACGCTATTAAGTAATAGTATATAACGATATACGTTATACGTTACTACGTAACAGTATATAATGTTATACGTTGATACGTAATAGTATATAACGTTATTCGTTAGTACGTAATAGTATATAATGTTATACGTTATAACGTAATAGTATATAACGATATACGTTATACGTTACTACGTAACAGTATATAATGTTATACGTTGATACTTAATAGTATATAACGTTATTCGTTAGTACGTAATAGTATATAACGTTATACGTTATAACGTAATAGTATATAGCGTTACATGCTATACGGTAATACTACATAACGTCACACGTTATTGCGTAATAGTATATAGCGTTATACGTTAGTTCGTAATATTATATAAGGTTATACGTTATTACGTAGTAGTATATAACATTATAAGTTATTACGTAATAGTATATAACGTTATACGTTAGTACGTAATAGTATATAACGTTATACGTTATAACGTAATCGTATATAACGTTATACGTTATTACGTAATCGTATATAACGTTATACGTTATAACGTAATATTATATAACATTATTCGTTAGTACGTAACAGTATATTACATTCTACGTTAGTACGTAATTGTATATAACGTTATACGTTATTATGTAATAGCATATAACGTTATACGTTAGTACGTAACAGTACATAACGTTATACGCTATTATGTAATAGCATATAACGTTATACGTTAGTACGTAACAGTATATAACGTTATACGCTATTAAGTAATAGTATATAACGATATACGTTATACGTTACTACGTAACAGTATATAATGTTATACGTTGATACGTAATAGTATATAACGTTATTCGTTAGTACGTAATAGTATATAATGTTATACGTTATAACGTAATAGTATATAACAATATACGTTATACGTTACTACGTAACAGTATATAATGTTATACGTTGATACGTAATAGTATATAACGTTATTCGTTAGTACGTAATAGTATATAACGTTATACGTTATAACGTAATAGTATATAGCGTTACATGTTATACGGTAATACTACATAACGTCACACGTTATTGCGTAATAGTATATAGCGTTATACGTTAGTACGTAATAGTATATAACGTTATACGTTATAACGTAATAGTATATAACGTTATACGTTAGTACGTAATAGTATATAACGTTATACGTTATAAGGTAATACTACATAACGTTATACGTCATAAGGTAGTACTATATAACGTTATATGTTTTTACATAATATTATATAAGGTTATACGTTATTACGTAGTAGTATATAACATTATAAGTTATTACGTAATAGTATATAACGTTATACGTTAGTACGTAATAGTATATAACGTTATACGTTATAACGTAATCGTGTATAACGTTATACGTTATTACGTAATCGTATATAACGTTATACGTTATAAGGTAATGCTACATAACTTTTTACGTTATAGCGTAATAGTATATACCGTTATACGTTATTACGTAATAGTATATAACGTTATACGATATAATGTAATAGTATATAACGTTATACGTTATAACGTAATATTATATAACGTTATTCGTTAGTACGTAATAGTATATAACGTTATACGTTAGTGCATAATAGTATATAACGTTATACGCTATTAAGTAATAGTATATAACGATATACGTTATACGATACTACGTAACAGTATATAATGTTATACGTTGATACGTAATAGTATATAACGTTATGCGTTAGTACGAAATACTATATAACGTTATACGTTATAACGTAATAGTATAGAGCGTTAAATGTTATAAGGTAAGGCTACATAACTTTTAACGTTATAGCGTAATAGTATATACCGTTATACGTTAGTACGTAACAGTATATAACGTTACACGTTATTACTTAATAGTGTACAACGTTATAAGTTAGTACGTAATATTATACAACATTATACATTATAACGTAATAGTATATAATGTTATAAGTTATAAGGTAATATCATCACGTTATATGTCATAAGGTAATGCTATATAACGTTATACGTTATTACGTAACACTATATAACGCTATACGTTAGTACGTAATAGTATATAACGTTATACGTTATTATGTAATAGTATATAACGTTATACGTTAGTACGTAACAGTATATAACGTTATACGTTATTTCGTAATATTATATAACGTTATACGTTATACGTTACTACGTAACAGTATATAATGTTATACGTTGATACGCAATAATATATTACGTTATGCGTTAGTACGTAATATTATATAACGTCATTCGTTATAACGTAATAGTATATAACATTATACGTTATTACGTAATAGTATATAACGTTATACGTTAGTACGTAATAGTATATAACGTTATACGTTATAATGTATGTGTATATAACGTTATACGTTATAACGTAATATTATATAACATTATTCGTTAGTACGTAACAGTATATTACCTTATACGTTAGTACGTAACAGTATATAACGTTATACGCTATTAAGTAATAGTATATAACGATATACGTTATACGTTACTACGTAACAGTATATAATGTTATACGTTGATACGTAATAGTATATAACGTTATTCGTTAGTACGTAATAGTATATAATGTTATACGTTATAACGTAATAGTATATAACGATATACGTTATACGTTACTACGTAACAGTATATAATGTTATACGTTGATACTTAATAGTATATAACGTTATTCGTTAGTACGTAATAGTATATAACGTTATACGTTATAACGTAATAGTATATAGCGTTACATGCTATACGGTAATACTACATAACGTCACACGTTATTGCGTAATAGTATATAGCGTTATACGTTAGTTCGTAATATTATATAAGGTTATACGTTATTACGTAGTAGTATATAACATTATAAGTTATTACGTAATAGTATATAACGTTATACGTTAGTACGTAATAGTATATAACGTTATACGTTATAACGTAATCGTATATAACGTTATACGTTATTACGTAATCGTATATAACGTTATACGTTATAACGTAATATTATATAACATTATTCGTTAGTACGTAACAGTATATTACATTATACGTTAGTACGTAATTGTATATAACGTTATACGTTATTATGTAATAGCATATAACGTTATACGTTAGTACGTAACAGTACATAACGTTATACGCTATTATGTAATAGCATATAACGTTATACGTTAGGACGTAACAGTATATAACGTTATACGCTATTAAGTAATAGTATATAACGATATACGTTATACGTTACTACGTAACAGTATATAATGTTATACGTTGATACGTAATAGTATATAACGTTATTCGTTAGTACGTAATAGTATATAATGTTATACGTTATAACGTAATAGTATATAACAATATACGTTATACGTTACTACGTAACAGTATATAATGTTATACGTTGATACGTAATAGTATATAACGTTATTCGTTAGTACGTAATAGTATATAACGTTATACGTTATAACGTAATAGTATATAGCGTTACATGTTATACGGTAATACTACATAACGTCACACGTTATTGCGTAATAGTATATAGCGTTATACGTTAGTACGTAATAGTATATAACGTTATACGTTATAACGTAATAGTATATAACGTTATACGTTAGTACGTAATAGTATATAACGTTATACGTTATAAGGTAATACTACATAACGTTATACGCCATAAGGTAGTACTATATAACGTTATATGTTTTTACATAATATTATATAAGGTTATACGTTATTACGTAGTAGTATATAACATTATAAGTTATTACGTAATAGTATATAACATTATGCGTTAGTACGTAATAGTATATAACGTTATACGTTATAACGTAATCGTGTATAACGTTATACGTTATTACGTAATCGTATATAACGTTATACGTTATAAGGTAATGCTACATAACTTTTTACGTTATAGCGTAATAGTATATACCGTTATACGTTATTACGTAATAGTATAGAACGTTATACGATATAATGTAATAGTATATAACGTTATACGTTATAACGTAATATTATATAACGTTATTCGTTAGTACGTAATAGTATATAACGTTATACGTTAGTGCATAATAGTATATAACGTTATACGCTATTAAGTAATAGTATATAACGATATACGTTATACGATACTACGTAACAGTATATAATGTTATACGTTGATACGTAATAGTCTATAACGTTATGCGTTAGTACGAAATACTATATAACGTTATACGTTATAACGTAATAGTATATAGCGTTAAATGTTATAAGGTGAGGCTACATAACTTTTAACGTTATAGCGTAATAGTATATACCGTTATACGTTAGTACGTAACAGTATATAACGTTACACGTTATTACTTAATAGTGTACAACGTTATAAGTTAGTACGTAATATTATACAACATTATACATTATAACGTAATAGTATATAATGTTATAAGTTATAAGGTAATATCATCACGTTATATGTCATAAGGTAATGCTATATAACGTTATACGTTATTACGTAACAGTATATAACGCTATACGTTAGTACGTAATAGTATATAACGTTATACGTTATTATGTAATAGTATATAACGTTATACGTTAGTACGTAACAGTATATAACGTTATACGTTATTTCGTAATATTATATAACGTTATACGTTATACGTTACTACGTAACAGTATATAATGTTATACGTTGATACGTAATAGTATATAACGTTATTCGTTAGTTCGTAATAGTATATAACGTTATACGTTATAACGAAATAGTATATAGCGTTATATGTTATACGGTAATACGACATAACGTAACACGATATTACGTAATAGTATATAACGTTATACGTTAGTACGTAATAGTATATAACGTTATACGTTATAATGTAAGAGTATATAACGTTATACGTTATAACGTAATATTATATAACATTATTCGTTAGTACGTAATAGTATATATCGTTATACGTAATAACGTAATTGTATATAGCGTTATGTGTTATAAGGTAATGCTACATAACTTTTTACGTTATAGCGTAATAGTATATACCGTTATACGTTAGTACGTAATAGTATATAACGTTATACGTTATAATGTAATAGTATATAACGTTATACGTTATAACGTAATATTATATAACGTTATTCGTTAGTACGTAATAGTATATAACGTTATACGTTAGTACGTAATAGTATATAACGTTATACGCTATTAAGTAATAGTATATAAATATATATGTTATACGTTACTACGTAACAGTATATAACGTTATACGTTATAATGTAATAGTATATAACGTTACGCGTTAGTACGTAATACTATATATCGTTATACGTAATAACGTTATAGTATATAGCGTTATGTGTTATAAGGTAATGCTACATAACTTTTTACGTTATAGCGTAATAGTATATACCGTTATACGTTAGTACGTAATAGTATATAACGTTATACGTTATAAGGTAATACTACATAACGTTATACGTCATAAGGTAGTACTATATAACGTTATGTGTTTCTACATAATAGTATTTAAGGTTATACGTTATTACGTAATAGTATATAACGTTATACGTTATTACGTAATAGTATATAACGATATACGTTAGTACGTAATGGTATCTAACGTTATACGTTATTAAGTTATAGTATATAACGTTATACGTTGTTAAGTAATAGTATATAACGTTATACGTTATTATGTAATAGCATATAACGTTATACGTTAGTACGTAATAGTATATAACGTTATACGCTATTAAGTAATAGTATATAAATATATACGTTATACGTTACTACGTAACAGTATATAACGTTTATACGTTGATACGTTATAGTATATAACGTTATGCGTTAGTACGTAATACTACATATCGTTATACGTTATAACGTAATAGTATATAGCGTTATGTGTTATAAGGTAATGCTACATAACTTTTTACGTTATAGCGTAATAGTATATACCGTTATACGTTAGTACGTAAAAGTATATAACGTTATACGTTATAAGGTAATACTACATAACGTTATACGTTATAACGTAATAGTATATAGCGTTATATGTTATAAGGTAATGCTACATAACTTTTTACGTTATAGCGTAATAGTATATACCCTTATACGTTAGTACGTAACAGTATATAACGTTATACGTTATTACTTAATAGTGTAAAACGTTATAAGTTATTACGTAATAGTATATAACGTTATACGTTGTAACGTAATAATATATAACGTTATACGTTATAAGGTAATACTACATAACGTTATACGTCATAAGGTAGTACTATATAACGTTATATGTTATTACACAATAGTATATAAGGTTATACGTTATTACGTAATAGTATATAACGTTATACGTTATTACGTAATAGTATATAACGTTATAAATTATAATGTAAGAGTATATAACGTTATACGTTATAACGTAATATTATATAACGTTATTCGTTAGTACGTAATAGTATATAACGTTATACGTTAGTACGTAATATTATATAACGTTATACGCTATTAAGTAATAGTATATAACGATATACGTTATACGTTACTACGTAACAGTATATAATGTTATACGTTGATACGTAATAGTATATAACGTTATTCGTTAGTTCGTAATATTATATAACGTTATACGTTATAACGAAATAGTATATAGCGTTATATGTTATACGGTAATACGACATAACGTAACACGATATTACGTAATAGTATATAACGTTATACGTTAGTACGTAATGGTATATAACGTTATACGTTAGTACGTAATAGTATATAACGTTATACGTTATAAGGTAATACTACATAACGTTATACGTCATAAGGTAGTACTATATAACGTTATATGTTTTTACATAATAGTATATAAGGTTATACGTTATTACGTAATAGTATATAACGTTATACGTTATTACGTAACAGTATATAACGTTATACGTTAGTACGTAATAGTATATAACCTTATACGTTATAATGTAAGAGTATATAACGTTATACGTTATAACGTAATGTTATATAACGTTATTCGTTAGTACGTAATAGTATATAACGTTATACGTTAGTACGTAATAGTATATAACGTTATACGCTATTAAGTACTAGTATATAACGATATACGTTATACGTTATTACGTAACAGTATATAATGTTATACGTTGATACGTAATAATATATTACGTTATGCGTTAGTACGTAATACTATATAACGTCATACGTTATATCGTAATAGTATATAAGGTTATACGTTATTACGTAATAGTATATAACGTTATACGTTATAACGTAATATTATATAACGTTATTCGTTAGTACGTAATAGTATATAACGTTATACGTTATAACGTAATAATATATAACGTTATACGTTATAAGGTAATGCGACATAACTTTTCACGTTATAGCGGAATAGTGTATACCGTTATTCGTTAGTACGTAATAGTATATAACGTTATACGTTATAACGTAATAGTATACAACGTTATACGTTATAACGTAATAATATATAACGTTATACGTTATAAGGTAATACTACATAACGTTGTACGTTATAACGTAATCGTATATAACGTTATACGTTATAACGTAATAGTATATAACGTTATACGTTATAAGGTAATGCGACATAACTTTTCACGTTATAGCGGAATAGTATATACCGTTATACGTTAGTACGTAATAGTATATAACGTTATACGTTATAATGTAAGAGTATATAACGTTATACGTTATAACGTAATATTATATAACGTTATTCGTTAGTACGTAATAGTATATAACGTTATACGTTAGTACGTAATATTATATATCGTTATACGCTATTAAGTAATAGTATATAACGATATACGTTAGTACGTAATGGTGTATAACGTTATACGTGATTAAGTAATAGTATATAACGTTATACGTTATTACTTAATAGTGTACAACGTTATAAGTTAGTGCGTAATATTATACAACATTATACTTTATAACGTAATAGTATATAATGTTATAAGTTATAAGGTAATACTACATCACGTTATATGTCATAAGGTAATGCTATATAACATTATACGTTATTACGTAACAGTATATAACGCTATACGTTAGTAGGTAATAGTATATAACGTTATACGTTATTATGTAATAGTATATAACGTTATATGTTATACGTTACTACGTAACAGTATATAATGTTGTACGTTGATACGTAATAGTATATAACGTTATTCGTTAGTACGTAATAGTATATAACATTATACGTTATAACGAAATAGTATATAGCGTTATATGTTATACGGTAATAAGACATAACGTAACACGATATTACGTAATAGTATATAACGTTGTACGTTAGTACGTAATAGTATATAACGTTATACGTTATAAGGTAATACTACATAACGTCATACGTCATAAGGTAGTACTATATAACGTTATATGTTTTTACATAATACTATATAAGGTTATACGTTATTACGTAATAGTATATAACGTTATACGTTAGTTCGTAAAAGTATATAACGTTATACGTTATAATGTAAGTGTATATAACGTTATACGTTATAACGTAATATTATATAACATTATTCGTTAGTACGTAACAGTATATTACATCATACGTTAGTACGTAATTGTATATAACGTTATACGTTATTATGTTATAGCATATAACGTTATACGTTAGTACGTAACAGTATATAACGTTATACGCTATTATGTAATAGCATATAACGTTATACGTTAGTACGTAACAGTATATAACGTTATAAGCTATTAAGTAATAGTATATAACGAATTACGTTATACGTTACTACGTAACAGTATATAATGTTATACGTTGATACTTAATAGTATACAGGGTGCGCCGTTAGAATTCGGACAGAATTCAATTTGTAGTTCCCACCATATTAGAATTCAGATGTTTGTGCTGATTGACTCTGAAGTTAGTTAAATATGTCAATAAGTCTTCTATAACCTCAAAATGACAGAACTCGTTAAGCAAAACCCGGAATACGATAGAAGAGCGGCGATTATAGAAAGTCTTCGCGCCGGGAGAACGCCGGTCGAAATTATAAAATTCTTTAGCTACCCAAGATCGACGGTAATTTAATTTTGTTGTGGGCAAAACCAAATTTCCAGCAAGTGTTCACGTTTTGAGCGTTGTCTCAAGTGAGGGCGACGTCATGCCTCCGCACTTCTTCCAAAAAGGCGAAAGAATCACAAAGGAGGTTTATTTGGAGGTCCTGAAGACAGTAATAAAGCCGTGGATGGAAATTACGGCTTCTGGAAGGCCGTATTTATTTCAACAAGATGGCGCACCTGCTCACACAAGTCATCTTGTTCAAAATTGGCTCTCTGACAATGTGGACATGTTTTGGTCGAAAGATTTCTGGCCTCCTAACAGTCCCGACCTAAACCCATTGGACTATTACGTGTGGGGCGTTATCGAGAGACAAACTAATAAATGCAGGCACCCCAACGTCAACTCCCTACGAGCTGCTATCGAGTCAGAATTCGCGACAATTAAACGCGACCAGTTGAAGTCAGCGTGCTCGCGCTTTAGAGCAAGAATAGAGCAGGTCATAGAGGCAGAGGGTGGTTACATAGAATAAAAGTTCTCAGCAAGGACCCTTTAAATGAGATATAACAACATTTTCATGTGTTTTTGTGTATTGACTTAAATAAACAACTTTCTGCACAAAACTTCTTTTGTCCGGATTCTAACGGCGCACCCTGTATAACGTTATACGTTATTTCGTAGTACTATATAACGTTATACGTTAGTTCGTAAAATTATATAATGTTATACGTTATTGCGTAATAGTATATAACGTTATCCGTTAGTACGTAATAGTATACAACGTTAATCGTTAGTACGTAATAGTATATAACTTTATACGTTAGTACGTAATAGTATATAACGTTATACGTTATAACGAAATAGTATATAACGTTATACGTTATAACGTAATTGTATTTAATGTTATACGTTATAAGGTAATACTACATAACGTTATACGTTAGTTCGTAATATTATATAACGTTATACGTTAGTTCGTAGTATTATACAACGTTATACGTTATTGCGTAACAGTATATAACGTTATCCGTTATAACGTAATATATATAACGTTATACGTTAAAACGTAATTGTATATAACGTTATACTTTATAACGTAATAGTATACAACGTTATACGTTATTTCGTAGTATTATATAACGTTATACGTTATAACGTAATAGTATATAACGTTATACGTTATAACGTTAAAGTATATAACCTTATACGTTAGTTCGTAGTACTATATAACGTTATACGTTAGTTCGTAAAATTGTATAATGTTATACGTTATTGCGTAATAGTATATAACGTTATCCGTTAGTACGTAATAGTATACAACGTTAATCGTTAGTACGTAATAGTATATAACGTTATACGTTATAACGTAATAGTATATAACGTTATACGTTAGTTCGTAGTATTATATAACGTTATACGTTACTGCGTAATAGTATATATCGTTATCCGTTAGTACGTAGTAGTATCTAACGTTATACGTTATTACGTAATAGTATATAACGTTATTCGTTAGTACGTAATAGTATTTACCGTTATTCGTTAGTACGTAATAGTATATAACGTTATACGTTACAACGTAATGATATATAACGTTGTACGTTATAACGTAATAGTATATAACGTTATACGTTATAAGGTAATACTACATAACGTTATACGTTATTACGTAATAGTATATAACGTTATACGTTATAAGGTAATACTACATAACGTTATACGTTATTACGTAATAGTATATAACGTTATACGTTAGTACGTAGAAGTATATAACGTTATACGTTATTACGTAATATTATATAACGTTATACGTTAGTTCGTAGTATTATATAACGCTATACGTTAGTTCGTAGTATTATATAACGTTATACGTTACTGCGTAATAGTATGTAACGTTATCCGTTAGTACGTAATAGTATTTACCGTTATTCGTTAGTACGTAATAGTATATAACGTTATACGTTACAACGTAATGATATATAACGTTGTACGTTATAACGTAATAGTATATAACATTATACGTTATAACGTAGTAGTATATAACGTTATACGTTATAACGTAATAGTATATAACGTTATACGTTATAAGGGAATACTACATAACGGTATACGTTATTACGTAATAGTATATAACGTTATACGTTATAACGTAATGATAATTAACGTTGTACGTTATAACGTAATAGTATATAACGTTATACGTTATAACGTAATTGTATATAACGTTATACCTTATAACATAATAGTATATAACGTTATGCGTTAGTTCGTAGTATTATATAACGTTATACGTTATAACGTAATAGTATATAACGTTATACGTTATAAGGTAATAGTATATAACGTTATACGTTAGTTCGTAGTATTATATTACGTTATAGGTTAATTCGTAAAATTATGTAACGTTATACGTTATTGCGTAATAGTATATAACGTTATCGGTAGTACGTAATAGTATTTAACGTTAATCGTTAGTACGTAATAGTATATAACGTTATTCGTTAGTACGTAATAGTATATACCGTTATTCGTTAGTACGTAATACTATATAACGTTATACGTTATAACGTAATGATATATAACGTTGTACGTTATAACGTAATAGAATATAACGTTATACGTTAGTACGTAAAAGTATATATCGTTATACGTTATTACGTAATAGTATAAAACGTTATACGTTAGTTCGTAGTATTATATAACGTTATACGTTAGTTCGTAGTAATATATAACGTTATACGTTACTGCGTAAAGGTATATATCGTTATCCGTTAGTACGTAATAGTATATAACGTTATACGTTATTACGTAATAGTATATAACGTTATCCGTTAGTACGTACTGGCATATAACGTTATACGATATTACGCAATAGTATATAACTTTATACGTTAGTTCGTAGTATTATATAACGTTATACATTACTGCGTAATAGTATATATCGTTATCCGTTAGTACGTATTAGTATCTAACGTTATACGTTATAAGGTAATACTACATAACGTTATACGTTATTACGTAATAGTATATAACGTTATACGTTAGTAAGTAATAGTATATAACGTTATACGTTATAAGGTAATACTACATAACGTTATACGTTATTACGGAGTAGTATATAACGTTATACATTAGTACGTAAAAGTATATAACGTTATACGTTATTACGTAATAGTATATAACGTTATTCGTTAGTACGTAATAGTATATACCGTTATTCGTTAGTACGTAATACTATATAACGTTATACGTTATAACGTAATGATATATAACATTGTACGTAATAACGTAATAGTATATAACGTTATACGTTATAAGGTAATACTACATAACGTTATACGTTATTACGTAATAGTATATAACGTTATACGTTAGTTCATAAAATTATATAATGTTATACGTTATTGCGTAATAGTATATAACGTTATCCGTTAGTACGTAATAGTATACAACGTTAATCGTTAGTACGTAATAGTATATAACGTTATACGTTATAACGTAATAGTATATAACGTTATACGTTAGTTCGTAGTATTATATAACGTTATACGTTATAACGTAATAGTATATAACGTTATACGTTATAAGGTAATAGTATATAACGTTATACGTTAGTTCGTAGTATTATATAACGTTATAGGTTAATTCGTAAAATTATATAACGTTATACGTTATTGCGTAATAGTATATAACGTTATCCGTTAGTACGTAATAGTATATAACGTTAATCGTTAGTACGTAATAGTATATAACGTTCTTCGTTAGTACGTAATACTATATACCGTTATTCGTTAGTACGTAATACTATATAACGTTATACGTTATAACGTAATGATATATAACGTTGTACGTTATAACGTAATAGTATATAACGTTATACGATATTACGCAATAGTATATGACGTTATACGTTAGTTCGTAGTATTATATAACGTTATACGTTACTGCGTAATAGTATATATCGTTATCCGTTAGTACGTAGTAGTATCTAACGTTATACGTTATTACGTAATAGTATATAACGTTATTCGTTAGTACGTAATAGTATATACCGTTATACGTTAGTACGTAAAAGTATATAACGTTATACGATATAACGTAATAGTATATAACGTTATACGTTATAACGTAACATATATAACGTTATACGTTATAAGGTAATACTACATAACGCTATACGTTATTACGTAATAGTATATAACGTTATACGTTATAAGGTAATACTACATAACGTTATACGTTATTACGTAATAGTATATAACGTTATACGTTAGTACGTAGAAGTATATAACGTTATACGTTATTACGTAATATTATATAACGTTATACGTTAGTTCGTAGTATTATATAACGCTATACGTTAGTTCGTAGTATTATATAACGTTATACGTTACTGCGTAATAGTATGTAACGTTATCCGTTAGTACGTAATAGTATTTACCGTTATTCGTTAGTACGTAATAGTATATAACGTTATACGTTACAACGTAATGATATATAACGTTGTACGTTATAACGTAATAGTATATAACGTTATACGTTATAACGTAGTAGTATATAACGTTATACGTTATAACGTAATAGTATATAACGTTATACGTTATAAGGTAATACTACATAACGGTATACGTTATTACGTAATAGTATATAACGTTATACGTTATAACGTAATGATAATTAACGTTGTACGTTATAACGTAATAGTATATAACGTTATACGTTATAACGTAATTGTATATAACGTTATACCTTATAACATAATAGTATATAACGTTATGCGTTAGTTCGTAGTATTATATAACGTTATACGTTATAACGTAATAGTATATAGCGTTATACGTTATAACGTAATAGTATGTAACCTTATACTTTAGTTCGTAGTACTATATAACGTTATACGTTAATTCGTAAAATTATATAATGTTATACGTTATTGCGTAATAGTATATAACGTTATCCGTTAGTACCTAATAGTATATAACGTTATACGTTATAATGTAATAGTATATAACGTTATACATTATTACGTAATAGTGTATAACGTTGTACGTTAGTTCGTAGTATTACATAACGTTATACGTTAGTTCGTAGTATTATATAACGTTATACGTTATAACGTAATAGTATATAACGTTATACGTTATAACGTAATAGTATATATCGTTATACGTTATAAGGTAATACTACATAACGTTATACGTTATTACGTAATAGTATTTAACGTTATACGTTAAAACGTAATAGTATAAAACGTTATACTTTAGTTCGTAGTATTATATAACGTTATACGTTAGTTCGTAGTAATATATAACGTTATACGTTAGTAAGTAAAAGTATATAACGTTATACGTTATAAGGTAATACTACATAACGTTATACGTTAGTACGTAATAGTATATACCGTTATTCGTTAGTACGTAACACTATATAACGTTATACGTTATAACGTAATGATATATAACGTTGTACGTTATAACGTAATAGTATATAACGTTATACGTTATAAGGTAATACTACATAACGTTATACGTTATTGCGTAATAGTATATAACGTTATCCGTTAGTACGTAATAGTATACAACGTTAATCGTTAGTACGTAATAGTATATAACGTTATACGTTATAACGTAATAGTATATAACGTTATACGTTATAACGTAATAGTATATAACGTTATACGTTAGTTCGTAGTATTATATAACGTTATACGTTATAACGTAATAGTATATAACGTTATACGTTATAAGGTAATAGTATATAACGTTATACGTTAGTTCGTATTATTATATAACGTTTTAGGTTAATTCGTAAAATAATATAACGTTATACGTTATTGCGTAATAGTATATAACGTTATCCGCTAGTACGTAATAGTATATAACGTTAATCGTTAGTACGTAATAGTATATAACGTTATTCGTTAGTACGTAATAGTATATACCGTTATTCGTTAGTACGTAATACTATATAACGTTATACGTTATAACGTAATGATATATAACGTTGTACGTTATAACGTAATAGTATATAACGTTATACGTTAGTACGTAAAAGTATATATCGTTATACGTTATTACGTAATAGTATAAAACGTTATACGTTTGTTCGTAGTATTATATAACGTTATACGTTAGTTCGTAGTAATATATAACGTTATACGTTACTGCGTAAAGGTATATATCGTTATCCGTTAGTACGTAATAGTATATAACGTTATAAGTTATTTTATAATAGTATATAACGTTATCCGTTAGTACGTACTGGCATATAACGTTATACGATATTACGCAATAGTATATAACGTTATACGTTAGTTCGTAGTATTATATAATGTTATACGTTACTGCGTAATAGTATATATCGTTATCCGTTAGTACGTATGAGTATCTAACGTTATACGTTATTACGTAATAGTATATAACGTTATTCGTTAGTACGTAATAGTATATACCGTTATACGTTAGTACGTAAAAGTATATAACGTTATACGTTATAACGTAATAGTATATAACGTTATACGTTATAACGTAACATATATAACGTTATACGTTATAAGGTAATACTACATAACGTTGTACGTTATTACGTAATAGTATATAACGTTATACGTTATAAGGTAATACTACATAACGTTATACGTTATTACGTAATAGTATATAACGTTATACGTTAGTACGTAAAAGTATATATCGTTATACGTTATTACGTAATATTATAAAACGTTATACGTTAGTTCGTAGTATTATATAAGTTTATACGTTAGTTCGTAGTATTATATAACGTTATACGTTACTGCGTAATAGTATATATCGTTATCCGTTAGTACATAATAGTATATAACGTTATACGTTAGTACGTAATAGTATATAACGTTATCCGTTAGTACGTAATAGTATATAACGTTATCCGTTATAACGTAATACATATAACGTTATACGTTATAACGTAATAGTATATAACGTTATACGTTATAACGTAATAGTATATATCGTTATACGTTATAAGGTAATACTACATAACGTTATACGTTATGACGTAATAGTATATAACGTTATCCGCTAGTACGTAATAGTATATAACGTTAATCGTTAGTACGTAATAGTATATAACGTTATTCGTTAGTACGTAATAGTATATACCGTTATTCGTTAGTACGTAATACTATATAACGTTATACGTTATAACGTAATGATATATAACGTTGTACGTTATAACGTAATAGTATATAACGTTATACGTTAGTACGTAAAAGTATATATCGTTATACGTTATTACGTAATAGTATAAAACGTTATACGTTTGTTCGTAGTATTATATAACGTTATACGTTAGTTCGTAGTAATATATAACGTTATACGTTACTGCGTAAAGGTATATATCGTTATCCGTTAGTACGTAATAGTATATAACGTTATAAGTTATTTTATAATAGTATATAACGTTATCCGTTAGTACGTACTGGCATATAACGTTATACGATATTACGCAATAGTATATAACGTTATACGTTAGTTCGTAGTATTATATAATGTTATACGTTACTGCGTAATAGTATATATCGTTATCCGTTAGTACGTATGAGTATCTAACGTTATACGTTATTACGTAATAGTATATAACGTTATTCGTTAGTACGTAATAGTATATACCGTTATACGTTAGTACGTAAAAGTATATAACGTTATACGTTATAACGTAATAGTATATAACGTTATACGTTATAACGTAACATATATAACGTTATACGTTATAAGGTAATACTACATAACGTTGTACGTTATTACGTAATAGTATATAACGTTATACGTTATAAGGTAATACTACATAACGTTATACGTTATTACGTAATAGTATATAACGTTATACGTTAGTACGTAAAAGTATATATCGTTATACGTTATTACGTAATATTATAAAACGTTATACGTTAGTTCGTAGTATTATATAAGTTTATACGTTAGTTCGTAGTATTATATAACGTTATACGTTACTGCGTAATAGTATATATCGTTATCCGTTAGTACATAATAGTATATAACGTTATACGTTAGTACGTAATAGTATATAACGTTATCCGTTAGTACGTAATAGTATATAACGTTATCCGTTATAACGTAATACATATAACGTTATACGTTATAACGTAATAGTATATAACGTTATACGTTATAACGTAATAGTATATATCGTTATACGTTATAAGGTAATACTACATAACGTTATACGTTATTGCGTAATAGTATTTAACGTTATACGTTAAAACGTAATAGTATATAACGTTATACTTTATAACGTAATAGTATACAACGTTATACGTTAGTTCGTAGTATTATATAACGTTATACGTTATAACGTAATAGTATATAACGTTATACGTTATAAGGTAATAGTATATAACGTTATACGTTAGTTCGTAGTATTATATTACGTTATAGGTTAATTCGTAAAATTATATAACGTTATACGTTATTGCGTAATAGTATATAACGTTATCCGTTAGTACGTAATAGTATATAACGTTAATCGTTAGTACGTAATAGTATATAACGTTATTCGTTAGTACGTAATAGTATATACCGTTATTCGATAGTACGTAATACTATATAACGTTATACGTTATAACGTAATGATATATAACGTTGTACGTTAAAACGTAATAGTATATAACGTTATACTTTATAACGTAATAGTATACAACGTTATACGTTAGTTCGTAGTATTATATAACGTTATACGTTATAACGTAATAGTATATAACGTTATAGGTTATAAGGTAATAGTATATAACGTTATACGTTAGTTCGTAGTATTATATTACGTTATAGGTTAATTCGTAAAATTATATAACGTTATACGTTATTGCGTAATAGTATATAACGTTATCCGTTAGTACGTAATAGTATATAACGTTAATCGTTAGTACGTAATAGTATATAAAGTTATTCGTTAGTACGTAATAGTATATACCGTTATTCGTTAGTACGTAATACTACATAACGTTATACGTTATAACGTAATAGTATATAACGTTATACGTTATAAGGTAATAGTATATAACGTTATACGTTAGTTCGTAGTATTATATAACGTTATAGGTTAATTCGTAAAATTATATAACGTTATACGTTATTGGGTAATAGTATATAACGTTATCCGTTAGTACGTAATAGTATATAACGTTAATCGTTAGTACATAATAGTATATAACGTTATTCGTTAGTACGTAATAGTATATACCGTTATTCGTTAGTACGTAATACTATATAACGTTATACGTTATAACGTAATGATATATAACGTTGTACTTTATAACGTAATAGTATATAACGTTATACGTTATAAGGTAATACTACATAACGTTATACGTTATTACGTAATAGTATATAACGTTATACGTTAGTACGTAAAAGTGTATAACGTTATACGCTATTACGTAATAGTATATAACGTTATCCGTTAGTACGTAATAGTATATAACGTTATTCGTTAGTACGTAATATTATACACCGTTATTCGTTAGTACGTAATAGTATATAACGTTATACGTTATAACGTAAAGATATATAAGTTTGTACGTTATAACGTAATAGTATATAACGTTATACGTTATAACGTAATAGTATATAACGTCATACGTTATAAGGTAATACTACATAACGTTATACGTTATTACGTAATAGTATATAACGTTATACGTTAGTACGTAAAAGTGTATAACGTTATCCGTTAGTACGTAATAGTATATAACGTAATTCGTTAGTACGTAATAGTATATAACGTTATACGTTAGTTCGTAGTATTATATAACGTTATACCTTATAACGTAATAGTATATAACGTTATACGTTATAACGTAATAGTATATAACCTTATACGTTAGTTCGTAGTACTATATAACGTTATACGTTAGTTCGTAAAATTATATAATGTTATACGTTATTGCGTAATATTATATAACGTTATCCGTTAGTACGTAATAGTATATAACGTTAATCGTTAGTACGTAATAGTATATAACGTTATACGTTATAACGTAATATTATCTAACGTTATACGTTAGTTCGTAGTATTATATAACGTTGTACGTTATAACGTAATAGTATATAACGTTACACGTTATAAGGTAATAGTATATAACGTTATACGTTAGTTCGTAGTATTATATAACGTTATAGGTTAATTCGTAAAATTATATAACGTTATACGTTATTGCGTAATAGTATATAACGTTATCCGTTAGTACGTAATAGTATATAACGTTAATCGTTAGTACGTAATAGTATATAACGTTATTCGTTAGTACGTAATAGTATATACCGTTATTCGTTAGTACGTAATAGTATATAACGTTATACGTTATAACGTAACATATATAACGTTATACGTTATAAGGTAAAACTAATTAACGTTATACGTTATTACGTAATAGTATATAACGTTATACGTTATAAGGTAATACTACATAACGTTATACGTTATTACGTAATAGTATATAACGTTATACGTTAGTACGTAGAAGTATATAACGTTATACGTTATTACGTAATATTATTAACGTTATACGTTAGTTCGTAGTATTATATAAGTTTATACGTTACTTCGTAGTATTATACAACGTTATACGTTACTGCGTAATAGTATATATCGTTATCCGTTAGTACGTATTAGTATATAACGTTATACGTTAGTACGTAATAGTATATAACGTTATCCGTTAGTACGTAATGGCATATATCGTTATACGATATTACGCAATAGTATATAACGTTATACATTAGTACGTAAAAGTATATAACGTTATACGTTAGTTCGTAGTATTATATAACGTTATACGTTATTGCGTAATAGTATATAACGTTATCCGTTATAACGTAATATATATAACGTTATACGTTATAAGGTAATACTACATAACGTTATACGTTATAACGTAATAGTATATAACGTTATAAATTAGTACGTAAAAGTATATAACGTTATACGTTATTACGTAATAGTATATAACGTTATACGTTATAACGTAATGATGATTAACGTTGTACGTTATAACGTAATAGTATATAACGTTATACGTTATAACGTAATAGTATATAACGTTATACGTTATAACGTAATTGTATTTAATGTTATACGTTATAAGGTAATACTACATAACGTAATACGTTAGTTCGTAATATTATATAACGTTATACGTTAGTTCGTAGTATTATATAACGTTATACGTTATTGTGTAATAGTATATAACGTTATCCGTTATAACGTAATATATATAACGTTATACGTTAAAACGTAATAGTATATAACGTTATACTTTATAACGTAATAGTATATAACGTTATACGTTAGTTCGTAGTATTATATAACGTTATACCTTATAACGTAATAGTATATAACGTTATACGTTATAACGTAATAGTATATAACCTTATACGTTAGTTCGTAGTACTATATAACGTTATACGTTAGTTCGTAAAATTATATAATGTTATACGTTATTGCGTAATAGTATATAACGTTATCCGTTAGTACGTAATAGTATATAACGTTAATCGTTAGTACGTAATAGTATATAACGTTATACGTTATAACGTAATAGTATATAACGTTATACGTTTGTTCGTAGTATTATATAACGTTGTACGTTATAACGTAATAGTATATAACGTTACACGTTATAAGGTAATAGTATATAACGTTATACGTTAGTTCGTAGTATTATATAACGTTATAGGTTAATTCGTAAAATTATATAACGTTATACGTTATTGGGTAATAGTATATAACGTTATCCGTTAGTACGTAATAGTATATAACGTTAATCGTTAGTACATAATAGTATATAACGTTATTCGTTAGTACGTAATAGTATATACCGTTATTCGTTACTACGTAATACTATATAACGTTATACGTTATAACGTAATGATATATAACGTTGTACTTTATAACGTAATAGTATATAACGTTATACGTTATAAGGTAATACTACATAACGTTATACGTTATTACGTAATAGTATATAACGTTATACGTTAGTACGTAAAAGTGTATAACGTTATACGCTATTACGTAATAGTATATAACGTTATCCGTTAGTACGTAATAGTATATAACGTTATTCGTTAGTACGTAATATTATACACCGTTATTCGTTAGTACGTAATAGTATATAACGTTATACGTTATAACGTAAAGATATATAAGTTTGTACGTTATAACGTAATAGTATATAACGTTATACGTTATAACGTAATAGTATATAACGTCATACGTTATAAGGTAATACTACATAACGTTATACGTTATTACGTAATAGTATATAACGTTATACGTTAGTACGTAAAAGTGTATAACGTTATCCGTTAGTACGTAATAGTATATAACGTAATTCGTTAGTACGTAATAGTATATAACGTTATACGTTAGTTCGTAGTATTATATAACGTTATACCTTATAACGTAATAGTATATAACGTTATACGTTATAACGTAATAGTATATAACCTTATACGTTAGTTCGTAGTACTATATAACGTTATACGTTAGTTCGTAAAATTATATAATGTTATACGTTATTGCGTAATATTATATAACGTTATCCGTTAGTACGTAATAGTATATAACGTTAATCGTTAGTACGTAATAGTATATAACGTTATACGTTATAACGTAATATTATCTAACGTTATACGTTAGTTCGTAGTATTATATAACGTTGTACGTTATAACGTAATAGTATATAACGTTACACGTTATAAGGTAATAGTATATAACGTTATACGTTAGTTCGTAGTATTATATAACGTTATAGGTTAATTCGTAAAATTATATAACGTTATACGTTATTGCGTAATAGTATATAACGTTATCCGTTAGTACGTAATAGTATATAACGTTAATCGTTAGTACGTAATAGTATATAACGTTATTCGTTAGTACGTAATAGTATATACCGTTATTCGTTAGTACGTAATAGTATATAACGTTATACGTTATAACGTAACATATATAACGTTATACGTTATAAGGTAAAACTAATTAACGTTATACGTTATTACGTAATAGTATATAACGTTATACGTTATAAGGTAATACTACATAACGTTATACGTTATTACGTAATAGTATATAACGTTATACGTTAGTACGTAGAAGTATATAACGTTATACGTTATTACGTAATATTATTAACGTTATACGTTAGTTCGTAGTATTATATAAGTTTATACGTTACTTCGTAGTATTATACAACGTTATACGTTACTGCGTAATAGTATATATCGTTATCCGTTAGTACGTAATAGTATATAACGTTATACGTTAGTACGTAATAGTATATAACGTTATCCGTTAGTACGTAATGGCATATATCGTTATACGATATTACGCAATAGTATATAACGTTATACGTTAGTTCGTAGTATTATATAAGTTTATACGTTAGTTCGTAGTATTATACAACGTTATACGTTACTGCGTAATAGTATATATCGTTATCCGTTAGTACGTAATAGTATATAACGTTATACTTTATAACGTAATAGTATATAACGTTATACGTTAGTTCGTAGTATTATATAACGTTATACCTTATAACGTAATAGTATATAACGTTATACGTTAGTACGTAGAAGTATATAACGTTATACGTTATTACGTAATATTATTAACGTTATACGTTAGTTCGTAGTATTATATAAGTTTATACGTTACTTCGTAGTATTATACAACGTTATACGTTACTGCGTAATAGTATATATCGTTATCCGTTAGTACGTATTAGTATATAACGTTATACGTTAGTACGTAATAGTATATAACGTTATCCGTTAGTACGTAATGGCATATATCGTTATACGATATTACGCAATAGTATATAACGTTATACATTAGTACGTAAAAGTATATAACGTTATACGTTAGTTCGTAGTATTATATAACGTTATACGTTATTGCGTAATAGTATATAACGTTATCCGTTATAACGTAATATATATAACGTTATACGTTATAAGGTAATACTACATAACGTTATACGTTATAACGTAATAGTATATAACGTTATAAATTAGTACGTAAAAGTATATAACGTTATACGTTATTACGTAATAGTATATAACGTTATACGTTATAACGTAATGATGATTAACGTTGTACGTTATAACGTAATAGTATATAACGTTATACGTTATAACGTAATAGTATATAACGTTATACGTTATAACGTAATTGTATTTAATGTTATACGTTATAAGGTAATACTACATAACGTAATACGTTAGTTCGTAATATTATATAACGTTATACGTTAGTTCGTAGTATTATATAACGTTATACGTTATTGTGTAATAGTATATAACGTTATCCGTTATAACGTAATATATATAACGTTATACGTTAAAACGTAATAGTATATAACGTTATACTTTATAACGTAATAGTATATAACGTTATACGTTAGTTCGTAGTATTATATAACGTTATACCTTATAACGTAATAGTATATAACGTTATACGTTATAACGTAATAGTATATAACCTTATACGTTAGTTCGTAGTACTATATAACGTTATACGTTAGTTCGTAAAATTATATAATGTTATACGTTATTGCGTAATAGTATATAACGTTATCCGTTAGTACGTAATAGTATATAACGTTAATCGTTAGTACGTAATAGTATATAACGTTATACGTTATAACGTAATAGTATATAACGTTATACGTTTGTTCGTAGTATTATATAACGTTGTACGTTATAACGTAATAGTATATAACGTTACACGTTATAAGGTAATAGTATATAACGTTATACGTTAGTTCGTAGTATTATATAACGTTATAGGTTAATTCGTAAAATTATATAACGTTATACGTTATTGGGTAATAGTATATAACGTTATCCGTTAGTACGTAATAGTATATAACGTTAATCGTTAGTACATAATAGTATATAACGTTATTCGTTAGTACGTAATAGTATATACCGTTATTCGTTACTACGTAATACTATATAACGTTATACGTTATAACGTAATGATATATAACGTTGTACTTTATAACGTAATAGTATATAACGTTATACGTTATAAGGTAATACTACATAACGTTATACGTTATTACGTAATAGTATATAACGTTATACGTTAGTACGTAAAAGTGTATAACGTTATACGCTATTACGTAATAGTATATAACGTTATCCGTTAGTACGTAATAGTATATAACGTTATTCGTTAGTACGTAATATTATACACCGTTATTCGTTAGTACGTAATAGTATATAACGTTATACGTTATAACGTAAAGATATATAAGTTTGTACGTTATAACGTAATAGTATATAACGTTATACGTTATAACGTAATAGTATATAACGTCATACGTTATAAGGTAATACTACATAACGTTATACGTTATTACGTAATAGTATATAACGTTATACGTTAGTACGTAAAAGTGTATAACGTTATCCGTTAGTACGTAATAGTATATAACGTAATTCGTTAGTACGTAATAGTATATAACGTTATACGTTAGTTCGTAGTATTATATAACGTTATACCTTATAACGTAATAGTATATAACGTTATACGTTATAACGTAATAGTATATAACCTTATACGTTAGTTCGTAGTACTATATAACGTTATACGTTAGTTCGTAAAATTATATAATGTTATACGTTATTGCGTAATATTATATAACGTTATCCGTTAGTACGTAATAGTATATAACGTTAATCGTTAGTACGTAATAGTATATAACGTTATACGTTATAACGTAATATTATCTAACGTTATACGTTAGTTCGTAGTATTATATAACGTTGTACGTTATAACGTAATAGTATATAACGTTACACGTTATAAGGTAATAGTATATAACGTTATACGTTAGTTCGTAGTATTATATAACGTTATAGGTTAATTCGTAAAATTATATAACGTTATACGTTATTGCGTAATAGTATATAACGTTATCCGTTAGTACGTAATAGTATATAACGTTAATCGTTAGTACGTAATAGTATATAACGTTATTCGTTAGTACGTAATAGTATATACCGTTATTCGTTAGTACGTAATAGTATATAACGTTATACGTTATAACGTAACATATATAACGTTATACGTTATAAGGTAAAACTAATTAACGTTATACGTTATTACGTAATAGTATATAACGTTATACGTTATAAGGTAATACTACATAACGTTATACGTTATTACGTAATAGTATATAACGTTATACGTTAGTACGTAGAAGTATATAACGTTATACGTTATTACGTAATATTATTAACGTTATACGTTAGTTCGTAGTATTATATAAGTTTATACGTTACTTCGTAGTATTATACAACGTTATACGTTACTGCGTAATAGTATATATCGTTATCCGTTAGTACGTAATAGTATATAACGTTATACGTTAGTACGTAATAGTATATAACGTTATCCGTTAGTACGTAATGGCATATATCGTTATACGATATTACGCAATAGTATATAACGTTATACGTTAGTTCGTAGTATTATATAAGTTTATACGTTAGTTCGTAGTATTATACAACGTTATACGTTACTGCGTAATAGTATATATCGTTATCCGTTAGTACGTAATAGTATATAACGTTATACTTTATAACGTAATAGTATATAACGTTATACGTTAGTTCGTAGTATTATATAACGTTATACCTTATAACGTAATAGTATATAACGTTATACGTTATAACGTAATAGTATATAACCTTATACGTTAGTTCGTAGTACTATATAACGTTATACGTTAGTTCGTAAAATTATATAATGTTATACGTTATTGCGTAATAGTATATAACGTTATCCGTTAGTACGTAATAGTATATAACGTTAATCGTTAGTACGTAATAGTATATAACGTTATACGTTATAACGTAATAGTATATAACGTTATACGTTAGTTCGTAGTATTATATAACGTTGTACGTTATAACGTAATAGTATATAACGTTACACGTTATAAGGTAATAGTATATAACGTTATACGTTAGTTCGTAGTATTATATAACGTTATAGGTTAATTCGTAAAATTATATAACGTTATACGTTATTGGGTAATAGTATATAACGTTATCCGTTAGTACGTAATAGTATATAACGTTAATCGTTAGTACATAATAGTATATAACGTTATTCGTTAGTACGTAATAGTATATACCGTTATTCGTTAGTACGTAATACTATATAACGTTATACGTTATAACGTAATGATATATAACGTTGTACTTTATAACGTAATAGTATATAACGTTATACGTTATAAGGTAATACTACATAACGTTATACGTTATTACGTAATAGTATATAACGTTATACGTTAGTACGTAAAAGTGTATAACGTTATACGCTATTACGTAATAGTATATAACGTTATCCGTTAGTACGTAATAGTATATAACGTTATTCGTTAGTACGTAATATTATACACCGTTATTCGTTAGTACGTAATAGTATATAACGTTATACGTTATAACGTAAAGATATATAAGTTTGTACGTTATAACGTAATAGTATATAACGTTATACGTTATAACGTAATAGTATATAACGTCATACGTTATAAGGTAATACTACATAACGTTATACGTTATTACGTAATAGTATATAACGTTATACGTTAGTACGTAAAAGTGTATAACGTTATCCGTTAGTACGTAATAGTATATAACGTAATTCGTTAGTACGTAATAGTATATAACGTTATACGTTAGTTCGTAGTATTATATAACGTTATACCTTATAACGTAATAGTATATAACGTTATACGTTATAGCGTAATAGTATATAACCTTATACGTTAGTTCGTAGTACTATATAACGTTATACGTTAGTTCGTAAAATTATATAATGTTATACGTTATTGCGTAATATTATATAACGTTATCCGTTAGTACGTAATAGTATATAACGTTAATCGTTAGTACGTAATAGTATATAACGTTATACGTTATAACGTAATATTATCTAACGTTATACGTTAGTTCGTAGTATTATATAACGTTGTACGTTATAACGTAATAGTATATAACGTTACACGTTATAAGGTAATAGTATATAACGTTATACGTTAGTTCGTAGTATTATATAACGTTATAGGTTAATTCGTAAAATTATATAACGTTATACGTTATTGCGTAATAGTATATAACGTTATCCGTTAGTACGTAATAGTATATAACGTTAATCGTTAGTACGTAATAGTATATAACGTTATTCGTTAGTACGTAATAGTATATACCGTTATTCGTTAGTACGTAATAGTATATAACGTTATACGTTATAACGTAACATATATAACGTTATACGTTATAAGGTAATACTAATTAACGTTATACGTTATTACGTAATAGTATATAACGTTATACGTTATAAGGTAATACTACATAACGTTATACGTTATTACGTAATAGTATATAACGTTATACGTTAGTACGTAGAAGTATATAACGTTATACGTTATTACGTAATATTATTAACGTTATACGTTAGTTCGTAGTATTATATAAGTTTATACGTTAGTTCGTAGTATTATACAACGTTATACGTTACTGCGTAATAGTATATATCGTTATCCGTTAGTACGTAATAGTATATAACGTTATACGTTAGTACGTAATAGTATATAACGTTATCCGTTAGTACGTAATGGCATATATCGTTATACGATATTACGCAATAGTATATAACGTTATACGTTAGTTCGTAGTATTATATAACGTTATACGTTACTGCGTAATAGTATATATCGTTATCCGTTAGTTCGTATTAGTGTATAACGTTATACGTTATAACGTAATAGTATATAACGTTATACGTTATAACGTAATAGTATATAACGTTATACGTAATAATGTAATACTACATAACGTTATACGTTATTACGTAATAGTATATAACGTTATACATTAGTACGTAAAAATATATAACGTTATACGTTATTACGTAATAGTATAAAACGTTATGCGTTAGTTCGAAGTATTATATAACTTTTTTCGTTAGTTCGTAGTATTATATAACGTTATACGTTATTGCGTAATAGTATATAACGTTATCCGTTAGTACGTAATAGTATATAACGTTATCCGTTTGTACGTAATAGTATATAACGTTATACGTTATAAGGTAATACTACATAACGTTATACGTTATTACGTAATAGTATATAACGTTATACGTTAGTACGTAAAAGTGTATAACGTTATACGCTATTACGTAATAGTATATAACGTTATCCGTTAGTACGTAATAGTATATAACGTTATTCGTTAGTACGTAATATTATACACCGTTATTCGTTAGTACGTAATAGTATATAACGTTATACGTTATAACGTAAAGATATATAAGTTTGTACGTTATAACGTAATAGTATATAACGTTATACGTTATAACGTAATAGTATATAACGTCATACGTTATAAGGTAATACTACATAACGTTATACGTTATTACGTAATAGTATATAACGTTATACGTTAGTACGTAAAAGTGTATAACGTTATCCGTTAGTACGTAATAGTATATAACGTAATTCGTTAGTACGTAATAGTATATAACGTTATATGTTATAATGTAATAGTATATAACGTTATACGTTATAAGGTAATACTACATAACGTTATACGTTGTTACGTAATAGTATACAACGTTATTCGTTAGTACGTAATAGTATATAACGTTATCCGTTAGTACGTAATGGCATATAACGTTATACGATATTACGCAATAGTATATACCGTTATCCGTTAGTACGTAATAGTATATAACTTTATACGAAGGTACATAATAGTATATAACGTTATACGTTATAGCGTAATAGTATATAACGTTATACGTTATAACGTAATTGTATTTAATGTTATACGTTATAAGGTAATACTACATAACGTTATACGTTATTACGTAATAGTATATAACGTTATACGTTAGTAAGTAAAAGTATATAACGTTATACGTTATAAGGTAATACTACATAACGTTATACGTTATTACGTAATAGTATATAACGTTATACATTAGTACGTAAAAGTATATAACGTTATACGTTATTACGTAATAGTATATAACGTTATTCGTTAGTACGTAATAGTATATACCGTTATTCGTTAGTACGTAATACTATATAACGTTATACGTTATAACGTAATGATATATAACGTTGTACGTTATAACGTAATAGTATATAACGTTATACGTTATAAGGTAATACTACATAACGTTATACGTTATTACGTAATAGTATATAACGTTATACGTTAGTACGTAAAAGTATATAACGTTATACGTTATAACGTAATAGTATATAACGTTATACGTTATAACGTAACATATATAACGTTATACGTTATAAGGTAATACTACATAACGTTATACGTTATTACGTAATAGTATATAACGTTATACGTTATAAGGTAATACTACATAACGTTATACGTTATTACGTAATAGTATATAACGTTATACGTTAGTACGTAGAAGTATATAACGTTATACGTTATTACGTAATATTATAAAACGTTATACATTAGTTCGTAGTATTATATAAGTTTATACGTTAGTTCGTAGTATTATATAAGTTTATACGTTAGTTCGTAGTATTATATAACGTTATACGTTACTGCGTAATAGTATATATCGTTATCCGTTAGTACGTAATAGTATATAACGTTATACGTTAGTACGTAATAGTATATAACGTTATTCGTTAGTACGTAATGGCATATAACGTTATACGATATTACGCAATAGTATATAACGTTATACGTTAGTTCGTAGTATTATATAACGTTATACGTTACTGCGTAATATTATATATCGTTATCCGTTAGTACGTAATAGTATATAACGTTATACGTTATAACGTAATTGTATTTAATGTTATACGTTATAAGGTAATACTACATAACGTTATACGTTATTACGTAATAGTATATAACGTTATACGTTAGTAAGTAAAAGTATATAACGTTATACGTTATAAGGTAATACTACATAACGTTATACGTTATTACGTAATAGTATATAACGTTATACATTATAACGTAACATATATAACGTTATACGTTATAAGGTAATACTACATAGCGTTATACGTTATTACGTAATAGTATATAACGTTATACGTTATAAGGTAATACAACATAACGTTATACGTTATTACGTAATAGTATATAACGTTATACGTTATAAGGTAATACTACATAACGTTATACGTTATTACGTAATAGTATATAACGTTATACGTTAGTACGTAGAAGTATATAACGTTATACGTTATTACGTAATAGTATAAAACGTTATACGTTAGTTCGTAGTATTATATAAGTTTATACGTTAGTTCGTAGTATTATATAAGTTTATACGTTAGTTCGTAGTATTATATAACGTTATACGTTACTGCGTAATAGTATATATCGTTATCCGTTAGTACGTAATAGTATATAACGTTATACGTTAGTACGTAATAGAATATAACGTTATCCGTTAGTACGTAATGGCATATAACGTTATACGATATTACGCAATAGTATATAACGTTATACGTTAGCTCGTAGTATTATATAACGATATACGTTATAAGGTAATACTACATAACGTTATACGTTATTACGTAATAGTATATAACGTTATACATTAGTACGTAAAAGTATATAACGTTATACGTTATTACGTAATAGTATATAACGTTATTCGTTAGTACGTAATAGTATATACCGTTATTCGTTAGTACGTAATACTATATAACGTTATACGTTATAACGTAATGATATATAACGTTGTACGTTATAACGTAATTGTATATAACGTTATACGTTATAAGGTAATACTACATAACGTTATACGTTATTACGTAATAGTATATAACGTTATACGTTAGTACGTTAAAGTATATAACGTTATACGTTATAACGTAATAGTATATAACGTTATACGTTATAACGTAACATATATAACGTTATACGTTATAAGGTAATACTACATAACGTTATACGTTATTACGTAATAGTATATAACGTTATACGTTATAAGGTAATACTACATACCGTTATACGTTATTACGTAATAGTATAAAACGTTATACGTTAGTTCGTAGTATTATATAAGTTTATACGTTAGTTCGTAGTATTATATAAGTTTATACGTTAGTTCGTAGTATTATATAACGTTATACGTTACTGCGTAATAGTATATATCGTTATCCGTTAGTACGTAATAGTATATAACGTTATACGTTAGTACGTAATAGTATATAACGTTATCCGTTAGTACGTAATGGCATATAACGTTATACGATATTACGCAATAGTATATAACGTTATACGTTAGTTCGTAGTATTATATAACGTTATACGTTACTGTGTAATAGTATATATCGTTATCCGTTAGTACGTATTAGTATATAACGTTATACGTTATAAGGTAATACTACATAACGTTATACGTTATTACGTAATAGTATATAACGTTATACGTTACTGTGTAATAGTATATATCGTTATACGTTATTACGTAATAGTATATAACGTTATACGTTATAAGGTAATACTACATAACGTTATACGTTATTACGTAATAGTATATAACGTTATACGTTATAAGGTAATACTACATAACGTTATACGTTATTACGTAATAGTATATAACGTTATACGTTAGTACGTAAAAGTGTATAACGTTATACGCTATTACGTAATAGTATATAACGTTATCCGTTAGTACGTAATAGTATATAACGTTATTCGTTAGTACGTAATATTATACACCGTTATTCGTTAGTACGTAATAGTATATAACGTTATACGTTATAACGTAAAGATATATAAGTTTGTACGTTATAACGTAATAGCATATAACGTTATACGTTATAACGTAATAGTATATAACGTCATACGTTATAAGGTAATACTACATAACGTTATACGTTATTACGTAATAGTATATAACGTTATACGTTAGTACGTAAAAGTGTATAACGTTATCCGTTAGTACGTAATAGTATATAACGTAATTCGTTAGTACGTAATAGTATATAACGTTATATGTTATAATGTAATAGTATATAACGTTATACGTTATAAGGTAATACTACATAACGTTATACGTTGTTACGTAATAGTATACAACGTTGTTCGTTAGTACGTAATAGTATATAACGTTATCCGTTAGTACGTAATGGCATATAACGTTATACGATATTATGCAATAGTATATACCGTTATCCGTTAGTACGTAATAGTATATAACTTTATACGAAGGTACATAATAGTATATAACGTTATACGTTATAGCGTAATAGTATATAACGTTATACGTTATAACGTAATTGTATTTAATGTTATACGTTATAAGGTAATACTACATAACGTTATACGTTATTACGTAATAGTATATAACGTTATACGTTAGTAAGTAAAAGTATATAACGTTATACGTTATAAGGTAATACTACATAACGTTATACGTTATTACGTAATAGTATATAACGTTATACGTTAGTACGTAGAAGTATATAACGTTATACGTTATTACGTAATATTATTAACGTTATACGTTAGTTCGTAGTATTATATAAGTTTATACGTTAGTTCGTAGTATTATAGAACGTTATACGTTACTGCGTAATAGTATATATCGTTATGCGTTAGTTCGAAGTATTATATAACTTTTTTCGTTAGTTCGTAGTATTATATAACGTTATACGTTATTGCGTAATAGTATATAACGTTATACGTTATAAGGTAATACTACATAACGTTATACGTTATTACGTAATAGTATATAACGTTATACGTTATAACGTAAAGATATATAAGTTTGTACGTTATAACGTAATAGTATATAACGTTATACGTTATAACGTAATAGTATATAACGTTATACGTTATAATGTAATACTACATAACGTTATACGTTATTACGTAATAGTATATAACGTTATACATTAGTACGTAAAAATATATAACGTTATACGTTATTTCGTAATAGTATAAAACGTTATGCGTTAGTTCGAAGTATTATATAACTTTTTTCGTTAGTTCGTAGTATTATATAACGTTATACGTTATTGCGTAATAGTATATAACGTTATACGTTATAAGGTAATACTACATAACGTTATACGTTATTACGTAATAGTATATAACGTTATACGTTATAACGTAAAGATATATAAGTTTGTACGTTATAACGTAATAGTATATAACGTTATACGTTATAACGTAATAGTATATAACGTCATACGTTATAAGGTAATACTACATAACGTTATACGTTATTACGTAATAGTATATAACGTTATACGTTAGTACGTAAAAGTGTATAACGTTATCCGTTAGTACGTAATAGTATATAACGTAATTCGTTAGTACGTAACTGTATATAACGTTATATGTTATAATGTAATAGTATATAACGTTATACGTTATAAGGTAATACTACATAACGTTATACGTTGTTACGTAATAGTATACAACGTTATTCGTTAGTACGTAATAGTATATAACGTTATCCGTTAGTACGTAATGGCATATAACGTTATACGATATTACGCAATAGTATATACCGTTAGCCGTTAGTACGTAATAGTATATAACTTTATACGAAGGTACATAATAGTATATAACGTTATACGTTATAACGTAATAGTATATAACGTTATACGTTATAACGTAATTGTATTTAATGTTATACGTTATAAGGTAATACTACATAACGTTATACGTTATTACGTAATAGTATATAACGTTATACGTTAGTAAGTAAAAGTATATAACGTTATACGTTATAAGGTAATACTACAAAACGTTATACGTTATTACGTAATAGTATATAACGTTATACATTAGTACGTAAAAGTATATAACGTTATACGTTATTACGTAATAGTATATAACGTTATTCGTTAGTACGTAATAGTAGCTACCGTTATTCGTTAGTACGTAATACTATATAACGTTATACGTTATAACGTAATGATATATAACGTTGTACGTTATAACGTAATAGTATATAACGTTATACGTTATAAGGTAATACTACATAACGTTATACGTTATTACGTAATAGTATATAACGTTATACGTTAGTACGTAAAAGTATATAACGTTATACGTTATAACGTAATAGTATATAACGTTATACGTTATAACGTAACATATATAACGTTATACGTTATAAGGTAATACTACATAACGTTATACGTTATTACGTAATAGTATATAACGTTATACGTTATAAGGTAATACTACATAACGTTATACGTTATTACGTAATAGTATATAACGTTATACGTTAGTACGTAGAAGTATATAACGTTATACGTTATTACGTAATATTATAAAACGTTATACATTAGTTCGTAGTATTATATAAGTTTATACGTTAGTTCGTAGTATTATATAAGTTTATACGTTAGTTCGTAGTATTATATAACGTTATACGTTACTGCGTAATAGTATATATCGTTATCTGTTAGTACGTAATAGTGTATAACGTTATACGTTAGTACGTAATAGTATATAACGTTATCCGTTAGTACGTAATTGCATATAACGTTATACGATATTACGCAATAGTATATAACGTTATACGTTAGTTCGTAGTATTATATAACGTTATACGTTACTGCGTAATAGTATATATCGTTATCCGTTAGTTCGAAGTATTATATAACTTTTTTCGTTAGTTCGTAGTATTATATAACGTTATACGTTATTGCGTAATAGTATATAACGTTATACGTTATAAGGTAATACTACATAACGTTATACGTTATTACGTAATAGTATATAACGTTATACGTTATAACGTAAAGATATATAAGTTTGTACGTTATAACGTAATAGTATATAACGTTATACGTTATAACGTAATAGTATATAACGTTATACGTTATAATGTAATACTACATAACGTTATACGTTATTACGTAATAGTATATAACGTTATACATTAGTACGTAAAAATATATAACGTTATACGTTATTTCGTAATAGTATAAAACGTTATGCGTTAGTTCGAAGTATTATATAACTTTTTTCGTTAGTTCGTAGTATTATATAACGTTATACGTTATTGCGTAATAGTATATAACGTTATACGTTATAAGGTAATACTACATAACGTTATACGTTATTACGTAATAGTATATAACGTTATACGTTATAACGTAAAGATATATAAGTTTGTACGTTATAACGTAATAGTATATAACGTTATACGTTATAACGTAATAGTATATAACGTCATACGTTATAAGGTAATACTACATAACGTTATACGTTATTACGTAATAGTATATAACGTTATACGTTAGTACGTAAAAGTGTATAACGTTATCCGTTAGTACGTAATAGTATATAACGTAATTCGTTAGTACGTAATAGTATATAACGTTATATGTTATAATGTAATAGTATATAACGTTATACGTTATAAGGTAATACTACATAACGTTATACGTTGTTACGTAATAGTATACAACGTTATTCGTTAGTACGTAATAGTATATAACGTTATCCGTTAGTACGTAATGGCATATAACGTTATACGATATTACGCAATAGTATATACCGTTAGCCGTTAGTACGTAATAGTATATAACTTTATACGAAGGTACATAATAGTATATAACGTTATACGTTATAACGTAATAGTATATAACGTTATACGTTATAACGTAATTGTATTTAATGTTATACGTTATAAGGTAATACTACATAACGTTATACGTTATTACGTAATAGTATATAACGTTATACGTTAGTAAGTAAAAGTATATAACGTTATACGTTATAAGGTAATACTACAAAACGTTATACGTTATTACGTAATAGTATATAACGTTATACATTAGTACGTAAAAGTATATAACGTTATACGTTATTACGTAATAGTATATAACGTTATTCGTTAGTACGTAATAGTATATACCGTTATTCGTTAGTACGTAATACTATATAACGTTATACGTTATAACGTAATGATATATAACGTTGTACGTTATAACGTAATAGTATATAACGTTATACGTTATAAGGTAATACTACATAACGTTATACGTTATTACGTAATAGTATATAACGTTATACGTTAGTACGTAAAAGTATATAACGTTATACGTTATAACGTAATAGAATATAACGTTATACGTTATAACGTAACATATACATATAACGTTATACGTTATAAGGTAATACTACATAACGTTATACGTTATTACGTAATAGTATATAACGTTATACGTTATAAGGTAATACAACATAACGTTATACGTTATTACGTAATAGTATATAACGTTATACGTTAGTACGTAGAAGTATATAACGTTATACGTTATTACGTAATATTATAAAACGTTATACATTAGTTCGTAGTATTATATAAGTTTATACGTTAGTTCGTAGTATTATATAAGTTTATACGTTAGTTCGTAGTATTATATAACGTTATACGTTACTGCGTAATAGTATATATCGTTATCTGTTAGTACGTAATAGTGTATAACGTTATACGTTAGTACGTAATAGTATATAACGTTATCCGTTAGTACGTAATTGCATATAACGTTATACGATATTACGCAATAGTATACAACGTTATACGTTAGTTCGTAGTATTATATAACGTTATACGTTACTGTGTAATAGTATATATCGTTATCCGTTAGTACGTATTAGTATATAACGTTATACGTTATAAGGTAATACTACATAACGTTATACGTTATTACGTAATAGTATATAACGTTATACGTTAGTACGTAAAAGTGTATAACGTTATCCGTTAGTACGTAATAGTATATAACGTAATTCGTTAGTACGTAATAGTATATAACGTTATATGTTATAATGTAATAGTATATAACGTTATACGTTATAAGGTAATACTACATAACGTTATACGTTGTTACGTAATAGTATACAACGTTATTCGTTATTACGTAATAGTATATAACGTTATACGTTAGTACGTAGAAGTATATAACGTTATACGTTATTACGTAATATTATAAAACGTTATACGATAGTTCGTAGTATTATATAAGTTTATACGTTAGTTCGTAGTATTATATAAGTTTATACGTTAGTTCGTAGTATTATATAACGTTATACGTTACTGCGTAATAGTATATACCGTTATCCGTTAGTACGTAATAGTATATAACGTTATACGTTAGTACGTAATAGTATATAACGTTATCCGTTAGTACGTAATGGCATATAACGTTATACGATATTACGCAATAGTATATAACGTTATACGTTAGTTCGTAGTATTATATAACGTTATACGTTACTGCGTAATATTATATATCGTTATCCGTTAGTACGTAATAGTATATAACGTTATACGTTATAACGTAATTGTATTTAATGTTATACGTTATAAGGTAATACTACATAACGTTATACGTTATTACGTAATAGTATATAACGTTATACGTTAGTAAGTAAAAGTATATAACGTTATACGTTATAAGGTAATACTACATAACGTTATACGTTATTACGTAATAGTATATAACGTTATACATTAGTACGTAAAAGTATATAACGTTATACGTTATTACGTAATAGTATATAACGTTATTCGTTAGTACGTAATAGTATATACCGTTATTCGTTAGTACGTAAAAGTATATAACGTTATACGTTATAACGTAATAGTATATAACGTTATACATTATAACGTAACATATATAACGTTATACGTTATAAGGTAATACTACATAGCGTTATACGTTATTACGTAATAGTATATAACGTTATACGTTATAAGGTAATACTACATAACGTTATACGTTATTACGTAATAGTATATAACGTTATACGTTATAAGGTAATACTACATAACGTTATACGTTATTACGTAATAGTATATAACGTTATACGTTAGTACGTAGAAGTATATAACGTTATACGTTATTACGTAATAGTATAAAACGTTATACGTTAGTTCGTAGTATTATATAAGTTTATACGTTAGTTCGTAGTATTATATAAGTTTATACGTTAGTTCGTAGTATTATATAACGTTATACGTTACTGCGTAATAGTATATATCGTTATCCGTTAGTACGTAATAGTATATAACGTTATACGTTAGTACGTAATAGAATATAACGTTATCCGTTAGTACGTAATGGCATATAACGTTATACGATATTACGCAATAGTATATAACGTTATACGTTAGCTCGTAGTATTATATAACGTTATACGTTATAAGGTAATACTACATAACGTTATACGTTATTACGTAATAGTATATAACGTTATACATTAGTACGTAAAAGTATATAACGTTATACGTTATTACGTAATAGTATATAACGTTATTCGTTAGTACGTAATAGTATATACCGTTATTCGTTAGTACGTAATACTATATAACGTTATACGTTATAACGTAATGATGTATAACGTTGTACGTTATAACGTAATTGTATATAACGTTATACGTTATAAGGTAATACTACATAACGTTATACGTTATTACGTAATAGTATATAACGTTATACGTTAGTACGTTAAAGTATATAACGTTATACGTTATAACGTAATAGTATATAACGTTATACGTTATAACGTAACATATATAACGTTATACGTTATAAGGTAATACTACATAACGTTATACGTTATTACGTAATAGTATATAACGTTATACGTTATAAGGTAATACTACATAACGTTATACGTTATTACGTAATAGTATATAACGTTATACGTTAGTACGTAGAAGTATATAACGTTATACGTTATTACGTAATATTATAAAACGTTATACGTTAGTTCGTAGTATTATATAAGTTTATACGTTAGTTCGTAGTATTATATAAGTTTATACGTTAGTTCGTAGTATTATATAACGTTATACGTTACTGCGTAATAGTATATATCGTTATCCGTTAGTACGTAATAGTATATAACGTTATACGTTAGTACGTAATAGTATATAACGTTATCCGTTAGTACGTAATGGCATATAACGTTATACGATATTACGCAATAGTATATAACGTTATACGTTAGTTCGTAGTATTATATAACGTTATACGTTACTGTGTAATAGTATATATCGTTATCCGTTAGTACGTATTAGTATATAACGTTATACGTTATAAGGTAATACTACATAACGTTATACGTTATTACGTAATAGTATATAACGTTATACGTTACTGTGTAATAGTATATATCGTTATACGTTATTACGTAATAGTATATAACGTTATACGTTATAAGGTAATACTACATAACGTTATACGTTATTACGTAATAGTATATAACGTTATACGTTAGTACGTAGAAGTATATAACGTTATACGTTATTACGTAATATTATTAACGTTATACGTTAGTTCGTAGTATTATATAAGTTTATACGTTAGTTCGTAGTATTATACAACGTTATACGTTACTGCGTAATAGTATATATCGTTATCCGTTAGTACGTAATAGTATATAACGTTATACGTTAGTACGTAATAGTATATAACGTTATCCGTTAGTACGTAATGGCATATAACGTTATACGATATTATGCAATAGTGTATAACGTTATACGTTAGTTCGTAGTATTATATAACGTTATACGATACTGCGTAATAGTATATATCGTTATCCGTTAGTACGTATTAGTGTATAACGTTATACGTTATAATGTAATAGTATATAACGTTATACGTTATAATGTAATACTACATAACGTTATACGTTATTACGTAATAGTATATAACGTTATACATTAGTACGTAAAAATATATAACGTTATACGTTATTACGTAATAGTATATAACGTTATACGTTAGTACGTAGAAGTATATAACGTTATACGTTATTACGTAATATTATTAACGTTATACGTTAGTTCGTAGTATTATATAAGTTTATACGTTAGTTCGTAGTATTATACAACGTTATACGTTACTGCGTAATAGTATATATCGTTATCCGTTAGTACGTAATAGTATATAACGTTATACATTAGTACGTAAAAGTATATAACGTTATACGTTATTACGTAATAGTATATAACGTTATTCGTTAGTACGTAATAGTATATACCGTTATTCGTTAGTACGTAATACTATATAACGTTATACGTTATAACGTAATGATGTATAACGTTGTACGTTATAACGTAATTGTATATAACGTTATACGTTATAAGGTAATACTACATAACGTTATACGTTATTACGTAATAGTATATAACGTTATACGTTAGTACGTTAAAGTATATAACGTTATACGTTATAACGTAATAGTATATAACGTTATACGTTATAACGTAACATATATAACGTTATACGTTATAAGGTAATACTACATAACGTTATACGTTATTACGTAATAGTATATAACGTTATACGTTATAAGGTAATACTACATAACGTTATACGTTATTACGTAATAGTATATAACGTTATACGTTAGTACGTAGAAGTATATAACGTTATACGTTATTACGTAATATTATAAAACGTTATACGATAGTTCGTAGTATTATATAAGTTTATACGTTAGTTCGTAGTATTATATAAGTTTATACGTTAGTTCGTAGTATTATATAACGTTATACGTTACTGCGTAATAGTATATATCGTTATCCGTTAGTACGTAATAGTATATAACGTTATACGTTAGTACGTAATAGTATATAACGTTATCCGTTAGTACGTAATGGCATATAACGTTATACGATATTACGCAATAGTATATAACGTTATACGTTAGTTCGTAGTATTATATAACGTTATACGTTACTGTGTAATAGTATATATCGTTATCCGTTAGTACGTATTAGTATATAACGTTATACGTTATAAGGTAATACTACATAACGTTATACGTTATTACGTAATAGTATATAACGTTATACGTTACTGTGTAATAGTATATATCGTTATACGTTATTACGTAATAGTATATAACGTTATACGTTATAAGGTAATACTACATAACGTTATACGTTATTACGTAATAGTATATAACGTTATACGTTAGTACGTAGAAGTATATAACGTTATACGTTATTACGTAATATTATTAACGTTATACGTTAGTTCGTAGTATTATATAAGTTTATACGTTAGTTCGTAGTATTATACAACGTTATACGTTACTGCGTAATAGTATATATCGTTATCCGTTAGTACGTAATAGTATATAACGTTATACGTTAGTACGTAATAGTATATAACGTTATCCGTTAGTACGTAATGGCATATAACGTTATACGATATTATGCAATAGTGTATAACGTTATACGTTAGTTCGTAGTATTATATAACGTTATACGATACTGCGTAATAGTATATATCGTTATCCGTTAGTACGTATTAGTGTATAACGTTATACGTTATAATGTAATAGTATATAACGTTATACGTTATAATGTAATACTACATAACGTTATACGTTATTACGTAATAGTATATAACGTTATACATTAGTACGTAAAAATATATAACGTTATACGTTATTACGTAATAGTATAAGACGTTATGCGTTAGTTCGAAGTATTATATAACTTTTTTCGTTAGTTCGTATTATTATATAACGTTATACGTTATTGCGTAATAGTATATAACGTTATCCGTTAGTACGTAATAGTATATAACGTTATCCGTTTGTACGTAATAGTATATAACGTTATACGTTATAAGGTAATACTACATAACGTTATACGTTATTACGTAATAGTATATAACGTTATACGTTAGTACGTAAAAGTGTATAACGTTATACGCTATTACGTAATAGTATATAACGTTATCCGTTAGTACGTAATAGTATATAACGTTATTCGTTAGTACGTAATATTATACACCGTTATTCGTTAGTACGTAATAGTATATAACGTTATACGTTATAACGTAAAGATATATAAGTTTGTACGTTATAACGTAATAGTATATAACGTTATACGTTATAACGTAATAGTATATAACGTTATACGTTATAAGGTAATACTACATAACGTTATACGTTATTACGTAATAGTATATAACGTTATACGTTAGTACGTAAAAGTGTATATCGTTATCCGTTAGTACGTAATAGTATATAACGTAATTCGTTAGTACATAATAGTATATAACGTTATATGTTATAATGTAATAGTATATAACGTTATACGTTATAAGGTAATACTACATAACGTTATACGTTGTTACGTAATAGTATACAACGTTATTCGTTATTACGTAATAGTATATAACGTTATACGTTAGTACGTAGAAGTATATAACGTTATACGTTATTACGTAATATTATAAAACGTTATACGTTAGTTCGTAGTATTATATAAGTTTATACGTTAGTTCGTAGTATTATATAAGTTTATACGTTAGTTCGTAGTATTATATAACGTTATACGTTACTGCGTAATAGTATATATCGTTATCCGTTAGTACGTAATAGTATATAACGTTATACGTTAGTACGTAATATTATTAATGTTATACGTTAGTTCGTAGTATTATATAAGTTTATACGTTAGTTCGTAGTATTATACAACGTTATACGTTACTGCGTAATAGTATATATCGTTATCCGTTAGTACGTAATAGTATATAACGTTATACGTTAGTACGTAATAGTATATAACGTTATCCGTTAGTACGTAATGGCATATAACGTTATACGATATTACGCAATAGTGTATAACGTTATACAGTAGCGGACAAAAGTTTAAGACGAAATGGAAGAAATAAATAATTGATTTACTTTCCATAAAAAATATAAATACGGTGTTCTACTTTTGGTATTAACTAATTGTACATTTGTTTGTACACTTAGAAAAAAAATTTCATTTTGATATTTTGCTCAATAGCTAAGTTATAAAAAAGGAACGAAATCTGTATAATATTTCGTCGGTCAAAAGTTTAAGACTATACAAAAAATATTAATTTTTGGTTAAAAAATATACACAATTTTTGTTTAAATTCAATATTTTGTTCAATATCCGTTATTTCTTATCCCTTTGGTACATCTTCTTGGCATAGAATCTATTAATTTTTTATATTAATCTACCGTAATATTATTCCAGGCTGTTTCAATCGTAGAGTAAAGTTCATTTAAATTTTTCGGTTTATAACCTTGTACTGTCTTTTTTATGATGCTTCACAAATTCTCGATTGGGTTAATGTCTGGTGATTGCGACGGCCACGGCAGCACGGTGATATTTTCTTCTTGAAAAAACTGTTTCACAACCCGAGCCGTGTGCTTCGGATCATTATCATTTTGAAAAATAAAATCATCACTCATATTGTTGCGTGCAAAAGGTAACATTGTGTTCTTGAGTATGTCCTTGTATTGAAAACGGTCCATAATTCCATTGATACGACATATCGGACCAGGGCCGCTTCGAGAAAAACACGCCCACACCATAACGTTGCCACCACCATGTTTAAGAGTTTTTAAAACGCACTGTGTTTTCAAACTTTCGCCAATTCGACGTCTAACGTACCGTATCCCGTCAGAACAGACGCGATTGAATTTCGATTCGTCAGAAAACAATACCTTTTGCCAATCTTCACTTGTCCAATGCTTATGAGCTTTAGCAAATGCAAGTCGTCTTTTTCGATTCCTAGAACTCAGCAGTGGTTTCTTTTGGGGTTTTCGTCCTCTTAAGTTAAAGTCTTCTAATCTTCTCCTAACAGTTCTAGCACTAATTTGTGTATCGTTTTCATAGTTTATCTCCGCAGCAATATTATTTGCACTACGAAAACGATCCTTTTCGCTCAATCGATGAATCCGGCGATCCATTTTCGGTGTTGTTTTCCGTGGTCTTCCGTTTTTCGGTTGATCGCAATACATGCCTGTCTTTAAACATTTATACCAAGCTTGTTTACAAGCTGTTTCTGACCTGTTCACTATATTTGCTATTTCGGTGAAGGTTTTACTTTGCTTTCGCAGCCTTACGATTTGTTCCCTTTCGTTTTCAAGTAAATTCTTTGATTTACCCATAGTCTGTTCCTACCTAAATGAATTTTAAGCAATAAAAGGTACACTAAACAATGATTTTGACATTCCAGAATCAAAATGTTCAAAAACTGTACTCGTACTCACGTTTTACACAGATCGTCTTAAACTAATGTCCACTGTTTCCAAGTGCTAGGCGGTAACTAACTGTTGTAACTCCTACATTGTTTGTATTTAACAACTGACTGTCTGAGGTTACGAAGGTCAAACATACAGCTACGTTATTCCAAAGAGACAAACCGAATAGAAGAACAATATGCGTATAAGATGTTTGTAATCCGGTTTACAAATCATCGTCTTAAACTTTTGTCCGCTACTGTACGTTATAAGGTAATACTACATAACGTTATACGTTGTTACGTAATAGTATACAACGTTATTCGTTAGTACGTAATAGTATATAACGTTATCCGTTAGTACGTAATGGCATATAACGTTATACGATATTACGCAATAGTGTATAACGTTATGCGTTAGTTCGTAGTATTATATAACGTTATACGTTACTGCGTAATAGTATATATCGTTATCCGTTAGTACGTATTAGTGTATAACGTTATACGTTATAACGTAATAGTATATAACGTTATACGTTATTACGTAATAGTATATAACGTTATACGTTATAAGGTAATACTACATAACGTTATACATTAGTACGTAAAAATATATAACGTTATACGTTATTACGTAATAGTATAAAACGTTATGCGTTAGTTCGAAGTATTATATAACTTTTTTCGTTAGTTCGTAGTATTATATAACGTTATACGTTATTGCGTAATAGTATATAACGTTATCCGTTAGTACGTAATAGTATATAACGTTATACGTTAGTACGTAAAAGTGTATAACGTTATACGCTATTACGTAATAGTATATAACGTTATCCGTTAGTACGTAATAGTATATAACGTTATTCGTTAGTACGTAATATTATACACCGTTATTCGTTAGTACGTAATAGTATATAACGTTATACGTTATAACGTAAAGATATATAAGTTTGTACGTTATAACGTAATAGTATATAACGTTATACGTTATAACGTAATAGTATATAACGTTATACGTTATAAGGTAATACTACATAACGTTATACGTTATTACGTAATAGTATATAACGTTATACGTTAGTACGTAAAAGTGTATAACGTTATCCGTTAGTACGTAATAGTATATAACGTAATTCGTTAGTACGTAATAGTATATAACGTTATATGTTATAATGTAATAGTATATAACGTTATACGTTATAAGGTAATACTACATAACGTTATACGTTGTTACGTAATAGTATACAACGTTATTCGTTATTACGTAATTGTATATAACGTTATACGTTAGTACGTAGAAGTATATAACGTTATACGTTATTACGTAATATTATAAAACGTTATACGTTAGTTCGTAGTATTATATAAGTTTATACGTTAGTTCGTAGTATTATATAAGTTTATACGTTAGTTCGTAGTATTATATAACGTTATACGTTACTGCGTAATAGTATATATCGTTATCCGTTAGTACGTAATAGTATATAACGTTATACGTTAGTACGTAATAGTATATAACGTTATCCGTTAGTACGTAATGGCATATAACGTTATACGATATTACGCAATAGTATATAACGTTATACGTTAGTTCGTAGTATTATATAACGTTATACGTTACTGCGTAATAGTATATATCGTTATCCGTTAGTACGTAATAGTATATAACGTTATACGTTAGTACGTAATAGTATATAACGTTATCCGTTAGTACGTAATGGCATATAACGTTATACGATATTACGCAATAGTATATAACGTTATACGTTAGTTCGTAGTATTATATAACGTTATACGTTACTGTGTAATAGTATATATCGTTATCCGTTAGTACGTATTAGTATATAACGTTATACGTTATAAGGTAATACTACATAACGTTATACGTTATTACGTAATAGTATATAACGTTATACGTTAGTACGTAAAAGTGTATAACGTTATCCGTTAGTACGTAATAGTATATAACGTAATTCGTTAGTACGTAATAGTATATAACGTTATATGTTATAATGTAATAGTATATAACGTTATACAGTAGCGGACAAAAGTTTAAGACGAAATGGAAGAAATAAATAATTGATTTACTTTCCATAAAAAATATAAATACGGTTTTCTACTTTTGGTATTAACTAATTGTACATTTGTTTGTACACTTAGAAAAAAAATTTCATTTTGATATTTTGCTCAATAGCTAAGTTATAAAAAAGGAACGAAATCTGTATAATATTTCGTCGGTCAAAAGTTTAAGACTATACAAAAAATATTAATTTTTGGTTAAAAAATATACACAATTTTTGTTTAAATTCAATATTTTGTTCAATATCCGTTATTTCTTATCCCTTTGGTACATCTTCTTGGCATAGAATCTATTAATTTTTTATATTAATCTACCGTAATATTATTCCAGGCTGTTTCAATCGTAGAGTAAAGTTCATTTAAATTTTTCGGTTTATAACCTTGTACTGTCTTTTTTATGATGCTTCACAAATTCTCGATTGGGTTAATGTCTGGTGATTGCGACGGCCACGGCAGCACGGTGATATTTTCTTCTTGAAAAAACTGTTTCACAACCCGAGCCGTGTGCTTCGGATCATTATCATTTTGAAAAATAAAATCATCACTCATATTGTTGCGTGCAAAAGGTAACATTGTGTTCTTGAGTATGTCCTTGTATTGAAAACGGTCCATAATTCCATTGATACGACATATCGGACCAGGGCCGCTTCGAGAAAAACACGCCCACACCATAACGTTGCCACCACCATGTTTAAGAGTTTTTAAAACGCACTGTGTTTTCAAACTTTCGCCAATTCGACGTCTAACGTACCGTATCCCGTCAGAACAGACGCGATTGAATTTCGATTCGTCAGAAAACAATACCTTTTGCCAATCTTCACTTGTCCAATGCTTATGAGCTTTAGCAAATGCAAGTCGTCTTTTTCGATTCCTAGAACTCAGCAGTGGTTTCTTTTGGGGTTTTCGTCCTCTTAAGTTAAAGTCTTCTAATCTTCTCCTAACAGTTCTAGCACTAATTTGTGTATCGTTTTCATAGTTTATCTCCGCAGCAATATTATTTGCACTACGAAAACGATCCTTTTCGCTCAATCGATGAATCCGGCGATCCATTTTCGGTGTTGTTTTCCGTGGTCTTCCGTTTTTCGGTTGATCGCAATACATGCCTGTCTTTAAACATTTATACCAAGCTTGTTTACAAGCTGTTTCTGACCTGTTCACTATATTTGCTATTTCGGTGAAGGTTTTACTTTGCTTTCGCAGCCTTACGATTTGTTCCCTTTCGTTTTCAAGTAAATTCTTTGATTTACCCATAGTCTGTTCCTACCTAAATGAATTTTAAGCAATAAAAGGTACACTAAACAATGATTTTGACATTCCAGAATCAAAATGTTCAAAAACTGTACTCGTACTCACGTTTTACACAGATCGTCTTAAACTAATGTCCACTGTTTCCAAGTGCTAGGCGGTAACTAACTGTTGTAACTCCTACATTGTTTGTATTTAACAACTGACTGTCTGAGGTTACGAAGGTCAAACATACAGCTACGTTATTCCAAAGAGACAAACCGAATAGAAGAACAATATGCGTATAAGATGTTTGTAATCCGGTTTACAAATCATCGTCTTAAACTTTTGTCCGCTACTGTACGTTATAAGGTAATACTACATAACGTTATACGTTGTTACGTAATAGTATACAACGTTATTCGTTAGTACGTAATAGTATATAACGTTATCCGTTAGTACGTAATGGCATATAACGTTATACGATATTACGCAATAGTGTATAACGTTATGCGTTAGTTCGTAGTATTATATAACGTTATACGTTACTGCGTAATAGTATATATCGTTATCCGTTAGTACGTATTAGTGTATAACGTTATACGTTATAACGTAATAGTATATAACGTTATACGTTATTACGTAATAGTATATAACGTTATACGTTATAAGGTAATACTACATAACGTTATACATTAGTACGTAAAAATATATAACGTTATACGTTATTACGTAATAGTATAAAACGTTATGCGTTAGTTCGAAGTATTATATAACTTTTTTCGTTAGTTCGTAGTATTATATAACGTTATACGTTATTGCGTAATAGTATATAACGTTATCCGTTAGTACGTAATAGTATATAACGTTATACGTTAGTACGTAAAAGTGTATAACGTTATACGCTATTACGTAATAGTATATAACGTTATCCGTTAGTACGTAATAGTATATAACGTTATTCGTTAGTACGTAATATTATACACCGTTATTCGTTAGTACGTAATAGTATATAACGTTATACGTTATAACGTAAAGATATATAAGTTTGTACGTTATAACGTAATAGTATATAACGTTATACGTTATAACGTAATAGTATATAACGTTATACGTTATAAGGTAATACTACATAACGTTATACGTTATTACGTAATAGTATATAACGTTATACGTTAGTACGTAAAAGTGTATAACGTTATCCGTTAGTACGTAATAGTATATAACGTAATTCGTTAGTACGTAATAGTATATAACGTTATATGTTATAATGTAATAGTATATAACGTTATACGTTATAAGGTAATACTACATAACGTTATACGTTGTTACGTAATAGTATACAACGTTATTCGTTATTACGTAATTGTATATAACGTTATACGTTAGTACGTAGAAGTATATAACGTTATACGTTATTACGTAATATTATAAAACGTTATACGTTAGTTCGTAGTATTATATAAGTTTATACGTTAGTTCGTAGTATTATATAAGTTTATACGTTAGTTCGTAGTATTATATAACGTTATACGTTACTGCGTAATAGTATATATCGTTATCCGTTAGTACGTAATAGTATATAACGTTATACGTTAGTACGTAATAGTATATAACGTTATCCGTTAGTACGTAATGGCATATAACGTTATACGATATTACGCAATAGTATATAACGTTATACGTTAGTTCGTAGTATTATATAACGTTATACGTTACTGCGTAATAGTATATATCGTTATCCGTTAGTACGTAATAGTATATAACGTTATACGTTATAACGTAATTGTATTTAATGTTATACGTTATAAGATAATACTACATAACGTTATACGTTATTACGTAATAGTATATAACGTTATACGTTAGTAAGTAAAAGTATATAACGTTATACGTTATAAGGAAATACTACATAACGTTATACGTTATTACGTAATAGTATATAACGTTATACATTAGTACGTAAAAGTATATAACGTTATACGTTATTACGTAATAGTATATAACGTTATTCGTTAGTACGTAATAGTATATACCGTTATTCGTTAGTACGTAATACTATATAACGTTATACGTTATAACGTAATGATATATAACGTTGTACGTTATAACGTAATAGTATATAACGTTATACGTTATAAGGTAATACTACATAACGTTATACGTTATTACGTAATATTATATAACGTTATACGTTTGTACGTAATAGTATATAACGTTATACGTTATAACGTAACATATATAACGTTATACGTTATAAGGTAATACTACATAACGTTATACGTTATTACGTAATAGTATATAACGTTATACGTTATAAGGTAATACTACATAACGTTATACGTTATTACGTAATAGTATATAACGTTATACGTTAGTACGTAGAAGTATATAACGTTATACATTATTACGTAATATTATAAAACGTTATACGTTAGTTCGTAGTATTATATAAGTTTATACGTTAGTTCGTAGTATTATATAAGTTTATACGTTAGTTCGTAGTATTATATAACGTTATACGTTACTGCGTAATAGTATATATCGTTATCCGTTAGTACGTAATAGTATATAACGTTATACGTTAGTACGTAATAGTATATAACGTTATCCGTTAGTACGTAATGGCATATAACGTTATACGATATTACGCAATAGTATATAACGTTATACGTTAGTTCGTAGTATTATATAACGTTATACGTTACTGTGTAATAGTATATATCGTTATCCGTTAGTACGTATTAGTATATAACGTTATACGTTATAAGGTAATACTACATAACGTTATACGTTATTACGTAATAGTATATAACGTTATACGTTAGTACGTAAAAGTGTATAACGTTATCCGTTAGTTCGTAATAGTATATAACGTAATTCGTTAGTACGTAATAGTATATAACGTTATATGTTATAATGTAATAGTATATAACGTTATACGTTATAGGGTAATACTACATAACGTTATACGTTGTTACGTAATAGTATACAACGTTATTCGTTAGTACGTAATAGTATATAACGTTATCCGTTAGTACGTAATGGCATATAACGTTATACGATATTACGCAATAGTGTATAACGTTATGCGTTAGTTCGTAGTATTATATAACGTTATACGTTACTGCGTAATAGTATATATCGTTATCCGTTGGTACGTATTAGTGTATAACGTTATACGTTATAACGTAATAGTATATAACGTTATACGTTATTACGTAATAATATATAACGTTATACGTTATAAGGTAATACTACATAACGTTATACATTAGTACGTAAAAATATATAACGTTATACGTTATTACGTAATAGTATAAAACGTTATGCGTTAGTTCGAAGTATTATATAACTTTTTTCGTTAGTTCGTAGTATTATATAACGTTATACGTTATTGCGTAATAGTATATAACGTTATCCGTTAGTACGTAATAGTATATAACGTTATCCGTTTGTACGTAATAGTATATAACGTTATACGTTATAAGGTAATACTACATAACGTTATACGTTATTACGTAATAGTATATAACGTTATACGTTAGTACGTAAAAGTGTATAACGTTATACGCTATTACGTAATAGTATATAACGTTATCCGTTAGTACGTAATAGTATATAACGTTATTCGTTAGTACGTAATATTATACACCGTTATTCGTTAGTACGTAATAGTATATAACGTTGTACGTTATAACGTAAAGATATATAAGTTTGTACGTTATAAGGTAATACTACATAACGTTATACGTTGTTACGTAATAGTATACAACGTTATTCGTTATTACGTAATTGTATATAACGTTATACGTTAGTACGTAGAAGTATATAACGTTATACGTTATTACGTAATATTATAAAACGTTATACGTTAGTTCGTAGTATTATATAAGTTTATACGTTAGTTCGTAGTATTATATAAGTTTATACGTTAGTTCGTAGTATTATATAACGTTATACGTTACTGCGTAATAGTATATATCGTTATCCGTTAGTACGTAATAGTATATAACGTTATACGTTAGTACGTAATAGTATATAACGTTATCCGTTAGTACGTAATGGCATATAACGTTATACGATATTACGCAATAGTATATAACGTTATACGTTATTTCGTAGTATTATATAACGTTATACGTTACTGCGTAATAGTATATATCGTTATCCGTTAGTACGTAATAGTATATAACGTTATACGTTATAACGTAATTGTATTTAATGTTATACGTTATAAGATAATACTACATAACGTTATACGTTATTACGTAATAGTATATAACGTTATACGTTAGTAAGTAAAAGTATATAACGTTATACGTTATAAGGTAATACTACATAACGTTATACGTTATTACGTAATAGTATATAACGTTATACATTAGTACGTAAAAGTATATAACGTTATACGTTATTACGTAATAGTATATAACGTTATTCGTTAGTACGTAATAGTATATACCGTTATTCGTTAGTACGTAATACTATATAACGTTATACGTTATAACGTAATGATATATAACGTTGTACGTTATAACGTAATAGTATATAACGTTATACGTTATAAGGTAATACTACATAACGTTATACGTTATTACGTAATATTATATAACGTTATACGTTTGTACGTAATAGTATATAACGTTATACGTTATAACGTAACATATATAACGTTATACGTTATAAGGTAATACTACATAACGTTATACGTTATTACGTAATAGTATATAACGTTATACGTTATAAGGTAATACTACATAACGTTATACGTTATTACGTAATAGTATATAACGTTATACGTTAGTACGTAGAAGTATATAACGTTATACATTATTACGTAATATTATAAAACGTTATACGTTAGTTCGTAGTATTATATAAGTTTATACGTTAGTTCGTAGTATTATATAAGTTTATACGTTAGTTCGTAGTATTATATAACGTTATACGTTACTGCGTAATAGTATATATCGTTATCCGTTAGTACGTAATAGTATATAACGTTATACGTTAGTACGTAATAGTATATAACGTTATCCGTTAGTACGTAATGGCATATAACGTTATACGATATTACGCAATAGTATATAACGTTATACGTTAGTTCGTAGTATTATATAACGTTATACGTTACTGTGTAATAGTATATATCGTTATCCGTTAGTACGTATTAGTATATAACGTTATACGTGATAAGGTAATACTACATAACGTTATACGTTATTACGTAATAGTATATAACGTTATACGTTAGTACGTAAAAGTGTATAACGTTATCCGTTAGTACGTAATAGTATATAACGTAATTCGTTAGTACGTAATAGTATATAACGTTATATGTTATAATGTAATAGTATATAACGTTATACGTTATAAGGTAATACTACATAACGTTATACGTTGTTACGTAATAGTATACAACGTTATTCGTTAGTACGTAATAGTATATAACGTTATCCGTTAGTACGTAATGGCATATAACGTTATACGATATTACGCAATAGTGTATAACGTTATGCGTTAGTTCGTAGTATTATATAACGTTATACGTTACTGCGTAATAGTATATATCGTTATCCGTTAGTACGTATTAGTGTATAACGTTATACGTTATAACGTAATAGTATATAACGTTATACGTTATTACGTAATAGTATATAACGTTATACGTTATAAGGTAATACTACATAACGTTATACATTAGTACATAAAAATATATAACGTTATACGTTATTACGTAATAGTATAAAACGTTATGCGTTAGTTCGAAGTATTATATAACTTTTTTCGTTAGTTCGTAGTATTATATAACGTTATACGTTATTGCGTAATAGTATATAACGTTATCCGTTAGTACGTAATAGTATATAACGTTATCCGTTTGTACGTAATAGTATATAACGTTATACGTTATAAGGTAATACTACATAACGTTATACGTTATTACGTAATAGTATATAACGTTATACGTTAGTACGTAAAAGTGTATAACGTTATACGCTATTACGTAATAGTATATAACGTTATCCGTTAGTACGTAATAGTATATAACGTTATTCGTTAGTACGTAATATTATACACCGTTATTCGTTAGTACGTAATAGTATATAACGTTATACGTTATAACGTAAAGATATATAAGTTTGTACGTTATAACGTAATAGTATATAACGTTATACGTTATAACGTAATAGTATATAACGTTATACGTTATAAGGTAATACTACATAACGTTATACGTTATTACGTAATAGTATATAACGTTATACGTTAGTACGTAAAAGTGTATAACGTTATCCGTTAGTACGTAATAGTATATAACCTAATTCGTTAGTACGTAATAGTATATAACGTTATATGTTATAATGTAATAGTATATAACGTTATACGTTATAAGGTAATACTACATAACGTTATACGTTGTTACGTAATAGTATACAACGTTATTCGTTATTACGTAATTGTATATAACGTTATACGTTAGTACGTAGAAGTATATAACGTTATACGTTATTACGTAATATTATAAAACGTTATACGTTATAATGTAACACTACATAACGTTATACGTTATTACGTAATAGTATATAACGTTATACATTAGTACGTAAAAATATATAACGTTATACGTTATTACGTAATAGTATAAAACGTTATGCGTTAGTTCGAAGTATTATATAACTTTTTTCGTTAGTACGTAGTATTATATAACGTTATACGTTATTACGTAATAGTATATAAGGTTATACGTTATAAGGTAATACTACATAACGTTATACGTTATTACGTAATAGTATATAACGTTATACGTTAGTACGTAAAAGTGTATAACGTTATACGTTAGTACGTAATATTATTAATGTTATACGTTAGTTCGTAGTATTATATAAGTTTATACGTTAGTTCGTAGTATTATACAACGTTATACGTTACTGCGTAATAGTATATATCGTTATCCGTTAGTACGTAATAGTATATAACGTTATACGTTAGTACGTAATAGTATATAACGTTATCCGTTAGTACGTAATGGCATATAACGTTATACGATATTATGCAATAGTGTATAACGTTATACGTTAGTTCGTAGTATTATATAACGTTATACGATACAGCGTAATAGTATATATCGTTATCCGTTAGTACGTATTAGTGTATAACGTTATACGTTATAACGTAATAGTATATAACGTTATACGTTATAATGTAACACTACATAACGTTATACGTTATTACGTAGTAGTATATAACGTTATACATTAGTACGTAAAAATATATAACGTTATACGTTATTACGTAATAGTATAAAACGTTATGCGTTAGTTCGAAGTATTATATAACTTTTTTCGTTAGTACGTAGTATTATATAACGTTATGCGTTATTGCGTAATAGTATATAACGTTATCCGTTAGTACGTAATAGTATATAACGTTATCCGTTTGTACGTAATAGTATATAACGTTATACGTTATAAGGTAATACTACATAACGTTATACGTTATTACGTAATAGTATATAACGTTATACGTTAGTACGTAAAAGTGTATAACGTTATACGCTATTACGTAATAGTATATAACGTTATCCGTTAGTACGTAATAGTATATAACGTTATTCGTTAGTACGTAATATTATACACCGTTATTCGTTAGTACGTAATAGTATATAACGTTATACGTTATAAGGTAATACTACATAACGTTATACGTTATTACGTAATAGTATATAACGTTATACGTTAGTACGTAAAAGTGTATAACGTTATCCGTTAGTACGTAATAGTATATAACGTAATTCGTTAGTACGTAATAGTATATAACGTTATATGTTATAATGTAATAGTATATAACGTTATACGTTATAAGGTAATACTACATAACGTTATACGTTGTTACGTAATAGTATACAACGTTATTCGTTAGTACGTAATAGTATATAACGTTATCCGTTAGTACGTAATGGCATATAACGTTATACGATATTACGCAATAGTATATACCGTTATCCGTTAGTACGTAATAGTATATAACTTTATACGAAGGTACATAATAGTATATAACGTTATACGTTATAACGTAATAGTATATAACGTTATACGTTATAACGTAATTGTATTTAATGTTATACGTTATAAGGTAATACTACATAACGTTATACGTTATTACGTAATAGTATATAACGTTATACGTTAGTAAGTAAAAGTATATAACGTTATACGTTATAAGGTAATACTACATAACGTTATACGTTATTACGTAATAGTATATAACGTTATACATTAGTACGTAAAAGTATATAACGTTATACGTTATTACGTAATAGTATATAACGTTATTCGTTAGTACGTAATAGTATATACCGTTATTCGTTAGTACGTAATACTATAGAACGATATACGTTATAACGTAATGATATATAACGTTGTACGTTATAACGTAATAGTATATAACGTTATACGTTATAACGTAACATATATAACGTTATACGTTATAAGGTAATACTACATAACGTTATACGTTATTACGTAATATTATAAAACGTTATACGTTAGTTCGTAGTATTATATAAGTTTATACGTTAGTTCGTAGTATTATATAAGTTTATACGTTAGTTCGTAGTATTATATAACGTTATACGTTACTGCGTAATAGTATATATCGTTATCTGTTAGTACGTAATAGTGTATAACGTTATACGTTAGTACGTAATAGTATATAACGTTATCCGTTAGTACGTAATGGCATATAACGTTATACGATATTACGCAATAGTATATAACGTTATACGTTAGTTCGTAGTATTATATAACGTTATACGTTACTGTGTAATAGTATATATCGTTATCCGTTAGTACGTATTAGTATATAACGTTATACGTTATAAGGTAATACTACATAACGTTATACGTTATTACGTAATAGTATATAACGTTATACGTTAGTACGTAAAAGTGTATAACGTTATCCGTTAGTACGTAATAGTATATAACGTAATTCGTTAGTACGTAAAAGTATATAACGTTATATGTTATAATGTAATAGTATATAACGTTATACGTTATAAGGTAATACTACATAACGTTATACGTTGTTACGTAATAGTATACAACGTTATTCGTTATTACGTAATAGTATATAACGTTATACGTTAGTACGTAGAAGTATATAACGTTATACGTTATTACGTAATATTATAAAACGTTATACGTTAGTTCGTAGTATTATATAAGTTTATACGTTAGTTCGTAGTATTATATAAGTTTATACGTTAGTTCGTAGTATTATATAACGTTATACGTTACTGCGTAATAGTATATATCGTTATCCGTTAGTACGTAATAGTATATAACGTTATACGTTAGTACGTAATAGTATATAACGTTATCCATTAGTACGTAATGGCATATAACGTTATACGATATTACGCAATAGTATATAACGTTATACGTTAGTTCGTAGTATTATATAACGTTATACGTTACTGCGTAATAGTATATATCGTTATCCGTTAGTACGTAATAGTATATAACGTTATACGTTATAACGTAATTGTATTTAATGTTATACGTTATAAGGTACTACTACATAACGTTATACGTTATTACGTAATAGTATATAACGTTATACGTTAGTACGTAGAAGTATATAACGTTATACGTTATTACGTAATATTATAAAACGTTATACATTAGTTCGTAGTATTATATAAGTTTATACGTTAGTTCGTAGTATTATATAAGTTTATACGTTAGTTCGTAGTATTATATAACGTTATACGTTACTGCGTAATAGTATATATCGTTATCCGTTAGTACGTAATAGTGTATAACGTTATACGTTAGTACGTAATAGTATATAACGTTATCCGTTAGTACGTAATGGCATATAACGTTATACGATATTACGCAATAGTATATAACGTTATACGTTAGTTCGTAGTATTATATAACGTTATACGTTACTGCGTAATAGTATATATCGTTATCCGTTAGTACGTAATAGTATATAACGTTATACGTTATAACGTAATTGTATTTAATGTTATACGTTATAAGGTAATACTACATAACGTTATACGTTATTACGTAATAGTATATAACGTTATACGTTAGTACGTAAAAGTGTATAACGTTATCCGTTAGTACGTAATAGTATATAACGTAATTCGTTAGTACGTAATGGCATATAACGTTATACGATATTACGCAATGGTGTATAACGTTATACGTTAGTTCGTAGTATTATATAACGTTATACGTTACTGCGTAATAGTATATATCGTTATCCGTTAGTACGTATTAGTGTATAACGTTATACGTTATAACGTAATAGTATATAACGTTTTACGTTATTACGTAATAGTATATAACGTTATACGTTATAAGGTAATACTACATAATGTTATACGTTATTACGTAATAGTATATAACGTTATACGTTAGTACGTAATAGTATATAACGTTATACGTTAGTACGTAATAGTATATAACGTTATCCGTTAGTACGTAATGGCATATAACGTTATACGATATTACGCAATAGTATATAACGTTATACGTTAGTTCGTAGTATTATATAACGTTATACGTTACTGTGTAATAGTATATATCGTTATCCGTTAGTACGTATTAGTATATAACGTTATACGTGATAAGGTAATACTACATAACGTTATACGTTATTACGTAATAGTATATAACGTTATACGTTAGTACGTAAAAGTGTATAACGTTATCCGTTAGTACGTAATAGTATATAACGTAATTCGTTAGTACGTAATAGTATATAACGTTATATGTTATAATGTAATAGTATATAACGTTATACGTTATAAGGTAATACTACATAACGTTATACGTTGTTACGTAATAGTATACAACGTTATTCGTTAGTACGTAATAGTATATAACGTTATCCGTTAGTACGTAATGGCATATAACGTTATACGATATTACGCAATAGTGTATAACGTTATACGTTAGTTCGTAGTATTATATAACGTTATACGTTACTGCGTAATAGTATATATCGTTATCCGTTAGTACGTATTAGTGTATAACGTTATACGTTATAACGTAATAGTATATAACGTTATACGTTATTACGTAATAGTATATAACGTTATACGTTATAAGGTAATACTACATAACGTTATACGTTATTACGTAATAGTATATAACGTTATACGTTAGTACGTAAAAGTGTATAACGTTATCCGTTAGTACGTAATAGTATATAACGTAATTCGTTAGTACGTAATAGTATATAACGTTATATGTTATAATGTAATAGTATATAACGTTATACGTTATAAGGTAATACTACATAACGTTATACGTTGTTACGTAATAGTATACAACGTTATTCGTTATTACGTAATTGTATATAACGTTATACGTTAGTACGTAGAAGTATATAACGTTATACGTTATTACGTAATATTATAAAACGTTATACGTTAGTTCGTAGTATTATATAAGTTTATACGTTAGTTCGTAGTATTATATAAGTTTATACGTTAGTTCGTAGTATTATATAACGTTATACGTTACTGCGTAATAGTATATATCGTTATCCGTTAGTACGTAATAGTATATAACGTTATACGTTAGTACGTAATAGTATATAACGTTATCCGTTAGTACGTAATGGCATATAACGTTATACGATATTACGCAATAGTATATAACGTTATACGTTAGTTCGTAGTATTATATAACGTTATACGTTACTGCGTAATAGTATATATCGTTATCCGTTAGTACGTAATAGTATATAACGTTATACGTTATAACGTAATTGTATTTAATGTTATACGTTATAAGATAATACTACATAACGTTATACGTTATTACGTAATAGTATATAACGTTATACGTTAGTAAGTAAAAGTATATAACGTTATACGTTATAAGGAAATACTACATAACGTTATACGTTATTACGTAATAGTATATAACGTTATACATTAGTACGTAAAAGTATATAACGTTATACGTTATTACGTAATAGTATATAACGTTATTCGTTAGTACGTAATAGTATATACCGTTATTCGTTAGTACGTAATACTATATAACGTTATACGTTATAACGTAATGATATATAACGTTTTACGTTATAACGTAATAGTATATAACGTTACACGTCATAAAGTAATACTACATAACGTTATACGTTATTACGTAATAATATATAACGTTATACATTTGTACATATTAGTATGTAACTTTATACGTAATAACGTAACATATATAACGTTATACGTTATAAGGTAATACTACATAACGTTATACGTTATTACGTAATAGTATATAACGTTATACGTTATAAGGTAATACTACATAACGTTATACGTTATTACGTAATAGTATATAACGTTATACGTTAGTACGTAATAGTATATAACGTTATACATTATTACGTAATATTATAAAACGTTATACGTTAGTTCGTAGTATTATATAAGTTTATACGTTAGTTCGTAGTATTATATAAGTTTATACGTTAGTTCGTAGTATTATATAACGTTATACGTTACTGCGTAATAGTATATATCGTTATCCGTTAGTACGTAATAGTATATAACGTTATACGTTAGTACGTAATAGTATATAACGTTATCCGTTAGTACGTAATGGCATATAACGTTATACGATATTACGCAATAGTATATAACGTTATACGTTAGTTCGTAGTATTATATAACGTTATACGTTACTGTGTAATAGTATATATCGTTATCCGTTAGTACGTATTAGTATATAACGTTATACGTTATAAGGTAATACTACATAACGTTATACGTTATTACGTAATAGTATATAACGTTATACGTTAGTACGTAAAAGTGTATAACGTTATCCGTTAGTTCGTAATAGTATATAACGTAATTCGTTAGTACGTAATAGTATATAACGTTATATGTTATAATGTAATAGTATATAACGTTATACGTTATAGGGTAATACTACATAACGTTATACGTTGTTACGTAATAGTATACAACGTTATTCGTTAGTACGTAATAGTATATAACGTTATCCGTTAGTACGTAATGGCATATAACGTTATACGATATTACGCAATAGTGTATAACGTTATGCGTTAGTTCGTAGTATTATATAACGTTATACGTTACTGCGTAATAGTATATATCGTTATCCGTTAGTACGTATTAGTGTATAACGTTATACGTTATAACGTAATAGTATATAACGTTATACGTTATTACGTAATAGTATATAACGTTATACGTTATAAGGTAATACTACATAACGTTATACGTTATTACGTAATAGTATATAACGTTATACGTTAGTACGTAAAAGTGTATAACGTTATACGTTAGTACGTAATATTATTAATGTTATACGTTAGTTCGTAGTATTATATAAGTTTATACGTTAGTTCGTAGTATTATACAACGTTATACGTTACTGCGTAATAGTATATATCGTTATCCGTTAGTACGTAATAGTATATAACGTTATACGTTAGTACGTAATAGTATATAACGTTATCCGTTAGTACGTAATGGCATATAACGTTATACGATATTATGCAATAGTGTATAACGTTATACGTTAGTTCGTAGTATTATATAACGTTATACGATACAGCGTAATAGTATATATCGTTATCCGTTAGTACGTATTAGTGTATAACGTTATACGTTATAACGTAATAGTATATAACGTTATACGTTATAATGTAACACTACATAACGTTATACGTTATTACGTAATAGTATATAACGTTATACATTAGTACGTAAAAATATATAACGTTATACGTTATTACGTAATAGTATAAAACGTTATGCGTTAGTTCGAAGTATTATATAACTTTTTTCGTTAGTACGTAGTATTATATAACGTTATACGTTATTGCGTAATAGTATATAACGTTATCCGTTAGTACGTAATAGTATATAACGTTATCCGTTAGTACGTAATAGTATATAACGTTATCCGTTTGTACGTAATAGTATATAACGTTATACGTTATAAGGTAATACTACATAACGTTATACGTTATTACGTAATAGTATATAACGTTATACGTTAGTACGTAAAAGTGTATAACGTTATACGCTATTACGTAATAGTATATAACGTTATCCGTTAGTACGTAATAGTATATAACGTTATTCGTTAGTACGTAATATTATACACCGTTATTCGTTAGTACGTAATAGTATATAACGTTATACGTTATAACGTAAAGATATATAAGTTTGTACGTTATAACGTAATAGTATATAACGTTATACGTTATAACGTAATAGTATATAACGTTATACGTTATAAGGTAATACTACATAACGTTATACGTTATTACGTAATAGTATATAACGTTATACGTTAGTACGTAAAAGTGTATAACGTTATCCGTTAGTACGTAATAGTATATAACGTAATTCGTTAGTACGTAATAGTATATAACGTTATATGTTATAATGTAATAGTATATAACGTTATACGTTATAAGGTAATACTACATAACGTTATACGTTGTTACGTAATAGTATACAACGTTATTCGTTAGTACGTAATAGTATATAACGTTATCCGTTAGTACGTAATGGCATATAACGTTATACGATATTACGCAATAGTATATACCGTTATCCGTTAGTACGTAATAGTATATAACTTTATACGAAGGTACATAATAGTATATAACGTTATACGTTATAACGTAATAGTATATAACGTTATACGTTATAACTTAATTGTATTTAATGTTATACGTTATAAGGTAATACTACATAACGTTATACGTTATTACGTAATAGTATATAACGTTATACGTTAGTAAGTAAAAGTATATAACGTTATACGTTATAAGGTAATACTACATAACGTTATACGTTATTACGTAATAGTATATAACGTTATACATTAGTACGTAAAAGTATATAACGTTATACGTTATTACGTAATAGTATATAACGTTATTCGTTAGTACGTAATAGTATATACCGTTATTCGTTAGTACGTAATACTATAGAACGATATACGTTATAACGTAATGATATATAACGTTGTACGTTATAACGTAATAGTATATAACGTTATACGTTATAACGTAACATATATAACGTTATACGTTATAAGGTAATACTACATAACGTTATACGTTATTACGTAATATTATAAAACGTTATACGTTAGTTCGTAGTATTATATAAGTTTATACGTTAGTTCGTAGTATTATATAAGTTTATACGTTAGTTCGTAGTATTATATAACGTTATACGTTACTGCGTAATAGTATATATCGTTATCTGTTAGTACGTAATAGTGTATAACGTTATACGTTAGTACGTAATAGTATATAACGTTATCCGTTAGTACGTAATGGCATATAACGTTATACGATATTACGCAATAGTATATAACGTTATACGTTAGTTCGTAGTATTATATAACGTTATACGTTACTCTGTAATAGTATATATCGTTATCCGTTAGTACGTATTAGTATATAATCGTTATACGTTATAAGGTAATACTACATAACGTTATACGTTATTACGTAATAGTATATAACGTTATACGTTAGTACGTAAAAGTGTATAACGTTATCCGTTAGTACGTAATAGTATATAACGTAATTCGTTAGTACGTAATAGTATATAACGTTATATGTTATAATGTAATAGTATATAACGTTATACGTTATAAGGTAATACTACATAACGTTATACGTTGTTACGTAATAGTATACAACGTTATTCGTTATTACGTAATAGTATATAACGTTATACGTTAGTACGTAGAAGTATATAACGTTATACGTTATTACGTAATATTATAAAACGTTATACGTTAGTTCGTAGTATTATATAAGTTTATACGTTAGTTCGTAGTATTATATAAGTTTATACGTTAGTTCGTAGTATTATATAACGTTATACGTTACTGCGTAATAGTATATATCGTTATCCGTTAGTACGTAATAGTATATAACGTTATACGTTAGTACGTAATAGTATATAACGTTATCCATTAGTACGTAATGGCATATAACGTTATACGATATTACGCAATAGTATATAACGTTATACGTTAGTTCGTAGTATTATATAACGTTATACGTTACTGCGTAATAGTATATATCGTTATCCGTTAGTACGTAATAGTATATAACGTTACACGTTATAACGTAATTGTATTTAATGTTATACGTTATAAGGTACTACTACATAACGTTATACGTTATTACGTAATAGTATATAACGTTATACGTTAGTACGTAGAAGTATATAACGTTATACGTTATTACGTAATATTATAAAACGTTATACATTAGTTCGTAGTATTATATAAGTTTATACGTTAGTTCGTAGTATTATATAAGTTTATACGTTAGTTCGTAGTATTATATAACGTTATACGTTACTGCGTAATAGTATATATCGTTATCCGTTAGTACGTAATAGTGTATAACGTTATACGTTAGTACGTAATAGTATATAACGTTATCCGTTAGTACGTAATGGCATATAACGTTATACGATATTACGCAATAGTATATAACGTTATACGTTAGTTCGTAGTATTATATAACGTTATACGTTACTGCGTAATAGTATATATCGTTATCCGTTAGTACGTAATAGTATATAACGTTATACGTTATAACGTAATTGTATTTAATGTTATACGTTATAAAGTAATACTACATAACGTTATACGTTATTACGTAATAGTATATAACGTTATACGTTAGTACGTAAAAGTGTATAACGTTATCCGTTAGTACGTAATAGTATATAACGTAATTCGTTAGTACGTAATGGCATATAACGTTATACGATATTACGCAATAGTGTATAACGTTATACGTTAGTTCGTAGTATTATATAACGTTATACGTTACTGCGTAATAGTATATATCGTTATCCGTTAGTACGTATTAGTGTATAACGTTATACGTTATAACGTAATAGTATATAACGTTTTACGTTATTACGTAATAGTATATAACGTTATACGTTATAAGGTAATACTACATAATGTTATACGTTATTACGTAATAGTATATAACGTTATACGTTAGTACGTAATAGTATATAACGTTATACGTTAGTACGTAATAGTATATAACGTTATCCGTTAGTACGTAATGGCATATAACGTTATACGATATTACGCAATAGTATATAACGTTATACGTTAGTTCGTAGTATTATATAACGTTATACGTTACTGTGTAATAGTATATATCGTTATCCGTTAGTACGTATTAGTATATAACGTTATACGTGATAAGGTAATACTACATAACGTTATACGTTATTACGTAATAGTATATAACGTTATACGTTAGTACGTAAAAGTGTATAACGTTATCCGTTAGTACGTAATAGTATATAACGTAATTCGTTAGTACGTAATAGTATATAACGTTATATGTTATAATGTAATAGTATATAACGTTATACGTTATAAGGTAATACTACATAACGTTATACGTTGTTACGTAATAGTATACAACGTTATTCGTTAGTACGTAATAGTATATAACGTTATCCGTTAGTACGTAATGGCATATAACGTTATACGATATTACGCAATAGTGTATAACGTTATAAGTTAGTTCGTAGTATTATATAACGTTATACGTTACTGCGTAATAGTATATATCGTTATCCGTTAGTACGTATTAGTGTATAACGTTATACGTTATAACGTAATAGTATATAACGTTATACGTTATTACGTAATAGTATATAACGTTATACGTTATAAGGTAATACTACATAACGTTATACGTTATTACGTAATAGTATATAACGTTATACGTTAGTACGTAAAAGTGTATAACGTTATACGTTAGTACGTAATATTATTAATGTTATACGTTAGTTCGTAGTATTATATAAGTTTATACGTTAGTTCGTAGTATTATACAACGTTATACGTTACTGCGTAATAGTATATATCGTTATCCGTTAGTACGTAATAGTATATAACGTTATACGTTAGTACGTAATAGTATATAACGTTATCCGTTAGTACGTAATGGCATATAACGTTATACGATATTATGCAATAGTGTATAACGTTATACGTTAGTTCGTAGTATTATATAACGTTATACGATACTGCGTAATAGTATATATCGTTATCCGTTAGTACGTATTAGTGTATAACGTTATACGTTATAACGTAATAGTATATAACGTTATACGTTATAATGTAACACTACATAACGTTATACGTTATTACGTTATAGTATATAACGTTATACATTAGTACGTAAAAATATATAACGTTATACGTTATTACGTAATAGTATAAAACGTTATGCGTTAGTTCGAAGTATTATATAACTTTTTTCGTTAGTACGTAGTATTATATAACGTTATACGTTATTGCGTAATAGTATATAACGTTATCCGTTAGTACGTAATAGTATATAACGTTATCCGTTTGTACGTAATAGTATATAACGTTATACGTTATAAGGTAATACTACATAACGTTATACGTTATTACGTAATAGTATATAACGTTATACGTTAGTACGTAAAAGTGTATAACGTTATACGCTATTACGTAATAGTATATAACGTTATCCGTTAGTACGTAATAGTATATAACGTTATTCGTTAGTACGTAATATTATACACCGTTATTCGTTAGTACGTAATAGTATATAACGTTATACGTTATAACGTAAAGATATATAAGTTTGTACGTTATAACGTAATAGTATATAACGTTATACGTTATAACGTAATAGTATATAACGTTATACGTTATAAGGTAATACTACATAACGTTATACGTTATTACGTAATAGTATATAACGTTATACGTTAGTACGTAAAAGTGTATAACGTTATCCGTTAGTACGTAATAGTATATAACGTAATTCGTTAGTACGTAATAGTATATAACGTTATATGTTATAATGTAATAGTATATAACGTTATACGTTATAAGGTAATACTACATAACGTTATACGTTGTTACGTAATAGTATACAACGTTATTCGTTAGTACGTAATAGTATATAACGTTATCCGTTAGTACGTAATGGCATATAACGTTATACGATATTACGCAATAGTATATACCGTTATCCGTTAGTACGTAATAGTATATAACTTTATACGAAGGTACATAATAGTATATAACGTTATACGTTATAACGTAATAGTATATAACGTTATACGTTATAACGTAATTGTATTTAATGTTATACGTTATAAGGTAATACTACATAACGTTATACGTTATTACGTAATAGTATATAACGTTATACGTTAGTAAGTAAAAGTATATAACGTTATACGTTATAAGGTAATACTACATAACGTTATACGTTATTACGTAATAGTATATAACGTTATACATTAGTACGTAAAAGTATATAACGTTATACGTTATTACGTAATAGTATATAACGTTATTCGTTAGTACGTAATAGTATATACCGTTATTCGTTAGTACGTAATACTATAGAACGATATACGTTATAACGTAATGATATATAACGTTGTACGTTATAACGTAATAGTATATAACGTTATACGTTATAACGTAACATATATAACGTTATACGTTATAAGGTAATACTACATAACGTTATACGTTATTACGTAATATTATAAAACGTTATACGTTAGTTCGTAGTATTATATAAGTTTATACGTTAGTTCGTAGTATTATATAAGTTTATACGTTAGTTCGTAGTATTATATAACGTTATACGTTACTGCGTAATAGTATATATCGTTATCTGTTAGTACGTAATAGTGTATAACGTTATACGTTAGTACGTAATAGTATATAACGTTATCCGTTAGTACGTAATGGCATATAACGTTATACGATATTACGCAATAGTATATAACGTTATACGTTAGTTCGTAGTATTATATAACGTTATACGTTACTGTGTAATAGTATATATCGTTATCCGTTAGTACGTATTAGTATATAACGTTATACGTTATAAGGTAATACTACATAACGTTATACGTTATTACGTAATAGTATATAACGTTATACGTTAGTACGTAAAAGTGTATAACGTTATCCGTTAGTACGTAATAGTATATAACGTAATTCGTTAGTACGTAATAGTATATAACGTTATATGTTATAATGTAATAGTATATAACGTTATACGTTATAAGGTAATACTACATAACGTTATACGTTGTTACGTAATAGTATACAACGTTATTCGTTATTACGTAATAGTATATAACGTTATACGTTAGTACGTAGAAGTATATAACGTTATACGTTATTACGTAATATTATAAAACGTTATACGTTAGTTCGTAGTATTATATAAGTTTATACGTTAGTTCGTAGTATTATATAAGTTTATACGTTAGTTCGTAGTATTATATAACGTTATACGTTACTGCGTAATAGTATATATCGTTATCCGTTAGTACGTAATAGTATATAACGTTATACGTTAGTACGTAATAGTATATAACGTCATCCATTAGTACGTAATGGCATATAACGTTATACGATATTACGCAATAGTATATAACGTTATACGTTAGTTCGTAGTATTATATAACGTTATACGTTACTGCGTAATAGTATATATCGTTATCCGTTAGTACGTAATAGTATATAACGTTATACGTTATAACGTAATTGTATTTAATGTTATACGTTATAAGGTACTACTACATAACGTTATACGTTATTACGTAATAGTATATAACGTTATACGTTAGTACGTAGAAGTATATAACGTTATACGTTATTACGTAATGTTATAAAACGTTATACATTAGTTCGTAGTATTATATAAGTTTATACGTTAGTTCGTAGTATTATATAAGTTTATACGTTAGTTCGTAGTATTATATAACGTTATACGTTACTGCGTAATAGTATATATCGTTATCCGTTAGTACGTAATAGTGTATAACGTTATACGTTAGTACGTAATAGTATATAACGTTATCCGTTAGTACGTAATGGCATATAACGTTATACGATATTACGCAATAGTATATAACGTTATACGTTAGTTCGTAGTATTATATAACGTTATACGTTACTGCGTAATAGTATATATCGTTATCCGTTATTACGTAATAGTATATAACGTTATACGTTATAACGTAATTGTATTTAATGTTATACGTTATAAGGTAATACTACATAACGTTATACGTTATTACGTAATAGTATATAACGTTATACGTTAGTACGTAAAAGTGTATAACGTTATCCGTTAGTACGTAATAGTATATAACGTAATTCGTTAGTACGTAATGGCATATAACGTTATACGATATTACGCAATAGTGTATAACGTTATACGTTAGTTCGTAGTATTATATAACGTTATACGTTACTGCGTAATAGTATATATCGTTATCCGTTAGTACGTATTAGTGTATAACGTTATACGTTATAACGTAATAGTATATAACGTTTTACGTTATTACGTAATAGTATATAACGTTATACGTTATAAGGTAATACTACATAATGTTATACGTTATTACGTAATAGTATATAACGTTATACGTTAGCACGTAGAAGTATATAACGTTATACGTTATTACGTAATATTATTAACGTTATACGTTAGTTCGTAGTATTATATAAGTTTATACGTTAGTTCGTAGTACTATACAACGTTATACGTTACTGCGTAATAGTATATATCGTTATCCGTTAGTACGTAATAGTATATAACGTTATACGTTAGTACGTAATAGTATATAACGTTATCCGTTAGTACGTAATGGCATATAACGTTATACGATATTATGCAATAGTGTATAACGTTATACGTTAGTTCGTAGTATTATATAACGTTATACGATACTGCGTAATAGTATATATCGTTATCCGTTAGTACGTATTAGTGTATAACGTTATACGTTATAACGTAATAGTATATAACGTTATACGTTATTGCGTAATAGTATATAACGTTATACGTTATTACGTAATAGTATATAACGTTACACGTCATAAAGTAATACTACATAACGTTATACGTTATTACGTAATAATATATAACGTTATACATTTGTACGTAAAAATATATAACGTTATACGTTATTACGTAATAGTATAAAACGTTATGCGTTAGTTCGAAGTATTATATAACTTTTTTCGTTAGTTCGTAGTATTATATAACGTTATACGTTATTGCGTAATAGTATATAACGTTATCCGTTAGTACGTAATAGTATATAACGTTATACGTTATAACGAAATAGTATATAACGTTATACGTTATAATGTAATACTACATAACGTTATACGTTATTACGTAACAGTATATAACGTTATACATTAGTACGTAAAAATATATAACGTTATACGTTATTACGTAATAGTATAAAACGTTATGCGTTAGTTCGAAGTATTATATAACTTTTTTCGTTAGTTCGTAGTATTATATAACGTTATACGTTATAAGGTAATACTACATAACGTTATACGTTATTACGTAATAGTATATAACGTTATACGTCAGTACGTAAAAGTGTATAACGTTATACGCTATTACGTAATAGTATATAACGTTATCCGTTAGTACGTAATAGTATATAACTTTATTCGTTAGTACGTAATATTATACACCGTTATTCGTTAGTACGTAATAGTATATAACGTTATACGTTATAACGTAAAGATATATAAGTTTGTACGTTATAACGTAATAGTATATAACGTTATACGTTATAACGTAATAGTATATAACGTTATACGTTATAAGGTAATACTACATAACGTTATACGTTATTACGTAATAGTATATAACGTTATACGTTAGTACGTAAAAGTGTATAACGTTATCCGTTAGTACGTAATAGTATATAACGTAATTCGTTAGTACGTAATAGCATATAACGTTATATGTTATAATGTAATAGTATATAACGTTATACGTTATAAGGTAATACTACATAACGTTATACGTTGTTACGTAATAGTATACAACGTTATTCGTTAGTACGTAATAGTATATAACGTTATCCGTTAGTACGTAATGGCATATAACGTTATACGATATTACGCAATAGTATATACCGTTATCTGTTAGTACGTAATAGTATATAACTTTATACGAAGGTACATAATAGTATATAACGTTATACGTTATAACGTAATAGTATATAACGTTATACGTTATAACGTAATTGTATTTAATGTTATACGTTATAAGGTAATACTACATAACGTTATACGTTATTACGTAATAGTATATAACGTTATACGTTAGTAAGTAAAAGTATATAACGTTATACGTTATAAGGTAATACTACATAACGTTATACGTTATTACGTAATAGTATATAACGTTATACATTAGTACGTAAAAGTATATAACGTTATACGTTATTACGTAATAGTATATAACGTTATTCGTTAGTACGTAATAGTATATACCGTTATTCGTTAGTACGTAATACTATATAACGTTATACGTTATAACGTAATGATATATAACGTTGTACGTTATAACGTAATAGTATATAACGTTATACGTTATAAGGTAATACTACATAACGTTATCCGTTAGTACGTAATAGTATATAACGTTATTCGTTAGTACGTAATATTATACACCGTTATTCGTTAGTACGTAATAGTATATAACGTTATACGTTATAACGTAATAGTATATAACGTTATACGTTATAACGTAATAGTATATAACGTTATACGTTATAAGGTAATACTACATAACGTTATACGTTATTACGTAATAGTATATAACGTTATACGTTAGTACGTAAAAGTGTATAACGTTATCCGTTAGTACGTAATAGTATATAACGTAATTCGTTAGTACGTAATAGTATATAACGTTATATGTTATAATGTAATAGTATATAACGTTATACGTTATAAGGTAATACTACATAACGTTATACGTTGTTACGTAATAGTATACAACGTTATTCGTTAGTACGTAATAGTATATAACGTTATCCGTTAGTACGTAATGGCATATAACGTTATACGATATTACGCAATAGTATATACCGTTATCCGTTAGTACGTAATAGTATATAACTTTATACGAAGGTACATAATAGTATATAACGTTATACGTTATAACGTAATAGTATATAACGTTATACGTTATAACGTAATTGTATTTAATGTTATACGTTATAAGGTAATACTACATAACGTTATACGTTATTACGTAATAGTATATAACGTTATACGTTAGTAAGTAAAAGTATATAACGTTATACGTTATAAGGTAATACTACATAACGTTATACGTTATTACGTAATAGTATATAACGTTATACATTAGTACGTAAAAGTATATAACGTTATACGTTATTACGTAATAGTATATAACGTTATTCGTTAGTACGTAATAGTATATACCGTTATTCGTTAGTACGTAATACTATAGAACGATATACGTTATAACGTAATGATATATAACGTTGTACGTTATAACGTAATAGTATATAACGTTATACGTTATAACGTAACATATATAACGTTATACGTTATAAGGTAATACTACATAACGTTATACGTTATTACGTAATATTATAAAACGTTATACGTTAGTTCGTAGTATTATATAAGTTTATACGTTAGTTCGTAGTATTATATAAGTTTATACGTTAGTTCGTAGTATTATATAACGTTATACGTTACTGCGTAATAGTATATATCGTTATCTGTTAGTACGTAATAGTGTATAACGTTATACGTTAGTACGTAATAGTATATAACGTTATCCGTTAGTACGTAATGGCATATAACGTTATACGATATTACGCAATAGTATATAACGTTATACGTTAGTTCGTAGTATTATATAACGTTATACGTTACTGTGTAATAGTATATATCGTTATCCGTTAGTACGTATTAGTATATAACGTTATACGTTATAAGGTAATACTACATAACGTTATACGTTATTACGTAATAGTATATAACGTTATACGTTAGTACGTAAAAGTGTATAACGTTATCCGTTAGTACGTAATAGTATATAACGTAATTCGTTAGTACGTAATAGTATATAACGTTATATGTTATAATGTAATAGTATATAACGTTATACGTTATAAGGTAATACTATATAACGTTATACGTTGTTACGTAGTAGTATACAACGTTATTCGTTATTACGTAATAGTATATAACGTTATACGTTAGTACGTAGAAGTATATAACGTTATACGTTATTACGTAATATTATAAAACGTTATACGTTAGTTCGTAGTATTATATAAGTTTATACGTTAGTTCGTAGTATTATATAAGTTTATACGTTAGTTCGTAGTATTATATAACGTTATACGTTACTGCGTAATAGTATATATCGTTATCCGTTAGTACGTAATAGTATATAACGTTATACGTTAGTACGTAATAGTATATAACGTCATCCATTAGTACGTAATGGCATATAACGTTATACGATATTACGCAATAGTATATAACGTTATACGTTAGTTCGTAGTATTATATAACGTTATACGTTACTGCGTAATAGTATATATCGTTATCCGTTAGTACGTAATAGTATATAACGTTATACGTTATAACGTAATTGTATTTAATGTTATACGTTATAAGGTACTACTACATAACGTTATACGTTATTACGTAATAGTATATAACGTTATACGTTAGTACGTAGAAGTATATAACGTTATACGTTATTACGTAATGTTATAAAACGTTATACATTAGTTCGTAGTATTATATAAGTTTATACGTTAGTTCGTAGTATTATATAAGTTTATACGTTAGTTCGTAGTATTATATAACGTTATACGTTACTGCGTAATAGTATATATCGTTATCCGTTAGTACGTAATAGTGTATAACGTTATACGTTAGTACGTAATAGTATATAACGTTATCCGTTAGTACGTAATGGCATATAACGTTATACGATATTACGCAATAGTATATAACGTTATACGTTAGTTCGTAGTATTATATAACGTTATACGTTACTGCGTAATAGTATATATCGTTATCCGTTATTACGTAATAGTATATAACGTTATACGTTATAACGTAATTGTATTTAATGTTATACGTTATAAGGTAATACTACATAACGTTATACGTTATTACGTAATAGTATATAACGTTATACGTTAGTACGTAAAAGTGTATAACGTTATCCGTTAGTACGTAATAGTATATAACGTAATTCGTTAGTACGTAATGGCATATAACGTTATACGATATTACGCAATAGTGTATAACGTTATACGTTAGTTCGTAGTATTATATAACGTTATACGTTACTGCGTAATAGTATATATCGTTATCCGTTAGTACGTATTAGTGTATAACGTTATACGTTATAACGTAATAGTATATAACGTTTTACGTTATTACGTAATAGTATATAACGTTATACGTTATAAGGTAATACTACATAATGTTATACGTTATTACGTAATAGTATATAACGTTATACGTTAGTACGTAGAAGTATATAACGTTATACGTTATTACGTAATATTATTAACGTTATACGTTAGTTCGTAGTATTATATAAGTTTATACGTTAGTTCGTAGTACTATACAACGTTATACGTTACTGCGTAATAGTATATATCGTTATCCGTTAGTACGTAATAGTATATAACGTTATACGTTAGTACGTAATAGTATATAACGTTATCCGTTAGTACGTAATGGCATATAACGTTATACGATATTATGCAATAGTGTATAACGTTATACGTTAGTTCGTAGTATTATATAACGTTATACGATACTGCGTAATAGTATATATCGTTATCCGTTAGTACGTATTAGTGTATAACGTTATACGTTATAACGTAATAGTATATAACGTTATACGTTATAACGTAATAGTATATAACGTTATACGTTATAACGTAATAGTATATAACGTTATACGTTATAATGTAATACTACATAACGTTATACGTTATTACGTAATAGTATATAACGTTATACATTAGTACGTAAAAATATATAACGTTATACGTTATTACGTAATAGTATAAAACGTTATGCGTTAGTTCGAAGTATTATATAACTTTTTTCGTTAGTTCGTAGTATTATATAACGTTATACGTTATTGCGTAATAGTATATAACGTTATCCGTTAGTACGTAATAGTATATAACGTTATACGTTATAACGAAATAGTATATAACGTTATACGTTATAATGTAATACTACATAACGTTATACGTTATTACGTAACAGTATATAACGTTATACATTAGTACGTAAAAATATATAACGTTATACGTTATTACGTAATAGTATAAAACGTTATGCGTTAGTTCGAAGTATTATATAACTTTTTTCGTTAGTTCGTAGTATTATATAACGTTATACGTTATAAGGTAATACTACATAACGTTATACGTTATTACGTAATAGTATATAACGTTATACGTTAGTACGTAAAAGTGTATAACGTTATACGCTATTACGTAATAGTATATAACGTTATCCGTTAGTACGTAATAGTATATAACGTTATTCGTTAGTACGTAATATTATACACCGTTATTCGTTAGTACGTAATAGTATATAACGTTATACGTTATAACGTAAAGATATATAAGTTTGTACGTTATAACGTAATAGTATATAACGTTATACGTTATAACGTAATAGTATATAACGTTATACGTTATAAGGTAATACTACATAACGTTATACGTTATTACGTAATAGTATATAACGTTATACGTTAGTACGTAAAAGTGTATAACGTTATCCGTTAGTACGTAATAGTATATAACGTAATTCGTTAGTACGTAATAGCATATAACGTTATATGTTATAATGTAATAGTATATAACGTTATACGTTATAAGGTAATACTACATAACGTTATACGTTGTTACGTAATAGTATACAACGTTATTCGTTAGTACGTAATAGTATATAACGTTATCCGTTAGTACGTAATGGCATATAACGTTATACGATATTACGCAATAGTATATACCGTTATCTGTTAGTACGTAATAGTATATAACTTTATACGAAGGTACATAATAGTATATAACGTTATACGTTATAACGTAATAGTATATAACGTTATACGTTATAACGTAATTGTATTTAATGTTATACGTTATAAGGTAATACTACATAACGTTATACGTTATTACGTAATAGTATATAACGTTATACGTTAGTAAGTAAAAGTATATAACGTTATACGTTATAAGGTAATACTACATAACGTTATACGTTATTACGTAATAGTATATAACGTTATACATTAGTACGTAAAAGTATATAACGTTATACGTTATTACGTAATAGTATATAACGTTATTCGTTAGTACGTAATAGTATATACCGTTATTCGTTAGTACGTAATACTATATAACGTTATACGTTATAACGTAATGATATATAACGTTGTACGTTATAACGTAATAGTATATAACGTTATACGTTATAAGGTAATACTACATAACGTTATACGTTATTACGTAATAGTATATAACGTTATACGTTAGTACGTAAAAGTATATAACGTTATACGTTATAACATAATAGTATATAACGTTATACGTTATAACGTAACATATATAACGTTATACGTTATAAGGTAATACTACATAACGTTATACGTTATTACGTAATAGTATATAACGTTATACGTTATAAGGTAATACTACATAACGTTATACGTTATTACGTAATAGTATATAACGTTATACGTTAGTACGTAGAAGTATATAACGTTATACGTTATTACGTAATATTATAAAACGTTATAAGTTAGTTCGTAGTATTATATAAGTTTATACGTTAGTTCGTAGTATTATATAAGTTTATACGATAGTTCGTAGTATTATATAACGTTATACGTTACTGCGTAATAGTATATATCGTTATCCGTTAGTACGTAATAGTATATAACGTTATACGTTAGTACGTAATAGTATATAACGTTATCCGTTAGTACGTAATGGCATATAACGTTATACGATATTACGCTATAGTATATAACGTTATACGTTAGTTCGTAGTATTATATAACGTTATACGTTACTGTGTAATAGTATATATCGTTATCCGTTAGTACGTATTAGTATATAACGTTATACGTTATAAGGTAATACTACATAACGTTATACGTTATTACGTAATAGTATATAACGTTATACGTTAGTACGTAAAAGTGTATAACGTTATCCGTTAGTACGTAATAGTATATAACGTAATTCGTTAGTACGTAATAGTATATAACGTTATATGTTATAATGTAATAGTATATAACGTTATACGTTATAACGTAATAATATATAACGTCATACGTTATAAGGTAATACTACATAACGTTATACGTTATTACGTAATAGTATATAACGTTATACGTTAGTACGTAAAAGTGTATAACGTTATCCGTTAGTACGTAATAGTATATAACGTAATTCGTTAGTACGTAGTAGTATATAACGTTATATGTTATAATGTAATAGTATATAACGTTATACGTTATAAGGTAATACTACATAACGTTATACGTTGTTACGTAATAGTATACAACGTTATTCGTTAGTACGTAATAGTATATAACGTTATCCGTTAGTACGTAATGGCATATAACGTTATACGATATTACGCAATAGTATATACCGTTATCCGTTAGTACGTAATAGTATATAACTTTATACGAAGGTACATAATAGTATATAACGTTATACGTTATAACGTAATAGTATATAACGTTATACGTTATAACGTAATTGTATTTAATGTTATACGTTATAAGGTAATACTACATAACGTTATACGTTATTACGTAATAGTATATAACGTTATACGTTAGTAAGTAAAAGTATATATCGTTATACGTTATAAGGTAATACTACATAACGTTATACGTTATTACGTAATAGTATATAACGTTATACATTAGTACGTAAAAGTATATAACGTTATACGTTATTACGTAATAGTATATAACGTTATACGTTAGTACGTAGAAGTATATAACGTTATACGTTATTACGTAATATTATAAAACGTTATAAGTTAGTTCGTAGTATTATATAAGTTTATACGTAAGTTCGTAGTATTATATAAGTTTATACGTTAGTTCGTAGTATTATATAACGTTATACGTTACTGCGTAATAGTATATATCGTTATCCGTTAGTACGTAATAGTATATAACGTTATACGTTAGTACGTAATAGTATATAACGTTATCCGTTAGTACGTAATGGCATATAACGTTATACGATATTACGCAATAGTATATAACGTTATAAGTTAGTTCGTAGTATTATATAACGTTATACGTTACTGTGTAATAGTATATATCGTTATCCGTTAGTACGTATTAGTATATAACGTTATACGTTATAAGGTAATACTACATAACGTTATACGTTATTACGTAATAGTATATAACGTTATACGTTAGTACGTAAAAGTGTATAACGTTATCCGTTAGTACGTAATAGTATATAACGTAATTCTTTAGTACGTAATAGTATATAACGTTATATGTTATAATGTAATAGTATATAACGTTATACGTTATAAGGTAATACTACATAACGTTATACGTTATTACGTAATAGTATATAACGTTATACGTTATAAGGTAATACTACATAACGTTATACGTTATTACGTAATAGTATATAACGTTATACGTTAGTACGTAGAAGTATATAACGTTATACGTTATTACGTAATATTATTAACGTTATACGTTAGTTCGTAGTATTATATAAGTTTATACGTTAGTTCGTAGTATTATACAACGTTATACGTTACTGCGTAATAGTATATATCGTTATCCGTTAGTACGTAATAGTATATAACGTTATACGTTAGTACGTAATAGTATATAACGTTATCCGTTAGTACGTAATGTCATATAACGTTATACGATATTACGCAATAGTGTATAACGTGATACGTTAGTTCGTAGTATTATATAACGTTATACGTTACTGCGTAATAGTATATATCGTTATCCGTTAGTACGTATTAGTGTATAACGTTATACGTTATAACGTAATAGTATATAACGTTATACGTTATAACGTAATAGTATATAATGTTATACGTTATAATGTAATACTACATAACGTTATACGTTATTACGTAATAGTATATAACGTTATACATTAGTACGTAAAAATATATAACGTTATACGTTATTACGTAATAGTATAAAACGTTATGCGTTAGTTCGAAGTATTATATAACATTTTTCGTTAGTTCGTAGTATTATATAATGTTATACGTTATTGCGTAATAGTATATAACGTTATCCGTTAGTACGTAATAGTATATAACGTTATCCGTTTGTACGTAATAGTATATAACGTTATACGTTATAAGGTAATACTACATAACGTTATACGTTATTACGTAATAGTATATAACGTTATACGTTAGTACGTAAAAGTGTATAACGTTATACGCTATTACGTAATAGTATATAACGTTATCCGTTATTACGTAATAGTATATAACGTTATTCGTTAGTACGTAATATTATACACCGTTATTCGTTAGTACGTAATAGTATATAACGTTATACGTTATAACGTAAAGATATATAAGTTTGTACGTTATAACGTAATAGTATATAACGTTATACGTTATAACGTAATAGTATATAACGTTATACGTTATAAGGTAATACTACATAACGTTATACGTTATTACGTAATAGTATATAAAGTTATACGTTAGTACGTAAAAGTGTATAACGTTATCCGTTAGTACGTAATAGTATATAACGTAATTCGTTAGTGCGTAATAGTATATAACGTTATATGTTATAATGTAATAGTATATAACGTTATACGTTATAAGGTAATACTACATAACGTTATACGTTGTTACGTAATAGTATACAACGTTATTCGTTAGTACGTAATAGTATATAAAGTTATCCGTTAGTACGTAATGGCATATAACGTTATACGATATTACGCAATATTATATACCGTTATCCGTTAGTACGTAATAGTATATAACTTTAAGCGAAGGTACATAATAGTATATAACGTTATACGTTATAACGTAATAGTATATAACGTTATACGTTATAACGTAATTGTATTTAATGTTATACGTTATAAGGTAATACTACATAACGTTATACGTTATTACGTAATAGTATATAACGTTATACGTTAGTAAGTAAAAGTATATAACGTTATACGTTATAAGGTAATACTACATAACGTTATACGTTATTACGTAATAGTATATAACGTTATACATTAGTACGTAAAAGTATATAACGTTATACGTTATTACGTAATAGTATATAACGTTATTCGTTAGTACGTAATAGTATATACCGTTATTCGTTAGTACGTAATACTATATAACGTTATACGTTATAACGTAATGATATATAACGTTGTACGTTATAACGTAATAGTATATAACGTTATACGTTATAAGGTAATACTACATAACGTTATACGTTATTACGTAATATTATAAAACGTTATACGTTAGTTCGTAGTATTATATAAGTTTATACGTTAGTTCGTAGTATTATATAAGTTTATACGTTAGTTCGTAGTATTATATAATGTTATACGTTACTGCGTAATAGTATATATCGTTATCCGTTAGTACGTAATAGTATATAACGTTATACGTTAGTACGTAATAGTATATAACGTTATCCGTTAGTACGTAATGGCATATAACGTTATACGATATTACGCAATAGTATATAACGTTATACGTTACTGTGTAATAGTATTTATCGTTATCCGTTAGTACGTATTAGTATATAACGTTATACGTTATAAGGTAATACTACATAACGTTATACGTTATTACGTAATAGTATATAACGTTATACGTTAGTACGTAAAAGTGTATAACGTTATCCGTTAGTACGTAATAGTATATAACGTAATTCGTTAGTACGTAATAGTATATAACGTTATATGTTATAATGTAATAGTATATAACGTTATACGTTATAAGGTAGTACTACATAACGTTATACGTTGTTACGTAATAGTATACGACGTTATTCGTTAGTACGTAATAGTATATAACGTTATCCGTTAGTACGTAATGCCATATAACGATATACGATATTACGCAATAGTAGATAACGTTATACGTTAGTACGTAATAGTATATAACGTTATAGGTTATAAGGTAATACTACATAACGTTATACCTTATTGCGTAATAGTATATAACGTTATACGTTAGTACGTAATAGTATATAACGTTATACGTAATAACGTAAGCGTATATAAAGATATACGTTATAACGTAATCGTATATAACGTTATACGTCATAAGGTAATGCTACATAACTTTATACGTCATAGCGTAATCGTATATACCGTTATACGTTAGTACGTTATAGTATATAACGTTATACGTTATAACGTAATTGTATTTAACGTTATACGTTATAAGGTAATACTACATAACGTTATACGCTAGTTCGTAGTATTATATAACGTTATACGTTAGTTCGTAGTATTATATAACGTTATACGTTATTGCGTAATAGTATATAACGTTATCCGTTATAACGTAATATATATAACGTTATACGTTATAAGGTAATACTACATAACGTTATACGTTATAACGTAATAGTATATAACGTTATAAATTAGTACGTAAAGGTATATAACGTCATACGTTATTACGTAATAATATATAACGTTATACGTTATAACGTAATGATAATTAACGTTGTACGTTATAACGTAATAGTATATAACGTTATACGTTATAACGTAATAGTATATAACGTTATACGTTATAAGGTAATACTACATAACGTCATACGTTATTACGTAATAGTATATAACGTTATACGTTAGTACGTAAAAGTGTATAACGTTATACGTTATTACGTAATAGTATATAACGTTATACGTTAGTTCGTAGTATTATATAACGTTATACGTTAGTTCGTAGTATTATATAATGTTATACGTTATTGCGTAATAGTATATACCGTTATTCGTTATTACGTAATAGTATATTCCGTTATCCGTTATAACGTAATATATATAACGTTATACGTTATAACGTAGTAGTATATAACGTTATACGTTATTACGTAATAGTATATAACGTTATACGTTAGTACGTAAAAGTGTATAACGTTATACGTTATTACGTAATAGTATATAACGTTATACGTTAGTTCGTAGTATTATATAACGTTATACGTTAGTTCGTAGTATTATATAATGTTATACGTTATTGCGTAATAGTATATACCGTTATTCGTTATTACGTAATAGTATATTCCGTTATCCGTTATAACGTAATATATATAACGTTATACGTTATAACGTAGTAGTATATAACGTTATCCGTTAGTACGTAATAGTATATAACGTTAATCGTTAGTACGTAGTATTATATAACGTTATACGTTATTGCGTAATAGCATATAACGTTATCCGTTATAACGTAATATATATAACGTTATACGTTATAACGTAATAGTATATAACGTTATCCGTTATACCGTAATAGTATATAACGTTATACGTTATAACGTAATAGTATATATCGTTATACGTTATAAGGTAATACTACATAACGTTATACGTTATTACGTAATAGTATAAAACGTTATACGTTATTTCGTAGTATTATATAACGTTATACGTTAGTTCTTAGTACTATATAACGTTATTCGTTAGTACGTAATAGTATATAACTTTATACGTTAGTACGTAATAGTATATAACGTTATACGTTATAACGTAATAGTATATAACGTTATACGTTATAACGTAATAGTATATAACGTTATACGTTATAACGTAATAGTATATAACGTTATACGTTATAAGGTAATACTACATAACGTCATACGTTATTACGTAATAGTATATAACGTTATACGTTAGTACGTAAAAGTGTATAACGTTATCCGTTATTACGTAATAGTATATAACGTTATACGTTAGTTCGTAGTATTATAAAACGTTATACGTTAGTTCGTAATATTATATAACGTTATGCGTTAGTTCGTAGTATTATATAACGTTATACGTTATAACGTAATAGTATATAACGTTATACGTTATAACGTAATAGTATGTAACCTTATACGTTAGTTCGTAGTACTATATAACGTTATACGTTAATTCGTAAAATTATATAATGTTATAAGTTATTGCGTAATAGTATATAACGTTATCCGTTAGTACGTAATAGTATATAACGTTAATCGTTAGTACGTAATAGTATATTACGTTATACGTTATAACGTAATAGTATATAACGTTATACGTTAGTTCGTAGTATTATATAACGTTATACGTTATAACGTAATAGTATATAACGTTATACGTTATAAGGTAATAGTATATAACGTTATACGTTAGTTCGTAGTATTATATAACGTTATAGGTTAATTCGTAAAATTATATAACGTTATACGTTATTGCGTAATTATATATAACGTTATCCGTTAGTACGTAATAGTATATAACGTTAATCGTTAGTACGTAATAGTATATAACGTTATTCGTTAGTACGTAATAGTATATACCGTTATTCGTTAGTACGTAATGCTATGTAACGTTATACGTTATAACGTAATGATACATAACGTTGTACGTTATAACGTAATAGTATATAACGTTATACGTTAGTACGTAAAAGTATATATCGTTATACGTTATTACGTAATAGTATAAAACGTTATACGTTAGTTCGTAGTATTATATAACGTTATACGTTAGTTCGTAGTAATATATAACGTTATACGTTACTGCGTAATGGTATATATCGTTATCCGTTAGTACGTAATAGTATATAACGTTATACGTTATTACGTAATAGTATATAACGTTATCCGTTAGTACGTACTGGCATATAACGTTATACGATATTACGCAATAGTATATAACGTTATACGTTAGTTCGTAGTATTATATAACGTTATACGTTACTGCGTAATAGTATATAACGTTGTACGTTATAAGGTAATACTACATAACGTTATACGTTATTACGTAATAGTATATAACGTTATACGTTAGTACGTAGAAGTATATAACGTTATACATTATTACGTAATATTATAAAACGTTATACGTTAGTTCGTAGTATTATATAAGTTTATACGTTCGTTCGTAGTATTATATAACGTTATACGTTACTGCGTAATAGTATATATCGTTATCCGTTAGTACGTAATAGTATATAACGTTATACGTTAGTACGTAATAGTATATAACGTTATCCGTTAGTACGTAATGGCATATAACGTTATACGATATTACGCAATAGTATATACCGTTATCCGTTAGTACGTAATAGTATATAACTTTATACGTTAGTACGTAATAGTATATAACGTTATACGTTATAACGTAATAGTATATAACGTTATACGTTATAACGTAATTGTATTTAATGTTATACGTTATAAGGTAATACTACATAACGTTATACGTTATTTCGTAATATTATATAACGTTATACGTTAGTTCGTAGTATTATATAACGTTATACGTTATTGCGTAATAGTATATAACGTTATCCGTTATAACGTAATATATATAACGTTATACGTAAAAACGTAATAGTATATAACGTTATACTTTATAACGTAATAGTATATAACGTTATACGTTAGTTCGTAGTATTATATAACGTTATACGTTATAACGTAATAGTATATAACGTTATACGTTAGTTCGTAATATTATATAACGTTATACGTTATAAGGTAATAGTATATAACGTTATACGTTAGTTCGTAGTATTATATAACGTTATAGGTTATTTCGTAAAATTATATAACGTTATACGTTATTGCGTAATAGTATATAACGTTATCCGTTAGTACGTAATAGTATATAACGTTAATCGTTAGTACGTAATAGTATATAACGTTATTCGTTAGTACGTAATAGTATATACCGTTATTCGTTAGTACGTAATACTATATTACGTTATACGTTATAACGTAATGATATATAACGTTGTACGTTATAACGTAATAGTATATAACGTTATACGTTAGTACGTAATAGTATATAACGTTATCCGTTAGTACGTACTGGCATATAACGTTATACGATATTACGCAATAGTATATAACGTTATACGTTAGTTCGTAGTATTATATAACGTTATACGTTACTGCGTAATAGTATATATCGTTATCCGTTAGTACGTATTAGTATATAACGTTATACGTTATAAGGTAATACTACATAACGTTATACGTTATTACGTAATAGTATATAACGTTATACGTTAGTAAGTAAAAGTATATAACGTTATACGTTATATGGTAATACTACATAACGTTATACGTTATTACGTAATAGTATATAACGTTATACATTAGTACGTAAAAGTATATAACGTTATACGTTATTACGTTATAGTATATAACGTTATTCGTTAGTACGTAATAGTATATACCGTTATTCGTTAGTACGGAATACTATATAACGTTATACGTTATAACGTAATGATATATAACGTTGTACGTTATAACGTAATAGTATATAACGTTATACGTTATAAGGTAATACTACATAACGTTATACGTTATTACGTAATAGTATATAACGTTATACGTTAGTACGTAAAAGTATATAACGTTATACGTTATAACGTAATATTATATAACGTTATACGTTATTACGTAACATATATAACGTTATACGTTATAAGGTAATACTACATAACGTTATACGTTATTACGTAATAGTATATAACGTTATACGTTATAAGGTAATACTACATAACGTTATACGTTATTACGTAATAGTATATAACGTTATACGTTAGTACGTAGAAGTATATAACGTTATACGTTATTACGTAATATTATAAAACGTTATACGTTAGTTCGTAGTATTATATAAGTTTATACGTTAGTACGTAATGGCATATAACGTTATACGATATTACGCAATAGTATATAACGTTATACGTTAGTTCGTAGTATTATATAACGTTATACGTTACTGCGTAATAGTATATATCGTTATCCGTTAGTACGTATTAGTATATAACGTTATACGTTATAAGGTAGTACTACATAACGTTATACGTTATTACGTAATAGTATAGAACGTTATACGTTAGTACGTAAAAGTGTATAACGTTATACGCTATTACGTAATAGTATATAACGTTATCCGTTAGTACGTAATAGTATATAACGTTATTCGTTAGTACGTGATAGTATATAACGTTATACGTTATAAGGTAATACTACATAACGTTATACGTTATTACGTAATAGTATATAACGTTATAGGTTTGTACGTAAAAGTGTATAACGTTATACGTTATTACGTAATAGTATAAAACGTTATCCGTTAGTACGTAATAGTATATAACGTTATTCGTTAGTACGTAATAGTATACACCGTTATTCGTTAGTACGTGATAGTATATAACGTTATTCGTTAGTACGTGATAGTATATAACGTTATACGTTATAAGGTAATACTACATAACGTTATACGTTATTACGTCATAGTATATAACGTTATACGTTAGTACGTAAAAGTATATAACGTTATACGTTATAACGTAATAGTATATAACGTTATACGTTATAACGTAACATATATAACGTTATACGTTATAAGGTAATACTACATAACGTTATACGTTATTACGTAATAGTATATAACGTTATACGTTATAAGGTAATACTACATAACGTTATACGTTATTACGTAATAGTATATAACGTTATACGTTAGTTCGTAGTACTATATAACGTTATACGTTAGTTCGTAAAATTATATAATGTTATACGTTATTTCGTAATAGTATATAACGTTATCCGTTAGTACGTAATAGTATATAACGTTAATCGTTAGTACGTAATAGTATATAACGTTATACGTTATAACGTAATAGTATATAACGTTATACGTTAGTTCGTAGTATTATATAACGTTATACGTTATTACGTAATAGTATATAACGTTATACATTAGTATGTAAAAGTATATAACGTTATACGTTATTACGTAATAGTATATAACGTTATTCGTTAGTACGTAATAGTATATACCGTTATTCGTTAGTACGGAATACTATATAACGTTATACGTTATAACGTAATGATATATAACTTTGTACGTTATAACGTAATAGTATATAACGTTATACGTTATAACGTAATATTATATAACGTTATACGCTATAAGGTAAGACTACATAACGTTATACGTTATTACGTAATAGTATATAACGTTATACGTTAGTACGTAAAAGTGTATAACGTTATACGTTATTACGTAATAGTATATAACGTTATACGTTAGTTCGTAGTATTATATAACGTTATACGTTAGTTCGTAGTATTATATAACGTTATACGTTAGTTCGTAGTATTATATAACGTTATAAGTTATTGCGTAATAGTATATAACGTTATCCGTTATAACGTAATATATATAACGTTATACGTTATAAGGTAATACTACATAACGTTATACGTTATAACGTAATAGTATATAACGTTATAAATTAGTACGTAAAAGTATATAACGTTATACGTTATTACGTAATAGTATATAACGTTATACGTTATAACGTAATCATAATTAACGTTGTACGTTATAACGTAATAGTATATAACGTTATACGTTATAACGTAATAGTATATAACGTTATACGTTATAAGGTAATACTACATAACGTCATACGTTATTACATAATAGTATATAACGTTATACGTTAGTACGTAAAAGTGTATAACGTTATACGTTATTACGAAATAGTATATACCGTTATTCGTTGTTACGTAATAGTATATTACGTTATCCGTTATAGCGTAATATATATAACGTTATACGTTATAACGTAGTAGTATATAACGTTATACGTTATTACGTAATAGTATATAACGTTAGATGTTAGTACGTAAAAGTGTATAACGTTATACGTTATTACGAAATAGTATATACCGTTATTCGTTGTTACGTAATAGTATATTACGTTATCCGTTATAACGTAATATATATAACGTTATACGTTATAAGGTAATACTACATAACGTTATACGTTATAACGTAATAGTATATAACGTTATAAATTAGTACGTAAAAGTATATAACGTTATACGTTATTACGTAATAGTATATAACGTTATACGTTATAACGTAATCATAATTAACGTTGTACGTTATAACGTAATATTATATAACGTTATACGTTATAACGTAATAGTATATAACGTTATACGTTATAACGTAATAGTATGTAACCTTATACGTTAGTTCGTAGTACTATATAACGTTATACGTTAATTCGTAAAATTATATAATGTTATAAGTTATTGCGTAATAGTATATAACGTTATCCGTTAGTACGTAATAGTATATAACGTTAATCGTTAGTACGTAATAGTATATTACGTTATACGTTATAACGTAATAGTATATAACGTTATACGTTAGTTCGTAGTATTATATAACGTTATACGTTATAACGTAATAGTATATAACGTTATACGTTATAAGGTAATAGTATATAACGTTATACGTTAGTTCGTAGTATTATATAACGTTATAGGTTAATTCGTAAAATTATATAACGTTATACGTTATTGCGTAATTATATATAACGTTATCCGTTAGTACGTAATAGTATATAACGTTAATCGTTAGTACGTAATAGTATATAACGTTATTCGTTAGTACGTAATAGTATATACCGTTATTCGTTAGTACGTAATGCTATGTAACGTTATACGTTATAACGTAATGATACATAACGTTGTACGTTATAACGTAATAGTATATAACGTTTTACGTTAGTACGTAAAAGTATATATCGTTATACGTTATTACGTAATAGTATAAAACGTTATACGTTAGTTCGTAGTATTATATAACGTTATACGTTAGTTCGTAGTAATATATAACGTTATACGTTACTGCGTAATGGTATATATCGTTATCCGTTAGTACGTAATAGTATATAACGTTATACGTTATTACGTAATAGTATATAACGTTATCCGTTAGTACGTACTGGCATATAACGTTATACGATATTACGCAATAGTATATAACGTTATACGTTAGTTCGTAGTATTATATAACGTTATACGTTACTGCGTAATAGTATATAACGTTGTACGTTATAAGGTAATACTACATAACGTTATACGTTATTACGTAATAGTATATAACGTTATACGTTAGTACGTAGAAGTATATAACGTTATACATTATTACGTAATATTATAAAACGTTATACGTTAGTTCGTAGTATTATATAAGTTTATACGTTCGTTCGTAGTATTATATAACGTTATACGTTACTGCGTAATAGTATATATCGTTATCCGTTAGTACGTAATAGTATATAACGTTATACGTTAGTACGTAATAGTATATAACGTTATCCGTTAGTACGTAATGGCATATAACGTTATACGATATTACGCAATAGTATATACCGTTATCCGTTAGTACGTAATAGTATATAACTTTATACGTTAGTACGTAATAGTATATAACGTTATACGTTATAACGTAATAGTATATAACGTTATACGTTATAACGTAATTGTATTTAATGTTATACGTTATAAGGTAATACTACATAACGTTATACGTTAGTTCGTAATATTATATAACGTTATACGTTAGTTCGTAGTATTATATAACGTTATACGTTATTGCGTAATAGTATATAACGTTATCCGTTATAACGTAATATATATAACGTTATACGTAAAAACGTAATAGTATATAACGTTATACTTTATAACGTAATAGTATATAACGTTATACGTTAGTTCGTAGTATTATATAACGTTATACGTTATAACGTAATAGTATATAACGTTATACGTTAGTTCGTAATATTATATAACGTTATACGTTATAAGGTAATAGTATATAACGTTATACGTTAGTTCGTAGTATTATATAACGTTATAGGTTATTTCGTAAAATTATATAACGTTATACGTTATTGCGTAATAGTATATAACGTTATCCGTTAGTACGTAATAGTATATAACGTTAATCGTTAGTACGTAATAGTATATAACGTTATTCGTTAGTACGTAATAGTATATAACGTTATTCGTTAGTACGTAATACTATATAACGTTATACGTTATAACGTAATGATATATAACGTTGTACGTTATAACGTAATAGTATATAACGTTATACGTTAGTACGTAATAGTATATAACGTTATCCGTTAGTACGTACTGGCATATAACGTTATACGATATTACGCAATAGTATATAACGTTATACGTTAGTTCGTAGTATTATATAACGTTATACGTTACTGCGTAATAGTATATATCGTTATCCGTTAGTACGTATTAGTATATAACGTTATACGTTATAAGGTAATACTACATAACGTTATACGTTATTACGTAATAGTATATAACGTTATACGTTAGTAAGTAAAAGTATATAACGTTATACGTTATAAGGTAATACTACATAACGTTATACGTTATTACGTAATAGTATATAACGTTATACATTAGTACGTAAAAGTATATAACGTTATACGTTATTACGTTATAGTATATAACGTTATTCGTTAGTACGTAATAGTATATACCGTTATTCGTTAGTACGGAATACTATATAACGTTATACGTTATAACGTAATGATATATAACGTTGTACGTTATAACGTAATAGTATATAACGTTATACGTTATAAGGTAATACTACATAACGTTATACGTTATTACGTAATAGTATATAACGTTATACGTTAGTACGTAAAAGTATATAACGTTATACGTTATAACGTAATATTATATAACGTTATACGTTATTACGTAACATATATAACGTTATACGTTATAAGGTAATACTACATAACGTTATACGTTATTACGTAATAGTATATAACGTTATACGTTATAAGGTAATACTACATAACGTTATACGTTATTACGTAATAGTATATAACGTTATACGTTAGTACGTAGAAGTATATAACGTTATACGTTATTACGTAATATTATAAAACGTTATACGTTAGTTCGTAGTATTATATAAGTTTATACGTTAGTACGTAATGGCATATAACGTTATACGATATTACGCAATAGTATATAACGTTATACGTTAGTTCGTAGTATTATATAACGTTATACGTTACTGCGTAATAGTATATATCGTTATCCGTTAGTACGTATTAGTATATAACGTTATACGTTATAAGGTAGTACTACATAACGTTATACGTTATTACGTAATAGTATAGAACGTTATACGTTAGTACGTAAAAGTGTATAACGTTATACGCTATTACGTAATAGTATATAACGTTATACGTTAGTACGTAAAAGTGTATAACGTTATACGTTATTACGAAATAGTATATACCGTTATTCGTTGTTACGTAATAGTATATTACGTTATCCGTTATAGCGTAATATATATAACGTTATACGTTATAACGTAGTAGTATATAACGTTATACGTTATTACGTAATAGTATATAACGTTAGATGTTAGTACGTAAAAGTGTATAACGTTATACGTTATTACGAAATAGTATATACCGTTATTCGTTGTTACGTAATAGTATATTACGTTATCCGTTATAACGTAATATATATAACGTTATACGTTATAAGGTAATACTACATAACGTTATACGTTATAACGTAATAGTATATAACGTTATAAATTAGTACGTAAAAGTATATAACGTTATACGTTATTACGTAATAGTATATAACGTTATACGTTATAACGTAATCATAATTAACGTTGTACGTTATAACGTAATAGTATATAACGTTATACGTTATAACGTAATAGTATATAACGTTATACGTTATAAGGTAATACTACATAACGTCATACGTTATTACATAATAGTATATAACGTTATACGTTAGTACGTAAAAGTGTATAACGTTATACGTTATTACGAAATAGTATATACCGTTATTCGTTGTTACGTAATAGTATATTACGTTATCCGTTATAGCGTAATATATATAACGTTATACGTTATAACGTAGTAGTATATAACGTTATACGTTATTACGTAATAGTATATAACGTTAGATGTTAGTACGTAAAAGTGTATAACGTTATACGTTATTACGTAATAGTATATAACGTTATACGTTAGTTCGTAGTATTATATAACGTTATACGTTATTGCGTAATAGTATATAACGTTATCCGTTATAACGTAATATATATAACGTTATACGTTAAAACGTAATAGTTAATAACGTTATACTTTATAACGTAATAGTATATAACGTTATACGTTAGTTCGTAGTATTATATAACGTTATACCTTATAACGTAATAGTATATATCGTTATACGTTATAACGTAATAGTATCTAACCTTATACGTTAGTTCGTAGTACTATATAACGTTATACGTTAGTTCGTAAAATTATATAATGTTATACGTTATTGCGTAATAGTATATAACGTTATCCGTTAGTACGTAATAGTATATAACGTTAATCGTTAGTACGTAATAGTATATAACGTTATACGTTATAACGTAATCATAATTAACGTTGTACGTTATAACGTAATAGTATATAACGTTATACGTTATAACGTAATAGTATATAACGTTATACGTTATAAGGTAATACTACATAACGTCATACGTTATTACATAATAGTATATAACGTTATACGTTAGTACGTAAAAGTGTATAACGTTATACGTTATTACGAAATAGTATATACCGTTATTCGTTGTTACGTAATAGTATATTACGTTATCCGTTATAGCGTAATATATATAACGTTATACGTTATAACGTAGTAGTATATAACGTTATACGTTATTACGTAATAGTATATAACGTTAGATGTTAGTACGTAAAAGTGTATAACGTTATACGTTATTACGTAATAGTATATAACGTTATACGTTAGTTCGTAGTATTATATAACGTTATACGTTATTGCGTAATAGTATATAACGTTATCCGTTATAACGTAATATATATAACGTTATACGTTAAAACGTAATAGTTAATAACGTTATACTTTATAACGTAATAGTATATAACGTTATACGTTAGTTCGTAGTATTATATAACGTTATACCTTATAACGTAATAGTATATATCGTTATACGTTATAACGTAATAGTATCTAACCTTATACGTTAGTTCGTAGTACTATATAACGTTATACGTTAGTTCGTAAAATTATATAATGTTATACGTTATTGCGTAATAGTATATAACGTTATCCGTTAGTACGTAATAGTATATAACGTTAATCGTTAGTACGTAATAGTATATAACGTTATACGTTATAACGTAATCATAATTAACGTTGTACGTTATAACGTAATAGTATATAACGTTATACGTTATAACGTAATAGTATATAACGTTATACGTTATAAGGTAATACTACATAACGTCATACGTTATTACATAATAGTATATAACGTTATACGTTAGTACGTAAAAGTGTATAACGTTATACGTTATTACGAAATAGTATATACCGTTATTCGTTGTTACGTAATAGTATATTACGTTATCCGTTATAGCGTAATATATATAACGTTATACGTTATAACGTAGTAGTATATAACGTTATACGTTATTACGTAATAGTATATAACGTTAGATGTTAGTACGTAAAAGTGTATAACGTTATACGTTATTACGTAATAGTATATAACGTTATACGTTAGTTCGTAGTATTATATAACGTTATACGTTATTGCGTAATAGTATATAACGTTATCCGTTATAACGTAATATATATAACGTTATACGTTAAAACGTAATAGTTAATAACGTTATACTTTATAACGTAATAGTATATAACGTTATACGTTAGTTCGTAGTATTATATAACGTTATACCTTATAACGTAATAGTATATATCGTTATACGTTATAACGTAATAGTATCTAACCTTATACGTTAGTTCGTAGTACTATATAACGTTATACGTTAGTTCGTAAAATTATATAATGTTATACGTTATTGCGTAATAGTATATAACGTTATCCGTTAGTACGTAATAGTATATAACGTTAATCGTTAGTACGTAATAGTATATAACGTTATACGTTATAACGTAATAGTATATAACGTTATACGTTAGTTCGTAGTATTATATAACGTTATACGTTATAACGTAATAGTATATAACGTTATACGTTATAAGGTAATAGTATATAACGTTATACGTTAGTTCGTAGTATTATATAACGTTATAGGTTAATTCGTAAAATTATATAACGTTATTCGTTAGTACGTAATACTATATAACGTTATACGTCATAACGTAATGATATATAACGTTGTACGTTATAACGTAATAGTATATAACGTTATACGTTAGTACGTAAAAGTGTATAACGTATTACGTTATTACGAAATAGTATATAACGTTATACGTTAGTTCGTAGTATTATATAACGTTATACGTTAGTTCGTAGTATTATATAACGTTATACGTTAGTTCGTAGTATTATATAACGTTATACGTTATTGCGTAATAGTATATAACGTTATCCGTTATAACGTAATATATATAACGTTATACGTTATAAGGTAATACTACATAACGTTATACGTTATAACGTAATAGTATATAACGTTATAAATTAGTACGTAAAAGTATATAACGTTATACGTTATTACGTAATAGTATATAACGTTATACGTTATAACGTAATGATAATTAACGTTGTACGTTATAACGTAATAGTATATAACGTTATACGTTATAACGTAATAGTATATAACGTTATACGTTATAACGTAATTGTATTTAATGTTATACGTTATAAGGTAATACTACATAACGTTATACGTTAGTTCGTAATATTATATAACGTTATACGTTAGTTCGTAGTATTATATAACGTTATACGTTATTGCGTAATAGTATATAACGTTATCCGTTATAACGTAATATATATAACGTTATACGTTAAAACGTAATAGTTAATAACGTTATAATTTTTAACGTAATAGTATATAACGTTATACGTTAGTTCGTAGTATTATATAACGTTATACCTTATAACGTAATAGTATATAACGTTATACGTTATAACGTAATAGTATATAACCTTATACGTTAGTTCGTAGTACTATATAACGTTATACGTTAGTTCGTAAAATTATATAATGTTATACGTTATTGCGTAATAGTATATAACGTTATCCGTTAGTACATAATAGTATATAACGTTAATCGTTAGTACGTAATAGTATATCGTTATACGTTATAACGTAATAGTATATAACGTTATACGTTATTACGTAATAGTATATAACGTTATACGTTATAAGGTAATACTACATAACGTTATACGTTATTACGTAATAGTATATAACGTTATACGCTATAAGGTAGGACTACATAACGTTATACGTTATTACGTAATAGTATATAACGTTATACGTTAGTACGTAAAAGTGTATAACGTTATACGTTATTACGTAATAGTATATAACGTTATACGGTAGTTCGTAGTACTATATAACGTTATACGTTAGTTCGTAGTATTATATAACGTTATACGTTATTACGTAATAGTATATAACGTTATACATTAGTATGTAAAAGTATATAACGTTATACGTTATTACGTAATAGTATATAACGTTATTCGTTAGTACTTAAAAGTGTATAACGTTATACGTTATTACGTAATAGTATATAACGTTATACGTTAGTTCGTAGTATTATATAACGTTATACGTTAGTTCGTAGTATTATATAACGTTATACGTTAGTTCGTAGTATTATATAACGTTATAAGTTATTGCGTAATAGTATATAACGTTATCCGTTATAACGTAATATATATAACGTTATACGTTATAAGGTAATACTACATAACGTTATACGTTATAACGTAATAGTATATAACGTTATAAATTAGTACGTAAAAGTATATAACGTTATACGTTATTACGTAATAGTATATAACGTTATACGTTATAACGTAATCATAATTAACGTTGTACGTTATAACGTAATAGTATATAACGTTATACGTTATAACGTAATAGTATATAACGTTATACGTTATAAGGTAATACTACATAACGTCATACGTTATTACATAATAGTATATAACGTTATACGTTAGTACGTAAAAGTGTATAACGTTATACGTTATTACGAAATAGTATATACCGTTATTCGTTGTTACGTAATAGTATATTACGTTATCCGTTATAGCGTAATATATATAACGTTATACGTTATAACGTAGTAGTATATAACGTTATACGTTATTACGTAATAGTATATAACGTTAGATGTTAGTACGTAAAAGTGTATAACGTTATACGTTATTACGTAATAGTATATAACGTTATACGTTAGTTCGTAGTATTATATAACGTTATACGTTATTGCGTAATAGTATATAACGTTATCCGTTATAACGTAATATATATAACGTTATACGTTAAAACGTAATAGTTAATAACGTTATACTTTATAACGTAATAGTATATAACGTTATACGTTAGTTCGTAGTATTATATAACGTTATACCTTATAACGTAATAGTATATATCGTTATACGTTATAACGTAATAGTATCTAACCTTATACGTTAGTTCGTAGTACTATATAACGTTATACGTTAGTTCGTAAAATTATATAACGTTATACGTTATAACGTAATAGTATATAACGTTATACGTTATAAGGTAATAGTATATAACGTTATACGTTAGTTCGTAGTATTATATAACGTTATAGGTTAATTCGTAAAATTATATAACGTTATTCGTTAGTACGTAATACTATATAACGTTATACGTCATAACGTAATGATATATAACGTTGTACGTTATAACGTAATAGTATATAACGTTATACGTTAGTACGTAAAAGTGTATAACGTATTACGTTATTACGAAATAGTATATAACGTTATACGTTAGTTCGTAGTATTATATAACGTTATACGTTAGTTCGCAGTATTATATAACGTTATACGTTAGTTCGTCGTATTATATAACGTTATACGTTATTGCGTAATAGTATATACCGTTATTCGTTGTTACGTAATAGTATATTACGTTATCCGTTATAACGTAATATATATAACGTTATACGTTATAACGTAGTAGTATATAACGTTATACGTTATTACGTAATAGTATATAACGGTATACGTTAGTACGTAAAAGTGTATAACGTTATACGTTATTACGTAATAGTATATAACGTTATACGTTAGTTCGTAGTATTATATAACGTTATACGTTATTGCGTAATAGTATATAACGTTATCCGTTATAACGTAATATATATAACGTTATACGTTATAAGGTAATACTACATAACGTTATACGTTATAACGTAATAGTATATAACGTTATAAATTAGTACGTAAAAGTATATAACGTTATACGTTATTACGTAATAGTATATAACGTTATACGTTATAACGTAATGATAATTAACGTTGTACGTTATAACGTAATAGTATATAACGTTATACGTTATAACGTAATAGTATATAACGTTATACGTTATAACGTAATTGTATTTAATGTTATACGTTATAAGGTAATACTACATAACGTTATACGTTAGTTCGTAATATTATATAACGTTATACGTTAGTTCGTAGTATTATATAACGTTATACGTTACTGCGTAATTGTATATATCGTTATCCGTTAGTACGTATTAGTATATAACGTTATACGTTATAACGTAATAGTATATAACGTTATACGTTATAACGTAATTGTATTTAATGTTATACGTTATAAGGTAATACTACATAACGTTATACGTTAGTTCGTAATATTATATAACGTTATACGTTAGTTCGTAGTATTATATAACGTTATACGTTATTGCGTAATAGTATATAACGTTATCCGTTATAACGTAATATATATAACGTTATACGTTAAAACGTAATAGTTAATAACGTTATAATTTTTAACGTAATAGTATATAACGTTATACGTTAGTTCGTAGTATTATATAACGTTATACCTTATAACGTAATAGTATATAACGTTATACGTTATAACGTAATAGTATATAACCTTATACGTTAGTTCGTAGTACTATATAACGTTATACGTTAGTTCGTAAAATTATACAATGTTATACGTTATTGCGTAATAGTATATAACGTTATCCGTTAGTACATAATACTATATAACGTTAATCGTTAGTACGTAATAGTATATCGTTATACGTTATAACGTAATAGTATATAACGTTATACGTTATTACGTAATAGTATATAACGTTATACGTTATAAGGTAATACTACATAACGTTATACGTTATTACGTAATAGTATATAACGTTATACGCTATAAGGTAGGACTACATAACGTTATACGTTATTACGTAATAGTATATAACGTTATACGTTAGTACGTAAAAGTGTATAACGTTATACGTTATTACGTAATAGTTTATAACGTTATACGGTAATTCGTAGTACTATATAACGTTATACGTTAGTTCGTAGTATTATATAACGTTATACGTTATTACGTAATAGTATATAACGTTATACATTAGTATGTAAAAGTATATAACGTTATACGTTATTACGTAATAGTATATAACGTTATTCGTTAGTACGTAATAGTATATACCGTTATTCGTTAGTACGGAATACTATATAGCGTTATACGTTATAACGTAATGATATATAACTTTGTACGTTATAACGTAATAGTATATAACGTTATACGTTATAACGTAATATTATATAACGTTATACGCTATAAGGTAAGACTACATAACGTTATACGTTATTACGTAATAGTATATAACGTTATACGTTAGTACGTAAAAGTGTATAACGTTATACGTTATTACGTAATAGTATATAACGTTATACGTTAGTTCGTAGTATTATATAACGTTATACGTTAGTTCGTAGTATTATATAACGTTATACGTTATTGCGTAATAGTATATAACGTTATTCGTTAGTACGTAATAGTATATAACGTTAATCGTTAGTACGTAATAGTATATAACGTTATACGTTATAACGTAATAGTATATAACGTTATACGTTAGTTCGTAGTATTATATAACGTTATACGTTATAACGTAATAGTATATAACACTATACGTTATAACGTAATAGTATATAACGTTATACGTTATAAGGTAATAGTATATAACGTTATACGTTAGTTCGTAGTATTATATAACGTTATAGGTTAATTCGTAAAATTATATAACGTTATACGTTATTGCGTAATAGTATATACCGTTATTCGTTGTTACGTAATAGTATATTACGTTATCCGTTATAACGTAATATATATAACGTTATACGTTATAACGTAGTAGTATATAACGTTATACGTTATTACGTAATAGTATATAAGGTTATACGTTAGTACGTAAAAGTGTATAACGTTATACTTTATTACGTAATAGTATATAACGTTATACGTTAGTTCGTAGTATTATATAACGTTATACGTTATTGCGTAATAGTATATAACGTTATCCGTTATAACGTAATATATATAACGTTATACGTTATAAGGTAATACTACATAACGTTATACGTTATAACGTAATAGTATATAACGTTATAAATTAGTACGTAAAAGTATATAACGTTATACGTTATTACGTAATAGTATATAACGTTATACGTTATAACGTAATGATAATTAACGTTGTACGTTATAACGTAATAGTATATAACGTTATACGTTATAACGTAATAGTATATAACGTTATAATTATAACGTAATTGTATTTAATGTTATACGTTATAAGGTAATACTACATAACGTTATACGTTAGTTCGTAATATTATATAACGTTATACGTTAGTTCGTAGTATTATATAACGTTATACGTTACTGCGTAATAGTATGTATCGTTATCCGTTAGTACGTATTAGTATATAACGTTATACGTTATAACGTAATAGTATATAACGTTATACGTTATAACGTAATTGTATTTAATGTTATACGTTATAAGGTAATACTACATAACGTTATACGTTAGTTCGTAATATTATATAACGTTATACGTTAGTTCGTAGTATTATATAACGTTATACGTTATTGCGTAATAGTATATAACGTTATCCGTTATAACGTAATATATATAACGTTATACGTTAAAACGTAATAGTTAATAACGTTATAATTTATAACGTAATAGTATATAACGTTATACGTTAGTTCGTAGTATTATATAACGTTATACCTTATAACGTAATAGTATATAACGTTATACGTTATAACGTAATAGTATATAACCTTATACGTTAGTTCGTAGTACCATATAACGTTATACGTTAGTTCGTAAAATTATATAATGTTATACGTTATTGCGTAATAGTATATAACGTTATCCGTTAGTACATAATAGTATATAACGTTAATCGTTAGTACGTAATAGTATATCGTTATACGTTATAACGTAATAGTATATAACGTTATACGTTATTACGTAATAGTATATAACGTTATACGTTATAAGGTAATACTACATAACGTTATACGTTATTACGTAATAGTATATAACGTTATACGCTATAAGGTAAGACTACATAACGTTATACGTTATTACGTAATAGTATATAACGTTATACGTTAGTACGTAAAAGTGTATAACGTTATACGTTAGTTCGTAATATTATATAACGTTATACGTTAGTTCGTAGTATTATATAACGTTATACGTTACTGCGTAATTGTATATATCGTTATCCGTTAGTACGTATTAGTATATAACGTTATACGTTATAACGTAATAGTATATAACGTTATACGTTATAACGTAATTGTATTTAATGTTATACGTTATAAGGTAATACTACATAACGTTATACGTTAGTTCGTAATATTATATAACGTTATACGTTAGTTCGTAGTATTATATAACGTTATACGTTATTGCGTAATAGTATATAACGTTATCCGTTATAACGTAATATATATAACGTTATACGTTAAAACGTAATAGTTAATAACGTTATAATTTTTAACGTAATAGTATATAACGTTATACGTTAGTTCGTAGTATTATATAACGTTATACCTTATAACGTAATAGTATATAACGTTATACGTTATAACGTAATAGTATATAACCTTATACGTTAGTTCGTAGTACTATATAACGTTATACGTTAGTTCGTAAAATTATATAATGTTATACGTTATTGCGTAATAGTATATAACGTTATCCGTTAGTACATAATAGTATATAACGTTAATCGTTAGTACGTAATAGTATATCGTTATACGTTATAACGTAATAGTATATAACGTTATACGTTATTACGTAATAGTATATAACGTTATACGTTATAAGGTAATACTACATAACGTTATACGTTATTACGTAATAGTATATAACGTTATACGCTATAAGGTAGGACTACATAACGTTATACGTTATTACGTAATAGTATATAACGTTATACGTTAGTACGTAAAAGTGTATAACGTTATACGTTATTACGTAATAGTATATAACGTTATACGGTAGTTCGTAGTACTATATAACGTTATACGTTAGTTCGTAGTATTATATAACGTTATACGTTATTACGTAATAGTATATAACGTTATACATTAGTATGTAAAAGTATATAACGTTATACGTTATTACGTAATAGTATATAACGTTATTCGTTAGTACTTAAAAGTGTATAACGTTATACGTTATTACGTAATAGTATATAACGTTATACGTTAGTTCGTAGTATTATATAACGTTATACGTTAGTTCGTAGTATTATATAACGTTATACGTTAGTTCGTAGTATTATATAACGTTATAAGTTATTGCGTAATAGTATATAACGTTATCCGTTATAACGTAATATATATAACGTTATACGTTATAAGGTAATACTACATAACGTTATACGTTATAACGTAATAGTATATAACGTTATAAATTAGTACGTAAAAGTATATAACGTTATACGTTATTACGTAATAGTATATAACGTTATACGTTATAACGTAATCATAATTAACGTTGTACGTTATAACGTAATTGTATATAACGTTATACGTTATAACGTAATAGTATATAACGTTATACGTTATAAGGTAATACTACATAACGTCATACGTTATTACATAATAGTATATAACGTTATACGTTAGTACGTAAAAGTATATACCGTTATTCGTTGTTACGTAATAGTATATTACGTTATCCGTTATTGCGTAATATATATAACGTTATACGTTATAACGTAGTAGTATATAACGTTATACGTTATTACGTAATAGTATATAACGTTAGATGTTAGTACGTAAAAGTGTATAACGTTATACGTTATTACGTAATAGTATATAACGTTATACGTTAGTTCGTAGTATTATATAACGTTATACGTTATTGCGTAATAGTATATAACGTTATCCGTTATAACGTAATATATATAACGTTATACGTTAAAACGTAATAGTTAATAACGTTATACTTTATAACGTAATAGTATATAACGTTATACGTTAGTTCGTAGTATTATATAACGTTATACCTTATAACGTAATAGTATATATCGTTATACGTTATAACGTAATAGTATCTAACCTTATACGTTAGTTCGTAGTACTATATAACGTTATACGTTAGTTCGTAAAATTATATAACGTTATACGTTATAACGTAATAGTATATAACGTTATACGTTATAAGGTAATAGTATATAACGTTATACGTTAGTTCGTAGTATTATATAACGTTATAGGTTAATTCGTAAAATTATATAACGTTATTCGTTAGTACGTAATACTATATAACGTTATACGTCATAACGTAATGATATATAACGTTGTACGTTATAACGTAATAGTATATAACGTTATACGTTAGTACGTAAAAGTGTATAACGTATTACGTTATTACGAAATAGTATATAACGTTATACGTTAGTTCGTAGTATTATATATCGTTATACGTTAGTTCGTAGTATTATATAACGTTATACGTTAGTTCGTCGTATTATATAACGTTATACGTTATTGCGTAATAGTATATACCGTTATTCGTTGTTACGTAATAGTATATTACGTTATCCGTTATAACGTAATATATATAACGTTATACGTTATAACGTAGTAGTATATAACGTTATACGTTATTACGTAATAGTATATAACGGTATACGTTAGTACGTAAAAGTGTATAACGTTATACGTTATTACGTAATAGTATATAACGTTATACGTTAGTTCGTAGTATTATATAACGTTATACGTTATTGCGTAATAGTATATAACGTTATCCGTTATAACGTAATATATATAACGTTATACGTTATAAGGTAATACTACATAACGTTATACGTTATAACGTAATAGTATATAACGTTATAAATTAGTACGTAAAAGTATATAACGTTATACGTTATTACGTAATAGTATATAACGTTATACGTTATAACGTAATGATAATTAACGTTGTACGTTATAACGTAATAGTATATAACGTTATACGTTATAACGTAATAGTATATAACGTTATACGTTATAACGTAATAGTATATAACGTTATACGTTATAACGTAATTGTATTTAATGTTATACGTTATAAGGTAATACTACATAACGTTATACGTTAGTTCGTAATATTATATAACGTTATACGTTAGTTCGTAGTATTATATAACGTTATACGTTACTGCGTAATTGTATATATCGTTATCCGTTAGTACGTATTAGTATATAACGTTATACGTTATAACGTAATAGTATATAACGTTATACGTTATAACGTAATTGTATTTAATGTTATACGTTATAAGGTAATACTACATAACGTTATACGTTAGTTCGTAATATTATATAACGTTATACGTTAGTTCGTAGTATTATATAACGTTATACGTTATTGCGTAATAGTATATAACGTTATCCGTTATAACGTAATATATATAACGTTATACGTTAAAACGTAATAGTTAATAACGTTATAATTTTTAACGTAATAGTATATAACGTTATACGTTAGTTCGTAGTATTATATAACGTTATACCTTATAACGTAATAGTATATAACGTTATACGTTATAACGTAATAGTATATAACCTTATACGTTAGTTCGTAGTACTATATAACGTTATACGTTAGTTCGTAAAATTATATAATGTTATACGTTATTGCGTAATAGTATATAACGTTATCCGTTAGTACATAATACTATATAACGTTAATCGTTAGTACGTAATAGTATATCGTTATACGTTATAACGTAATAGTATATAACGTTATACGTTATTACGTAATAGTATATAACGTTATACGTTATAAGGTAATACTACATAACGTTATACGTTATTACGTAATAGTATATAACGTTATACGCTATAAGGTAGGACTACATAACGTTATACGTTATTACGTAATAGTATATAACGTTATACGTTAGTACGTAAAAGTGTATAACGTTATACGTTATTACGTAATAGTATATAACGTTATACGGTAATTCGTAGTACTATATAACGTTATACGTTAGTTCGTAGTATTATATAACGTTATACGTTATTACGTAATAGTATATGACGTTATACATTAGTATGTAAAAGTATATAACGTTATACGTTATTACGTAATAGTATATAACGTTATTCGTTAGTACGTAATAGTATATACCGTTACTCGTTAGTACGGTATACTATATAGCGTTATACGTTATAACGTAATGATATATAACTTTGTACGTTATAACGTAATAGTATATAACGTTATACGTTATAACGTAATAGTATATAACGTTATACGCTATAAGGTAAGACTACATAACGTTATACGTTATTACGTAATAGTATATAACGTTATACGTTAGTACGTAAAAGTGTATAACGTTATACGTTATTACGTAATAGTATATAACGTTATACGTTAGTTCGTAGTATTATATAACGTTATACGTTAGTTCGTAGTATTATATAACGTTATACGTTATTGCGTAATAGTATATAACGTTATTCGTTAGTACGTAATAGTATATAACGTTAATCGTTAGTACGTAATAGTATATAACGTTATACGTTATAACGTAATAGTATATAACACTATACGTTATAACGTAATAGTATATAACGTTATACGTTATAAGGTAATAGTATATAACGTTATACGTTAGTTCGTAGTATTATATAACGTTATAGGTTAATTCGTAAAATTATATAACGTTATACGTTATTGCGTAATAGTATATACCGTTATTCGTTGTTACGTAATAGTATATTACGTTATCCGTTATAACGTAATATATATAACGTTATACGTTATAACGTAGTAGTATATAACGTTATACGTTATTACGTAATAGTATATAAGGTTATACGTTAGTACGTAAAAGTGTATAACGTTATACGTTATTACGTAATAGTATATAACGTTATACGTTAGTTCGTAGTATTATATAACGTTATACGTTATTGCGTAATAGTATATAACGTTATCCGTTATAACGTAATATATATAACGTTATACGTTATAAGGTAATACTACATAACGTTATACGTTATAACGTAATAGTATATAACGTTATAAATTAGTACGTAAAAGTATATAACGTTATACGTTATTACGTAATAGTATATAACGTTATACGTTATAACGTAATGATAATTAACGTTGTACGTTATAACGTAATAGTATATAACGTTATACGTTATAACGTAATAGTATATAACGTTATAATTATAACGTAATTGTATTTAATGTTATACGTTATAAGGTAATACTACATAACGTTATACGTTAGTTCGTAATATTATATAACGTTATACGTTAGTTCGTAGTATTATATAACGTTATACGTTACTGCGTAATAGTATGTATCGTTATCCGTTAGTACGTATTAGTATATAACGTTATACGTTATAACGTAATAGTATATAACGTTATACGTTATAACGTAATTGTATTTAATGTTATACGTTATAAGGTAATACTACATAACGTTATACGTTAGTTCGTAATATTATATAACGTTATACGTTAGTTCGTAGTATTATATAACGTTATACGTTATTGCGTAATAGTATATAACGTTATCCGTTATAACGTAATATATATAACGTTATACGTTAAAACGTAATAGTTAATAACGTTATAATTTATAACGTAATAGTATATAACGTTATACGTTAGTTCGTAGTATTATATAACGTTATACCTTATAACGTAATAGTATATAACGTTATACGTTATAACGTAATAGTATATAACCTTATACGTTAGTTCGTAGTACCATATAACGTTATACGTTAGTTCGTAAAATTATATAATGTTATACGTTATTGCGTAATAGTATATAACGTTATCCGTTAGTACATAATAGTATATAACGTTAATCGTTAGTACGTAATAGTATATCGTTATACGTTATAACGTAATAGTATATAACGTTATACGTTATTACGTAATAGTATATAACGTTATACGTTATAAGGTAATACTACATAACGTTATACGTTATTACGTAATAGTATATAACGTTATACGCTATAAGGTAAGACTACATAACGTTATACGTTATTACGTAATAGTATATAACGTTATACGTTAGTACGTAAAAGTGTATAACGTTATACGTTATTACGTAATAGTATATAACGTTATACGGTAGTTCGTAGTACTATATAACGTTATACGTTAGTTCGTAAAATTATATAATGTTATACGTTATTTCGTAATAGTATATAACGTTATCCGTTAGTACGTAATAGTATATAACGTTAATCGTTAGTACGTAATAGTATATAACGTTATACGTTATAACGTAATAGTATATAACGTTATACGTTAGTTCGTAGTATTATATAACGTTATACGTTATTACGTAATAGTATATAACGTTATACATTAGTATGTAAAAGTATATAACGTTATACGTTATTACGTAATAGTATATAACGTTATACGTTAGTTCGTAGTATTATATAACGTTATACGTTAGTTCGTAGTATTATATAACGTTATACGTCAGTTCGTAGTATTATATAACGTTATAAGTTATTGCGTAATAGTATATAACGTTATCCGTTATAACGTAATATATATAACGTTATACGTTATAAGGTAATACTACATAACGTTATACGTTATAACGTAATAGTATATAACGTTATAAATTAGTACGTAAAAGTATATAACGTTATACGTTATTACGTAATAGTATATAACGTTATACGTTATAACGTAATCATAATTAACGTTGTACGTTATAACGTAATAGTATATAACGTTATACGTTATAACGTAATAGTATATAACGTTATACGTTATAAGGTAATAGTATATAACGTTATACGTTAGTTCGTAGTATTATATAACGTTATAGGTTAATTCGTAAAATTATATAACGTTATACGTTATTGCGTAATAGTATATACCGTTATTCGTTGTTACGTAATAGTATATTACGTTATCCGTTATAACGTAATATATATAACGTTATACGTTATAACGTAGTAGTATATAACGTTATACGTTATTACGTAATAGTATATAAGGTTATACGTTAGTACGTAAAAGTGTATAACGTTATACGTTATTACGTAATAGTATATAACGTTATACGTTAGTTCGTAGTATTATATAACGTTATACGTTATTGCGTAATAGTATATAACGTTATCCGTTATAACGTAATATATATAACGTTATACGTTATAAGGTAATACTACATAACGTTATACGTTATAACGTAATAGTATATAACGTTATAAATTAGTACGTAAAAGTATATAACGTTATACGTTATTACGTAATAGTATATAACGTTATACGTTATAACGTAATGATAATTAACGTTGTACGTTATAACGTAATAGTATATAACGTTATACGTTATAACGTAATAGTATATAACGTTATAATTATAACGTAATTGTATTTAATGTTATACGTTATAAGGTAATACTACATAACGTTATACGTTAGTTCGTAATATTATATAACGTTATACGTTAGTTCGTAGTATTATATAACGTTATACGTTACTGCGTAATAGTATGTATCGTTATCCGTTAGTACGTATTAGTATATAACGTTATACGTTATAACGTAATAGTATATAACGTTATACGTTATAACGTAATTGTATTTAATGTTATACGTTATAAGGTAATACTACATAACGTTATACGTTAGTTCGTAATATTATATAACGTTATACGTTAGTTCGTAGTATTATATAACGTTATACGTTATTGCGTAATAGTATATAACGTTATCCGTTATAACGTAATATATATAACGTTATACGTTAAAACGTAATAGTTAATAACGTTATAATTTATAACGTAATAGTATATAACGTTATACGTTAGTTCGTAGTATTATATAACGTTATACCTTATAACGTAATAGTATATAACGTTATACGTTATAACGTAATAGTATATAACCTTATACGTTAGTTCGTAGTACTATATAACGTTATACGTTAGTTCGTAAAATTATATAATGTTATACGTTATTGCGTAATAGTATATAACGTTATCCGTTAGTACATAATAGTATATAACGTTAATCGTTAGTACGTAATAGTATATCGTTATACGTTATAACGTAATAGTATATAACGTTATACGTTATTACGTAATAGTATATAACGTTATACGTTATAAGGTAATACTACATAACGTTATACGTTAGTTCGTAATATTATATAACGTTATACGTTAGTTCGTAGTATTATATAACGTTATACGTTATTGCGTAATAGTATATACCGTTATTCGTTGTTACGTAATAGTATATTACGTTATCCGTTATAACGTAATATATATAACGTTATACGTTATAACGTAGTAGTATATAACGTTATACGTTATTACGTAATAGTATATAACGTTATACGTTAGTACGTAAAAGTGTTTAACGTTATACGTTATTACGTAATAGTATATAACGTTATACGTTAGTTCGTAGTATTATATAACGTTATACGTTATTGCGTAATAGTATATAACGTTATCCGTTATAACGTAATATATATAACGTTATACGTTATAAGGTAATACTACATAACGTTATACGTTATAACGTAATAGTATATAACGTTATACGTTATAACGTAATTGTATTTAATGTTATACGTTATAAGGTAATACTACATAACGTTATACGTTAGTTCGTAATATTATATAACGTTATACGTTAGTTCGTAGTATTATATAACGTTATACGTTACTGCGTAATAGTATATATCGTTATCCGTTAGTATGTATTAGTATATAACGTTATACGTTATAACGTATTAGTATATAACGTTATACGTTATAACGTAATTGTATTTAATGTTATACGTTATAAGGTAATACTACATAACGTTATACGTTAGTTCGTAATATTATATAACGCTATACGTTAGTTCGTAGTATTATATAACGTTATACGTTATTGCGTAATAATATATAACGTTATCCGTTATAACGTAATATATATAACGTTATACGTTAAAACGTAATAGTTAATAACGTTATACTTTATAACGTAATAGTATATAACGTTATACGTTAGTTCGTAGTATTATATAACGTTATACCTTATAACGTAATAGTATATAACGTTATACGTTATAACGTAATAGTATATAACCTTATACGTTAGTTCGTAGTACTATATAACGTTATACGTTAGTTCGTAAAATTATATAATGTTATACGTTATTGCGTAATAGTATATAACGTTATCCGTTAGTACATAATAGTATATAACGTTAATCGTTAGTACGTAATAGTATATAACGTTATACGTTATAACGTAATAGTATATAACGTTATACGTTAGTTCGTAGTATTATATAACGTTATACGTTATAACGTAATAGTATATAACGTTATACGTTATAAGGTAATAGTATATAACGTTATACGTTAGTTCGTAGTATTATATAACGTTATAGGTTAATTCGTAAAATTATATAACGTTATACGTTATTGCGTAATAGTATATAACGTTATCCGTTAGTACGTAATAGTATATAACGTTAATCGTTAGTACGTAATAGTATATAACGTTATACGTTATAACGTAATAGTATATAACGTTATACGTTAGTTCGTAGTATTATATAACGTTATACGTTATTACGTAATAGTATATAACGTTATACATTAGTATGTAAAAGTATATAACGTTATACGTTATTACGTAATAGTATATAACGTTATTCGTTAGTACGTAATAGTATATACCGTTATTCGTTAGTACGGAATACTATATAGCGTTATACGTTATAACGTAATGATATATAACTTTGTACGTTATAACGTAATAGTATATAACGTTATACGTTAGTTCGTAGTATTATATAACGTTATACGTTATAACGTAATAGTATATAACGTTATACGTTATAAGGTAATAGTATATAACGTTATACGTTATAACGTATTAGTATATAACGTTATACGTTATAACGTAATTGTATTTAATGTTATACGTTATAAGGTAATACTACATAACGTTATACGTTAGTTCGTAATATTATATAACGCTATACGTTAGTTCGTAGTATTATATAACGTTATACGTTATTGCGTAATAGTATATACCGTTATTCGTTGTTACGTAATAGTATATTACGTTATCCGTTATAACGTAATATATATAACGTTATACGTTATAACGTAGTAGTATATAACGTTATACGTTATTACGTAATAGTATATAACGGTATACGTTAGTACGTAAAAGTGTATAACGTTATACGTTATTACGTAATAGTATATAACGTTATACGTTAGTTCGTAGTATTATATAACGTTATACGTTATTGCGTAATAGTATATAACGTTATCCGTTATAACGTAATATATATAACGTTATACGTTATAAGGTAATACTACATAACGTTATACGTTATAACGTAATAGTATATAACGTTATAAATTAGTACGTAAAAGTATATAACGTTATACGTTATTACGTAATAGTATATAACGTTATACGTTATAACGTAATTGTATTTAATGTTATACGTTATAAGGTAATACTACATAACGTTATACGTTAGTTCGTAATATTATATAACGTTATACGTTAGTTCGTAGTATTATATAACGTTATACGTTATTGCGTAATAGTATATAACGTTATCCGTTATAACGTAATATATATAACGTTATACGTTAAAACGTAATAGTTAATAACGTTATAATTTTTAACGTAATAGTATATAACGTTATACGTTAGTTCGTAGTATTATATAACGTTATACCTTATAACGTAATAGTATATAACGTTATACCTTATAACGTAATAGTATATAACCTTATACGTTAGTTCGTAGTACTATATAACGTTATACGTTAGTTCGTAAAATTATATAATGTTATACGTTATTGCGTAATAGTATATAACGTTATCCGTTAGTACATAATAGTATATAACGTTAATCGTTAGTACGTAATAGTATATCGTTATACGTTATAACGTAATAGAATATAACGTTATACGTTATTACGTAATAGTATATAACGTTATACGTTATAAGGTAATACTACATAACGTTATACGTTATTACGTAATAGTATATAACGTTATACGCTATAAGGTAGGACTACATAACGTTATACGTTATTACGTAATAGTATATAACGTTATACGTTAGTACGTAAAAGTGTATAACGTTATACGTTATTACGTAATAGTATATAACGTTATACGGTAGTTCGTAGTACTATATAACGTTATACGTTAGTTCGTAGTATTATATAACGTTATACGTTAATACGTAATAGTATATAACGTTATACATTAGTATATAAAAGTATATAACGTTATACGTTATTACGTAATAGTATATAACGTTATTCGTTAGTACGTAATAGTATATACCGTTATTCGTTAGTACGGAATACTATATAGCGTTATACGTTATAACGTAATGATATATAACTTTGTACGTTATAACGTAATAGTATATAACGTTATACGTTATAACGTAATAGTATATAACGTTATACGCTATAAGGTAAGACTACATAACGTTATACGTTATTACGTAATAGTATATAACGTTATACGTTAGTACGTAAAAGTGTATAACGTTATACGTTATTACGTAATAGTATATAACGTTATACGTTAGTTCGTAGTATTATATAACGTTATACGTTAGTTCGTAGTATTATATAACGTTATACGTTATTGCGTAATAGTATATACCGTTATACGTTAGTTCGTAGTATTATATAACGTTATACGTTATAACGTAATAGTATATAACACTATACGTTATAACGTAATAGTATATAACGTTATACGTTATAAGGTAATAGTATATAACGTTATACGTTAGTTCGTAGTATTATATACCGTTATAGGTTAATTCGTAAAATTATATAACGTTATACGTTATTGCGTAATAGTATATACCGTTATTCGTTGTTACGTAATAGTATATTACGTTATCCGTTATAACGTAATATATATAACGTTATACGTTATAACGTAGTAGTATATAACGTTATACGTTATTACGTAATAGTATATAAGGTTATACGTTAGTACGTAAAAGTGTATAACGTTATACGTTATTACGTAATAGTATATAACGTTATACGTTAGTTCGTAGTATTATATAACGTTATACGTTATTGCGTAATAGTATATAACGTTATCCGTTATAACGTAATATATATAACGTTATACGTTATAAGGTAATACTACATAACGTTATACGTTATAACGTAATAGTATATAACGTTATAAATTAGTACGTAAAAGTATATAACGTTATACGTTATTACGTAATAGTATATAACGTTATACGTTATAACGTAATGATAATTAACGTTGTACGTTATATCGTAATAGTATATAACGTTATACGTTATAACGTAATAGTATATAACGTTATAATTATAACGTAATTGTATTTAATGTTATACGTTATAAGGTAATACTACATAACGTTATACGTTAGTTCGTAATATTATATAACGTTATACGTTAGTTCGTAGTATTATATAACGTTATACGTTACTGCGTAATAGTATGTATCGTTATCCGTTAGTACGTATTAGTATATAACGTTATACGTTATAACGTAATAGTATATAACGTTATACGTTATAACGTAATTGTATTTAATGTTATACGTTATAAGGTAATACTACATAACGTTATACGTTAGTTCGTAATATTATATAACGTTATACGTTAGTTCGTAGTATTATATAACGTTATACGTTATTGCGTAATAGTATATAACGTTATCCGTTCTAACGTAATATATATAACGTTATACGTTAAAACGTAATAGTTAATAACGTTATAATTTATAACGTAATAGTATATAACGTTATACGTTAGTTCGTAGTATTATATAACGTTATACCTAATAACGTAATAGTATATAACGTTATACGTTATAACGTAATAGTATATAACCTTATACGTTAGTTCGTAGTACTATATAACGTTATACGTTAGTTCGTAAAATTATATAATGTTATACGTTATTGCGTAATAGTATATAACGTTATCCGTTAGTACATAATAGTATATAACGTTAATCGTTAGTACGTAATAGTATATCGTTATACGTTATAACGTAATAGTATATAACGTTATACGTTATTACGTAATAGTATATAACGTTATACGTTATAAGGTAATACTACATAACGTTATACGTTATTACGTAATAGTATATAACGTTATACGCTATAAGGTAGGACTACATAACGTTATACGTTATTACGTAATAGTATATAACGTTATACGTTAGTACGTAAAAGTGTATAACGTTATACGTTATTACGTAATAGTATATAACGTTATACGGTAGTTCGTAGTACTATATAACGTTATACGTTAGTTCGTAAAATTATATAATGTTATACGTTATTTCGTAATAGTATATAACGTTATCCGTTAGTACGTAATAGTATATAACGTTAATCGTTAGTACGTAATAGTATATAACGTTATACGTTATAACGTAATAGTATATAACGTTATACGTTAGTTCGTAGTATTATATAACGTTATACGTTATTACGTAATAGTATATAACGTTATACATTAGTATGTAAAAGTATATAACGTTATACGTTATTACGTAATAGTATATAACGTTATTCGTTAGTACGTAATAGTATATACCGTTATTCGTTAGTACGGAATACTATATAGCGTTATACGTTATAACGTAATGATATATAACTTTGTACGTTATAACGTAATAGTATATAACGTTATACGTTAGTTCGTAGTATTATATAACGTTATACGTTATAACGTAATAGTATATAACGTTATACGTTATAAGGTAATAGTATATAACGTTATACGTTAGTTCGTAGTATTATATAACGTTATAGGTTAATTCGTAAAATTATATAACGTTATACGTTATTGCGTAATAGTATATAACGTTATCCGTTAGTACGTAATAGTATATAACGTTAATCGTTAGTACGTAATAGTATATAACGTTATTCGTTAGTACGTAATAGTATATACCGTTATTCGTTAGTACGTAATACTATATAACGTTATACGTTATAACGTAATTGTATTTAATGTTATACGTTATAACGTAATATATATAACGTTATACGTTATAACGTAGTAGTATATAACGTTATACGTTATTACGTAATAGTATATAACGTTATACGTTAGTACGTAAAAGTGTTTAACGTTATACGTTATTACGTAATAGTATATAACGTTATACGTTAGTTCGTAGTATTATATAACGTTATACGTTATTGCGTAATAGTATATAACGTTATCCGTTATAACGTAATATATATAACGTTATACGTTATAACGTAATAGTATATAACGTTATACGTTATAACGTAATTGTATTTAATGTTATACGTTATAACGTAATGATAATTAACGTTGTATGTTATAACGTAATAGTATATAACGTTATACGTTATAACGTAATGATAATTAACGTTGTACGTTATAACGTAATATTATATAACGTTATACGTTATAACGTAATAGTATATAACGTTATCCGTTAGTACGTAATAGTATATAACGTTAATCGTTAGTACGTAATAGTATATAACGTTATACGTTATAAGGTAATAGTATATAACGTTATACGTTAGTTCGTAGTATTATATAACGTTATAGGTTAATTCGTAAAATTATATAACGTTATACGTTATTGCGTAATAGTATATAACGTTATCCGTTAGTACGTAATAGTATATAACGTTAATCGTTAGTACGTAATAGTATATAACGTTATTCGTTAGTACGTAATAGTATATACCGTTATTCGTTAGTACGTAATACTATATAACGTTATACGTTATAACGTAATTGTATTTAATGTTATACGTTATAAGGTAATACTACATAACGTTATACGTTAGTTCGTAATATTATATAACGTTATACGTTAGTTCGTAGTATTATATAACGTTATACGTTATTGCGTAATAGTATATACCGTTATTCGTTGTTACGTAATAGTATATTACGTTATCCGTTATAACGTAATATATATAACGTTATACGTTATAACGTAGTAGTATATAACGTTATACGTTATTACGTAATAGTATATAACGTTATACGTTAGTTCGTAGTATTATATAACGTTATACGTTATTGCGTAATAGTATATAACGTTATCCGTTATAACGTAATATATATAACGTTATACGTTATAAGGTAATACTACATAACGTTATACGTTATAACGTAATAGTATATAACGTTATAAATTAGTACGTAAAAGTATATAACGTTAAACGTTATTACGTAATAGTATATAACGTTATACGTTATAACGTAATGATAATTAACGTTGTACGTTATAACGTAATATTATATAACGTTATACGTTATAACGTAATAGTATATAACGTTATACGTTATAACGTAATTGTATTTAATGTTATACGTTATAAGGTAATACTACATAACGTTATACGTTAGTTCGTAATACTATATAACGTTATACGTTAGTTCGTAGTATTATATAACGTTATACGTTACTGCGTAATAGTATATATCGTTATCCGTTAGTATGTATTAGTATATAACGTTATACGTTATAACGTAATAGTATATAACGTTATACGTTATAACGTAATTGTATTTAATGTTATACGTTATAAGGTAATACTACATAACGTTATACGTTAGTTCGTAATATTATATAACGCTATACGTTAGTTCGTAGTATTATATAACGTTATACGTTATTGCGTAATAGTATATAACGTTATCCGTTATAACGTAATATATATAACGTTATACGTTAAAACGTAATAGTTAATAACGTTATACTTTATAACGTAATAGTATATAACGTTATACGTTAGTTCGTAGTATTATATAACGTTATACCTTATAACGTAATAGTATATAACGTTATACGTTATAACGTAATAGTATATAACCTTATACGTTAGTTCGTAGTACTATATAACGTTATACGTTAGTTCGTAAAATTATATAATGTTATACGTTATTGCGTAATAGTATATAACGTTATCCGTTAGTACATAATAGTATATAACGTTAATCGTTAGTACGTAATAGTATATAACGTTATACGTTATAACGTAATAGTATATAACGTTATACGTTAGTTCGTAGTATTATATAACGTTATACGTTATAACGTAATAGTATATAACGTTATACGTTATAAGGTAATAGTATATAACGTTATACGTTAGTTCGTAGTATTATATAACGTTATAGGTTAATTCGTAAAATTATATAACGTTATACGTTATTGCGTAATAGTATATAACGTTATCCGTTAGTACGTAATAGTATATAACGTTATACGTTATTGCGTAATAGTATATACCGTTATTCGTTGTTACGTAATAGTATATTACGTTATCCGTTATAACGTAATATATATAACGTTATACGTTATAACGTAATAGTATATAACGTTATACGTTATAACGTAATAGTATATAACGTTATAATTATAACGTAATTGTATTTAATGTTATACGTTATAAGGTAATACTACATAACGTTATACGTTAGTTCGTAATATTATATAACGTTATACGTTAGTTCGTAGTATTATATAACGTTATACGTTACTGCGTAATAGTATGTATCGTTATCCGTTAGTACGTATTAATATATAACGTTATACGTTATAACGTAATAGTATATAACGTTATACGTTATAACGTAATTGTATTTAATGTTATACGTTATAAGGTAATACTACATAAGGTTATACGTTAGTTCGTAATATTATATAACGTTATACGTTAGTTCGTAGTATTATATAACGTTATACGTTATTGCGTAATAGTATATAACGTTATCCGTTATAACGTAATATATATAACGTTATACGTTAAAACGTAATAGTTAATAACGTTATAATTTATAACGTAATAGTATATAACGTTATACGTTAGTTCGTAGTATTATATAACGTTATACGTTATTACGTAATAGTATATAACGTTATACATTAGTATGTAAAAGTATATAACGTTATACGTTATTACGTAATAGTATATAACGTTATTCGTTAGTACGTAATAGTATATACCGTTATTCGTTAGTACGGAATACTATATAGCGTTATACGTTATAACGTAATGATATATAACTTTGTACGTTATAACGTAATAGTATATAACGTTATACGTTAGTTCGTAGTATTATATAACGTTATACGTTATAACGTAATAGTATATAACGTTATACGTTATAAGGTAATAGTATATAACGTTATACGTTAGTTCGTAGTATTATATAACGTTATAGGTTAATTCGTAAAATTATATAACGTTATACGTTATTGCGTAATAGTATATAACGTTATCCGTTAGTACGTAATAGTATATAACGTTAATCGTTAGTACGTAATAGTATATAACGTTATTCGTTAGTACGTAATAGTATATACCGTTATTCGTTAGTACGTAATACTATATAACGTTATACGTTATAACGTAATTGTATTTAATGTTATACGTTATAAGGTAATACTACATAACGTTATACGTTAGTTCGTAATATTATATAACGTTATACGTTAGTTCGTAGTATTATATAACGTTATACGTTATTGCGTAATAGTATATACCGTTATTCGTTGTTACGTAATAGTATATTACGTTATCCGTTATAACGTAATATATATAACGTTATACGTTATAACGTAGTAGTATATAACGTTATACGTTATTACGTAATAGTATATAACGTTATACGTTAGTACGTAAAAGTGTTTAACGTTATACGTTATTACGTAATAGTATATAACGTTATACGTTAGTTCGTAGTATTATATAACGTTATACGTTATTGCGTAATAGTATATAACGTTATCCGTTATAACGTAATATATATAACGTTATACGTTATAAGGTAATACTACATAACGTTATACGTTATAACGTAATAGTATATAACGTTATACGTTATAACGTAATTGTATTTAATGTTATACGTTATAAGGTAATACTACATAACGTTATACGTTAGTTCGTAATATTATATAACGTTATACGTTAGTTCGTAGTATTATATAACGTTATACGTTACTGCGTAATAGTATATATCGTTATCCGTTAGTATGTATTAGTATATAACGTTATACGTTATAACGTAATAGTATATAACGTTATACGTTATAACGTAATTGTATTTAATGTTATACGTTATAAGGTAATACTACATAACGTTATACGTTAGTTCGTAATATTATATAACGCTATACGTTAGTTCGTAGTATTATATAACGTTATACGTTATTGCGTAATAATATATAACGTTATCCGTTATAACGTAATATATATAACGTTATACGTTAAAACGTAATAGTTAATAACGTTATACTTTATAACGTAATAGTATATAACGTTATACGTTAGTTCGTAGTATTATATAACGTTATACCTTATAACGTAATAGTATATAACGTTATACGTTATAACGTAATAGTATATAACCTTATACGTTAGTTCGTAGTACTATATAACGTTATACGTTAGTTCGTAAAATTATATAATGTTATACGTTATTGCGTAATAGTATATAACGTTATCCGTTAGTACATAATAGTATATAACGTTAATCGTTAGTACGTAATAGTATATAACGTTATACGTTATAACGTAATAGTATATAACGTTATACGTTAGTTCGTAGTATTATATAACGTTATACGTTATAACGTAATAGTATATAACGTTATACGTTATAAGGTAATAGTATATAACGTTATACGTTAGTTCGTAGTATTATATAACGTTATAGGTTAATTCGTAAAATTATATAACGTTATACGTTATTGCGTAATAGTATATAACGTTATCCGTTAGTACGTAATAGTATATAACGTTAATCGTTAGTACGTAATAGTATATAACGTTATACGTTATAACGTAATAGTATATAACGTTATACGTTAGTTCGTAGTATTATATAACGTTATACGTTATTACGTAATAGTATATAACGTTATACATTAGTATGTAAAAGTATATAACGTTATACGTTATTACGTAATAGTATATAACGTTATTCGTTAGTACGTAATAGTATATACCGTTATTCGTTAGTACGGAATACTATATAGCGTTATACGTTATAACGTAATGATATATAACTTTGTACGTTATAACGTAATAGTATATAACGTTATACGTTAGTTCGTAGTATTATATAACGTTATACGTTATAACGTAATAGTATATAACGTTATACGTTATAAGGTAATAGTATATAACGTTATACGTTAGTTCGTAGTATTATATAACGTTATAGGTTAATTCGTAAAATTATATAACGTTATACGTTATTGCGTAATAGTATATAACGTTATCCGTTAGTACGTAATAGTATATAACGTTAATCGTTAGTACGTAATAGTATATAACGTTATTCGTTAGTACGTAATAGTATATACCGTTATTCGTTAGTACGTAATACTATATAACGTTATACGTTATAACGTAATTGTATTTAATGTTATACGTTATAAGGTAATACTACATAACGTTATACGTTAGTTCGTAATATTATATAACGTTATACGTTAGTTCGTAGTATTATATAACGTTATACGTTATTGCGTAATAGTATATACCGTTATTCGTTGTTACGTAATAGTATATTACGTTATCCGTTATAACGTAATATATATAACGTTATACGTTATAACGTAGTAGTATATAACGTTATACGTTATTACGTAATAGTATATAACGTTATACGTTAGTACGTAAAAGTGTTTAACGTTATACGTTATTACGTAATAGTATATAACGTTATACGTTAGTTCGTAGTATTATATAACGTTATACGTTATTGCGTAATAGTATATAACGTTATCCGTTATAACGTAATATATATAACGTTATACGTTATAAGGTAATACTACATAACGTTATACGTTATAACGTAATAGTATATAACGTTATACGTTATAACGTAATTGTATTTAATGTTATACGTTATAAGGTAATACTACATAACGTTATACGTTAGTTCGTAATATTATATAACGTTATACGTTAGTTCGTAGTATTATATAACGTTATACGTTACTGCGTAATAGTATATATCGTTATCCGTTAGTATGTATTAGTATATAACGTTATACGTTATAACGTAATAGTATATAACGTTATACGTTATAACGTAATTGTATTTAATGTTATACGTTATAAGGTAATACTACATAACGTTATACGTTAGTTCGTAATATTATATAACGCTATACGTTAGTTCGTAGTATTATATAACGTTATACGTTATTGCGTAATAATATATAACGTTATCCGTTATAACGTAATATATATAACGTTATACGTTAAAACGTAATAGTTAATAACGTTATACTTTATAACGTAATAGTATATAACGTTATACGTTAGTTCGTAGTATTATATAACGTTATACCTTATAACGTAATAGTATATTACGTTATACGTTATAACGTAATAGTATATAACCTTATACGTTAGTTCGTAGTACTATATAACGTTATACGTTAGTTCGTAAAATTATATAATGTTATACGTTATTGCGTAATAGTATATAACGTTATCCGTTAGTACATAATAGTATATAACGTTAATCGTTAGTACGTAATAGTATATAACGTTATACGTTATAACGTAATAGTATATAACGTTATACGTTAGTTCGTAGTATTATATAACGTTATACGTTATAACGTAATACTATATAACGTTATACGTTATAAGGTAATAGTATATAACGTTATACGTTAGTTCGTAGTATTATATAACGTTATAGGTTAATTCGTAAAATTATATAACGTTATACGTTATTGCGTAATAGTATATAACGTTATCCGTTAGTACGTAATAGTATATAACGTTAATCGTTAGTACGTAATAATATATAACGTTATTCGTTAGTACGTAATAGTATATACCGTTATTCGTTAGTACGTAATGCTATATAACGTTATACGTTATAACGTAATGATATATAACGTTGTACGTTATAACGTAATAGTGTATAACGTTATACGTTATAAGGTAATACTACATAACGTTATACGTTATTACGTAATAGTATATAACGTTATACATTAGTACGTAAAAGTATATAACGTTATACGTTATTACGTTATAGTATATAACGTTATTCGTTAGTACGTAATAGTATATACCGTTATTCGTTAGTACGGAATACTATATAACGTTATACGTTATAACGTAATGATATATAACGTTGTACGTTATAACGTAATAGTATATAACGTTATACGTTATAAGGTAATACTACATAACGTTATACGTTATTACGTAATAGTATATAACGTTATACGTTAGTACGTAAAAGTATATAACGTTATACGTTATAACGTAATATTATATAACGTTATACGTTATAACGTAACACATATAACGTTATACGTTAGTACGAAATAGTATATAACGTTATCCGTTAGTACGTAATGGCATATAACGTTATACGATATTACGCAATAGTATATAACGTTATACGTTAGTTCGTAGTATTATATAACGTTATAGGTTAATTCGTAAAATTATATAACGTTATACGTTATTGCGTAATAGTATATAACGTTATCCGTTAGTACGTAATAGTATATAACGTTAATCGTTAGTACGTAATAGTATATAACGTTATTCGTTAGTACGTAATAGTATATACCGTTATTCGTTAGTACGTAATACTATATAACGTTATACGTTATAACGTAATTGTATTTAATGTTATACGTTATAAGGTAATACTACATAACGTTATACGTTAGTTCGTAGTATTATATAACGTTATACGTTATTGCGTAATAGTATATACCGTTATTCGTTGTTACGTAATAGTATATTACGTTATCCGTTATAACGTAATATATATAACGTTATACGTTATAACGTAGTAGTATATAACGTTATACGTTATTGCGTAATAGTATATAACGTTATCCGTTATAACGTAATATATATAACGTTATACGTTATAAGGTAATACTACATAACGTTATACGTTATAACGTAATAGTATATAACGTTATAAATTAGTACGTAAAAGTATATAACGTTATACGTTATTACGTAATAGTATATAACGTTATACGTTATAACGTAATGATAATTAACGTTGTACGTTATAACGTAATATTATATAACGTTATACGTTATAACGTAATAGTATATAACGTTATACGTTATAACGTAATTGTATTTAATGTTATACGTTATAAGGTAATACTACATAACGTTATACGTTAGTTCGTAATATTATATAACGTTATACGTTAGTTCGTAGTATTATATAACGTTATACGTTACTGCGTAATAGTATATATCGTTATCCGTTAGTACGTATTAGTATATAACGTTATACGTTATAACGTAATAGTATATAACGTTATACGTTATAACGTAATTGTATTTAATGTTATACGTTATAAGGTAATACTACATAACGTTATACGTTAGTTCGTAATATTATATAACGCTATACGTTAGTTCGTAGTATTATATAACGTTATACGTTATTGCGTTATAGTATATAACGTTATCCGTTATAACGTAATATATATAACGTTATACGTTAAAACGTAATAGTTAATAACGTTATACTTTATAACGTAATAGTATATAACGTTATACGTTAGTTCGTAGTATTATATAACGTTATACCTTATAACGTAATAGTATATAACGTTATACGTTATAACGTAATAGTATATAACCTTATACGTTAGTTCGTAGTACTATATAACGTTATACCTTAGTTCGTAAAATTATATAATGTTATACGTTATTGCGTAATAGTATATAACGTTATCCGTTAGTACGTAATAGTATATAACGTTAATCGTTAGTACGTAATAGTATATAACGTTATACGTTATAACGTAATAGTATATAACGTTATACGTTAGTTCGTAGTATTATATAACGTTATACGTTATAACGTAATAGTATATAACGTTGTACGTTATAACGTAATAGTGTATAACGTTATACGTTATAAGGTAATACTACATAACGTTATACGTTATTACGTAATAGTATATAACGTTATACGTTAGTACGTAAAAGTATATAACGTTATACGTTATAACGTAATAGTATATAACGTTATACGTTATATGGTAATACTACATAACGATATACGTTATTACGTAATAGTATATAACGTTATACGTTAGTAAGTAAAAGTATATAACGTTATACGTTATAAGGTAATACTACATAACGTTATACGTTATTACGTAATAGTATATAACGTTATACATTAGTACGTAAAAGTATATAACGTTATACGTTATTACGTTATAGTATATAACGTTATTCGTTAGTACGTAATAGTATATACCGTTATTCGTTAGTACGGAATACTATATAACGTTATACGTTATAACGTAATAGTATATAACGTTATAAATTAGTACGTAAAAGTATATAACGTTATACGTTATTACGTAATAGTATATAACGTTATACGTTATAACGTAATGATAATTAACGTTGTACGTTATAACGTAATATTATATAACGTTATACGTTATAACGTAATAGTATATAACGTTATACGTTATAACGTAATTGTATTTAATGTTATACGTTATAAGGTAATACTACATAACGTTATACGTTAGTTCGTAATATTATATAACGTTATACGTTAGTTCGTAGTATTATATAACGTTATACGTTACTGCGTAATAGTATATATCGTTATCCGTTAGTACGTATTAGTATATAACGTTATACGTTATAACGTAATAGTATATAACGTTATACGTTATAACGTAATTGTATTTAATGTTATACGTTATAAGGTAATACTACATAACGTTATACGTTAGTTCGTAATATTATATAACGCTATACGTTAGTTCGTAGTATTATATAACGTTATACGTTATTGCGTAATAGTATATAACGTTATCCGTTATAACGTAATATATATAACGTTATACGTTAAAACGTAATAGTTAATAACGTTATACTTTATAACGTAATAGTATATAACGTTATACGTTAGTTCGTAGTATTATATAACGTTATACCTTATAACGTAATAGTATATAACGTTATACGTTATAACGTAATAGTATATAACCTTATACGTTAGTTCGTAGTACTATATAACGTTATACCTTAGTTCGTAAAATTATATAATGTTATACGTTATTGCGTAATAGTATATAACGTTATCCGTTAGCACGTAATAGTATATAACGTTAATCGTTAGTACGTAATAGTATATAACGTTATACGTTATAACGTAATAGTATATAACGTTATACGTTAGTTCGTAGTATTATATAACGTTATACGTTATAACGTAATAGTATATAACGTTGTACGTTATAACGTAATAGTGTATAACGTTATACGTTATAAGGTAATACTACATAACGTTATACGTTAATACGTAATAGTATATAACGTTATACGTTAGTACGTAAAACTATATAACGTTATACGTTATAACGTAATAGTATATAACGTTATACGTTATAAGGTAATACTACATAACGATATACGTTATTACGTAATAGTATATAACGTTATACGTTAGTAAGTAAAAGTATATAACGTTATACGTTATAAGGTAATACTACATAACGTTATACGTTATTACGTAATAGTATATAACGTTATACATTAGTACGTAAAAGTATATAACGTTATACGTTATTACGTTATAGTATATAACGTTATTCGTTAGTACGTAATAGTATATACCGTTATTCGTTAGTACGGAATACTATATAACGTTATACGTTATAACGTAATGATATATAACGTTGTACGTTATAACGTAATAGTATATAACGTTATACGTTATAAGGTAATACTACATAACGTTATACGTTATTACGTAATAGTATATAACGTTATACGTTAGTACGTAAAAGTATATAACGTTATACGTTATAACGTAATATTATATAACGTTATACGTTATAACGTAACACATATAACGTTATACGTTATAAGGTAATACTACATAACGTTATACGTTATTACGTAATAGTATATAACGTTATACGTTATAAGGTAATACTACATAACGTTATACGTTATTACGTAATAGTATATAACGTTATACGTTAGTACATATTAGTATATAACGTTATACGTTATTACGTAATATTATAAAACGTTATACGTTAGTTCGTAGTATTATATAAGTTTATACGTTAGTTCGTAGTATTATATAACGTTATACGTTACTGCGTAACAGTATATATCGTTATCCGTTAGTACGTAATAGTATATAACGTTATACGTTAGTACGTAATAGTATATAACGTTATCCGTTAGTACGTAATGGCATATAACGTTATACGATATTACGCAATAATATATAACGTTATACGTTAGTTCGTAGTATTATATAACGTTATACGTTACTGCGTAATAGTATATATCGTTATCCGTTAGTACGTATTAGTATATAACGTTATACGTTATAAGGTAATACTACATAACGTTATACGTTATTACGTAATAGTATAGAACGTTATACGTTAGTACGTAAAAGTGTATAACGTTATACGCTATTACGTAATAGTATATAACGTTATCCGTTAGTACGTAATAGTATATAACGTTATTCGTTAGTACGTGATAGTATATAACGTTATACGTTATAAGGTAATACTACATAACGTTATACGTTATTACGTAATAGTATATAACGTTATAGGTTTGTACGTAAAAGTGTATAACGTTATACGTTATTACGTAATAGTATAAAACGTTATCCGTTAGTACGTAATAGTATATAACGTTATTCGTTAGTACGTAATAGTATACACCGTTATTCGTTAGTACGTAATAGTATATAACGTTATTCGTTAGTACGTGATAGTATATAACGTTATACGTTATAAGGTAATACTACATAACGTTATACGTTATTACGTAATAGTATATAACGTTATACGTTAGTACGTAAAAGTATATAACGTTATACGTTATAACGTAATAGTATATAACGTTATACGTTATAACGTAACATATATAACGTTATACGTTATAAGGTAATACTACATAACGTTATACGTTATTACGTAATAGTATATAACGTTATACGTTAGTTCGTAGTATTATATAACGTTATACGTTATTGCGTAATAGTATATAACGTTATCCGTTATAACGTAATATATATAACGTTATACGTTATAAGGTAATACTACATAACGTTATACGTTATAACGTAATAGTATATAACGTTATACGTTATAACGTAATTGTATTTAATGTTATACGTTATAAGGTAATACTACATAACGTTATACGTTAGTTCGTAATATTATATAACGTTATACGTTAGTTCGTAGTATTATATAACGTTATACGTTACTGCGTAATAGTATATATCGTTATCCGTTAGTATGTATTAGTATATAACGTTATACGTTATAACGTAATAGTATATAACGTTATACGTTATAACGTAATTGTATTTAATGTTATACGTTATAAGGTAATACTACATAACGTTATACGTTAGTTCGTAATATTATATAACGCTATACGTTAGTTCGTAGTATTATATAACGTTATACGTTATTGCGTAATAATATATAACGTTATCCGTTATAACGTAATATATATAACGTTATACGTTAAAACGTAATAGTTAATAACGTTATACTTTATAACGTAATAGTATATAACGTTATACGTTAGTTCGTAGTATTATATAACGTTATACCTTATAACGTAATAGTATATTACGTTATACGTTATAACGTAATAGTATACAGTAGCGGACAAAAGTTTAAGACGATGATTTGTAAACCGGATTACAAACATCTTATACGCATATTGTTCTTCTATTCGGTTTGTCTCTTTGGAATAACGTAGCTGTATGTTTGACCTTCGTAACCTCAGACAGTCAGTTGTTAAATACAAACAATGTAGGAGTTACAACAGTTAGTTACCGCCTAGCACTTGGAAACAGTGGACATTAGTTTAAGACGATCTGTGTAAAACGTGAGTACGAGTACAGTTTTTGAACATTTTGATTCTGGAATGTCAAAATCATTGTTTAGTGTACCTTTTATTGCTTAAAATTCATTTAGGTAGGAACAGACTATGGGTAAATCAAAGAATTTACTTGAAAACGAAAGGGAACAAATCGTAAGGCTGCGAAAGCAAAGTAAAACCTTCACCGAAATAGCAAATATAGTGAACAGGTCAGAAACAGCTTGTAAACAAGCTTGGTATAAATTTTTAAAGACAGGCATGTATTGCGATCAACCGAAAAACGGAAGACCACGGAAAACAACACCGAAAATGGATCGCCGGATTCATCGATTGAGCGAAAAGGATCGTTTTCGTAGTGCAAATAATATTGCTGCGGAGATAAACTATGAAAACGATACACAAATTAGTGCTAGAACTGTTAGGAGAAGATTAGAAGACTTTAACTTAAGAGGACGAAAACCCCAAAAGAAACCACTGCTGAGTTCTAGGAATCGAAAAAGACGACTTGCATTTGCTAAAGCTCATAAGCATTGGACAAGTGAAGATTGGCAAAAGGTATTGTTTTCTGACGAATCGAAATTCAATCGCGTCTGTTCTGACGGGATACGGTACGTTAGACGTCGAATTGGCGAAAGTTTGAAAACACAGTGCGTTTTAAAAACTCTTAAACATGGTGGTGGCAACGTTATGGTGTGGGCGTGTTTTTCTCGAAGCGGCCCTGGTCCGATATGTCGTATCAATGGAATTATGGACCGTTTTCAATACAAGGACATACTCAAGAACACAATGTTACCTTTTGCACGCAACAATATGAGTGATGATTTTATTTTTCAAAATGATAATGATCCGAAGCACACGGCTCGGATTGTGAAACAGTTTTTTCAAGAAGAAAATATCACCGTGCTGCCGTGGCCGTCGCAATCACCAGACATTAACCCAATCGAGAATTTGTGAAGCATCATAAAAAAGACAGTACAAGGTTATAAACCGAAAAATTTAAATGAACTTTACTCTACGATTGAAACAGCCTGGAATAATATTACGGTAGATTAATATAAAAAATTAATAGATTCTATGCCAAGAAGATGTACCGAAGGGATAAGAAATAACGGATATTGAACAAAATATTGAATTTAAACAAAAATTGTGTATATTTTTTAACCAAAAATTAATATTTTTTGTATAGTCTTAAACTTTTGACCGACGAAATATTATACAGATTTCGTTCCTTTTTTATAACTTAGCTATTGAGCAAAATATCAAAATGAAATTTTTTTTCTAAGTGTACAAACAAATGTACAATTAGTTAATACCAAAAGTAGAACACCGTATTTATATTTTTTATGGAAAGTAAATCAATTATTTATTTCTTCCATTTCGTCTTAAACTTTTGTCCGCTACTGTATAACCTTATACGTTAGTTCGTAGTACTATATAACGTTATACGTTAGTTCGTAAAATTATATAATGTTATACGTTATTGCGTAATAGTATATAACGTTATCCGTTAGTACATAATAGTATATAACGTTAATCGTTAGTACGTAATAGTATATAACGTTATACGTTATAACGTAATAGTATATAACGTTATACGTTAGTTCGTAGTATTATATAACGTTATAGGTTAATTCGTAAAATTATATAACGTTATACGTTATTGCGTAATAGTATATAACGTTATCCGTTAGTACGTAATAGTATATAACGTTAATCGTTAGTACGTAATAATATATAACGTTATTCGTTAGTACGTAATAGTATATACCGTTATTCGTTAGTACGTAATGCTATATAACGTTATACGTTATAACGTAATGATATATAACGTTGTACGTTATAACGTAATAGTGTATAACGTTATACGTTATAAGGTAATACTACATAACGTTATACGTTATTACGTAATAGTATATAACGTTATACATTAGTACGTAAAAGTATATAACGTTATACGTTATTACGTTATAGTATATAACGTTATTCGTTAGTACGTAATAGTATATACCGTTATTCGTTAGTACGGAATACTATATAACGTTATACGTTATAACGTAATGATATATAACGTTGTACGTTATAACGTAATAGTATATAACGTTATACGTTATAAGGTAATACTACATAACGTTATACGTTATTACGTAATAGTATATAACGTTATACGTTAGTACGTAAAAGTATATAACGTTATACGTTATAACGTAATATTATATAACGTTATACGTTATAACGTAACACATATAACGTTATACGTTAGTACGAAATAGTATATAACGTTATCCGTTAGTACGTAATGGCATATAACGTTATACGATATTACGCAATAGTATATAACGTTATACGTTAGTTCGTAGTATTATATAACGTTATAGGTTAATTCGTAAAATTATATAACGTTATACGTTATTGCGTAATAGTATATAACGTTATCCGTTAGTACGTAATAGTATATAACGTTAATCGTTAGTACGTAATAGTATATAACGTTATTCGTTAGTACGTAATAGTATATACCGTTATTCGTTAGTACGTAATACTATATAACGTTATACGTTATAACGTAATTGTATTTAATGTTATACGTTATAAGGTAATACTACATAACGTTATACGTTAGTTCGTAGTATTATATAACGTTATACGTTATTGCGTAATAGTATATACCGTTATTCGTTGTTACGTAATAGTATATTACGTTATCCGTTATAACGTAATATATATAACGTTATACGTTATAACGTAGTAGTATATAACGTTATACGTTATTGCGTAATAGTATATAACGTTATCCGTTATAACGTAATATATATAACGTTATACGTTATAAGGTAATACTACATAACGTTATACGTTATAACGTAATAGTATATAACGTTATAAATTAGTACGTAAAAGTATATAACGTTATACGTTATTACGTAATAGTATATAACGTTATACGTTATAACGTAATGATAATTAACGTTGTACGTTATAACGTAATATTATATAACGTTATACGTTATAACGTAATAGTATATAACGTTATACGTTATAACGTAATTGTATTTAATGTTATACGTTATAAGGTAATACTACATAACGTTATACGTTAGTTCGTAATATTATATAACGTTATACGTTAGTTCGTAGTATTATATAACGTTATACGTTACTGCGTAATAGTATATATCGTTATCCGTTAGTACGTATTAGTATATAACGTTATACGTTATAACGTAATAGTATATAACGTTATACGTTATAACGGAATTGTATTTAATGTTATACGTTATAAGGTAATACTACATAACGTTATACGTTAGTTCGTAATATTATATAACGCTATACGTTAGTTCGTAGTATTATATAACGTTATACGTTATTGCGTTATAGTATATAACGTTATCCGTTATAACGTAATATATATAACGTTATACGTTAAAACGTAATAGTTAATAACGTTATACTTTATAACGTAATAGTATATAACGTTATACGTTAGTTCGTAGTATTATATAACGTTATACGTTATAACGTAATAGTATATAACGTTGTACGTTATAACGTAATAGTGTATAACGTTATACGTTATAAGGTAATACTACATAACGTTATACGTTATTACGTAATAGTATATAACGTTATACGTTAGTACGTAAAAGTATATAACGTTATACGTTATAACGTAATAGTATATAACGTTATACGTTATAAGGTAATACTACATAACGATATACGTTATTACGTAATAGTATATAACGTTATACGTTAGTAAGTAAAAGTATATAACGTTATACGTTATAAGGTAATACTACATAACGTTATACGTTATTACGTAATAGTATATAACGTTATACATTAGTACGTAAAAGTATATAACGTTATACGTTATTACGTTATAGTATATAACGTTATTCGTTAGTACGTAATAGTATATACCGTTATTCGTTAGTACGGAATACTATATAACGTTATACGTTATAACGTAATAGTATATAACGTTATAAATTAGTACGTAAAAGTATATAACGTTATACGTTATTACGTAATAGTATATAACGTTATACGTTATAACGTAATGATAATTAACGTTGTACGTTATAACGTAATATTATATAACGTTATACGTTATAACGTAATAGTATATAACGTTATACGTTATAACGTAATTGTATTTAATGTTATACGTTATAAGGTAATACTACATAACGTTATACGTTAGTTCGTAATATTATATAACGTTATACGTTAGTTCGTAGTATTATATAACGTTATACGTTACTGCGTAATAGTATATATCGTTATCCGTTAGTACGTATTAGTATATAACGTTATACGTTATAACGTAATAGTATATAACGTTATACGTTATAACGTAATTGTATTTAATGTTATACGTTATAAGGTAATACTACATAACGTTATACGTTAGTTCGTAATATTATATAACGCTATACGTTAGTTCGTAGTATTATATAACGTTATACGTTATTGCGTAATAGTATATAACGTTATCCGTTATAACGTAATATATATAACGTTATACGTTAAAACGTAATAGTTAATAACGTTATACTTTATAACGTAATAGTATATAACGTTATACGTTAGTTCGTAGTATTATATAACGTTATACCTTATAACGTAATAGTATATAACGTTATACGTTATAACGTAATAGTATATAACCTTATACGTTAGTTCGTAGTACTATATAACGTTATACCTTAGTTCGTAAAATTATATAATGTTATACGTTATTGCGTAATAGTATATAACGTTATCCGTTAGCACGTAATAGTATATAACGTTAATCGTTAGTACGTAATAGTATATAACGTTATACGTTATAACGTAATAGTATATAACGTTATACGTTAGTTCGTAGTATTATATAACGTTATACGTTATAACGTAATAGTATATAACGTTGTACGTTATAACGTAATAGTGTATAACGTTATACGTTATAAGGTAATACTACATAACGTTATACGTTATTACGTAATAGTATATAACGTTATACGTTAGTACGTAAAACTATATAACGTTATACGTTATAACGTAATAGTATATAACGTTATACGTTATAAGGTAATACTACATAACGATATACGTTATTACGTAATAGTATATAACGTTATACGTTAGTAAGTAAAAGTATATAACGTTATACGTTATAAGGTAATACTACATAACGTTATACGTTATTACGTAATAGTATATAACGTTATACATTAGTACGTAAAAGTATATAACGTTATACGTTATTACGTTATAGTATATAACGTTATTCGTTAGTACGTAATAGTATATACCGTTATTCGTTAGTACGGAATACTATATAACGTTATACGTTATAACGTAATGATATATAACGTTGTACGTTATAACGTAATAGTATATAACGTTATACGTTATAAGGTAATACTACATAACGTTATACGTTATTACGTAATAGTATATAACGTTATACGTTAGTACGTAAAAGTATATAACGTTATACGTTATAACGTAATATTATATAACGTTATACGTTATAACGTAACACATATAACGTTATACGTTATAAGGTAATACTACATAACGTTATACGTTATTACGTAATAGTATATAACGTTATACGTTATAAGGTAATACTACATAACGTTATACGTTATTACGTAATAGTATATAACGTTATACGTTAGTACGTAGAAGTATATAACGTTATACGTTATTACGTAATATTATAAAACGTTATACGTTAGTTCGTAGTATTATATAAGTTTATACGTTAGTTCGTAGTATTATATAACGTTATACGTTACTGCGTAACAGTATATATCGTTATCCGTTAGTACGTAATAGTATATAACGTTATACGTTAGTACGTAATAGTATATAACGTTATCCGTTAGTACGTAATGGCATATAACGTTATACGATATTACGCAATAATATATAACGTTATACGTTAGTTCGTAGTATTATATAACGTTATACGTTACTGCGTAATAGTATATATCGTTATCCGTTAGTACGTATTAGTATATAACGTTATACGTTATAAGGTAATACTACATAACGTTATACGTTATTACGTAATAGTATAGAACGTTATACGTTAGTACGTAAAAGTGTATAACGTTATACGCTATTACGTAATAGTATATAACGTTATCCGTTAGTACGTAATAGTATATAACGTTATTCGTTAGTACGTGATAGTATATAACGTTATACGTTATAAGGTAATACTACATAACGTTATACGTTATTACGTAATAGTATATAACGTTATAGGTTTGTACGTAAAAGTGTATAACGTTATACGTTATTACGTAATAGTATAAAACGTTATCCGTTAGTACGTAATAGTATATAACGTTATTCGTTAGTACGTAATAGTATACACCGTTATTCGTTAGTACGTAATAGTATATAACGTTATTCGTTAGTACGTGATAGTATATAACGTTATACGTTATAAGGTAATACTACATAACGTTATACGTTATTACGTAATAGTATATAACGTTATACGTTAGTACGTAAAAGTATATAACGTTATACGTTATAACGTAATAGTATATAACGTTATACGTTATAACGTAACATATATAACGTTATACGTTATAAGGTAATACTACATAACGTTATACGTTATTACGTAATAGTATATAACGTTATACGTTATTACGTAATAGTATAAAACGTTATCCGTTAGTACGTAATAGTATATAACGTTATTCGTTAGTACGTAATAGTATACACCGTTATTCGTTAGTACGTAATAGTATATAACGTTATACGTTAGTACGTAAAAGTGTATAACGTTATACGCTATTACGTAATAGTATATAACGTTATCCGTTAGTACGTAATAGTAGATAACGTTAATCGTTAGTACGTAATAGTATATAACGTTATATGTTATAACGTAATAGTATATAACGTTATACGTTAGTTCGTAGTATTATATAACGTTATACGTTATTACGTAATAGTATATAACGTTATACATTAGTATGTAAAAGTATATAACGTTATACGTTATTACGTAATAGTATATAACGTTATTCGTTAGTACGTAATAGTATATACCGTTATTCGTTAGTACGGAACACTATATAACGTTATACGTTATAACGTAATGATATATAACTTTGTACGTTATAACGTAATAGTATATAACGTTATACGCTATAAGGTAAGACTACATAACGTTATACGTTATTACGTAATAGTATATAACGTTATACGTTAGTACGTAAAAGTGTATAACGTTATACGTTATTACGTAATAGTATATAACGTTATACGTTAGTTCGTAGTATTATATAACGTTATACGTTAGTTCGTAGTATTATATAACGTTATACGTTAGTTCGTAGTATTATATAACGTTATACGTTAGTTCGTAGTATTATATAACGTTATTCGTTAGTACGTAATAGTATATAACGTTATACGTTATAACGTAATGATATATAACTTTGTACGTTATAACGTAATATACATAACGTTATACGTTATAACGTAGTAGTATATAACGTTATACGTTATTACGTCATAGTATATAACGTTATATGTTAGTACGTAAAAGTGTATAACGTTATACGTTATTACGTAATAGTATATAACGTTATACGTTAGTTCGTAGTATTATATAACGTTATACGTTATTGCGTAATAGTATATAACGTTATCCGTTATAACGTAATATATATAACGTTATACGTTATAAGGTAATACTACATAACGTTATACGTTATAACGTAATAGTATATAACGTTATAAATTAGTACGTAAAAGTATATAACGTTATACGTTATAACGTAATAGTATATAACGTTATACGTTAGTTCGTAAAAGTGTATAACGTTATACGTTATTACGTAATAGTATATAACGTTATACGTTAGTTCGTAGTAATATATAACGTTATACATTATTGCGTAATAGTATATAACGTTATCCGTTATAACGTAATATATATAACGTTATACGTTATAAGGTAATACTACATAACGTTATACGTTATAACGTACTAGTATATAACGTTATAAATTAGTACGTAAAAGTATATAACGTTATACGTTATTACGTAATAGTATATAACGTTATACGTTATAACGTAATAGTATATAACGTTATACGTTATAACGTAATTGTATTTAATGTTATACGTTATAAGGTAATACTACATAACGTTATACGTTAGTTCGTAATATTATATAACGTTATACGTTAGTTCGTAGTATTATATAACGTTATGCGTTACTGCGTAATAGTATATATCGTTATCCGTTAGTACGTATTAGTATATAACGTTATACGTTATAATGTAATAGTATATAACGTTATACGTTATAACGTAATTGTATTTAATGTTACACGTTATAAGGTAATACTACATAACGTTATACGTTAGTTCGTAATATTATATAACGTTATACGTTAGTTCGTAGTATTATATAACGTTATACGTTATTGCGTAATAGTATATAACGTTATCCGTTATAACGTAATATATATAACGTTATACGTTAAAACGTAATAGTTAATAACGTTATACTTTATAACGTAATAGTATATAACGTTATACGTTAGTTCGTAGTATTATATAACGTTATACCTTATAACGTAATAGTATATAACGTTATACGTTATAACGTAATAGTATATAACCTTATACGTTAGTTCGTAGTACTATATAACGTTATACGTTAGTTCGTAAAATTATATAATGTTATACGTTATTGCGTAATAGTATATAACGTTATCCGTTAGTACATAATAGTATATAACGTTAATCGTTAGTACGTAATATATTATAACGTTATACGTTATAACGTAATAGTATATAACGTTATACGTTAGTTCGTAGTATTATATAACGTTATACGTTATAACGTAATAGTATATAACGTTATACGTTATAAGGTAATAGTATATAACGTTATACGTTAGTTCGTAGTATTATATAACGTTATAGGTTAATTCGTAAAATTATATAACGTTATACGTTATTGCGTAATAGTATATAACGTTATCCGTTAGTACGTAATAGTATATAACGTTAATCGTTAGTACGTAATAATATATAACGTTATTCGTTAGTACGTAATAGTATATACCGTTATTCGTTAGTACGTAATGCTATATAACGTTATACGTTATAACGTAATGATATATAACGTTGTACGTTATAACGTAATAGTGTATAACGTTATACGTTATAAGGTAATACTACATAACGTTATACGTTATTACGTAATAGTATATAACGTTATACGTTAGTACGTAAAGGTATATAACGTTATACGTTATAACGTAATAGTATATAACGTTATACGTTATAAGGTAATACTACATAACGTTATACGTTATTACGTAATAGTATATAACGTTATACGTTAGTAAGTAAAAGTATATAACGTTATACGTTATAAGGTAATACTACATAACGTTATACGTTATTACGTAATAGTATATAACGTTATACATTAGTACGTAAAAGTATATAACGTTATACGTTATTACGTTATAGTATATAACGTTATTCGTTAGTACGTATTAGTATATACCGTTATTCCTTAGTACGGAATACTATATAACGTTATACGTTATAACGTAATGATATATAACGTTGTACGTTATAACGTAATAGTATATAACGTTATACGTTATAAGGTAATACTACATAACGTTATACGTTATTACGTAATAGTATATAACGTTATACGTTAGTACGTAAAATTATATAATGTTATACGTTATTGCGTAATAGTATATAACGTTATCCGTTAGTACGTAATAGTATATAACGTTAATCGTTAGTACGTAATAGTATATAACGTTATACGTTATAACGTAATAGTATATAACGTTATACGTTAGTTCGTAGTATTATATAACGTTATACGTTATAACGTAATAGTATATAACGTTGTACGTTATAACGTAATAGTGTATAACGTTATACGTTATAAGGTAATACTACATAACGTTATACGTTATTACGTAATAGTATATAACGTTATACGTTAGTAAGTAAAAGTATATAACGTTATACGTTATAAGGTAATACTACATAACGTTATACGTTATTACGTAATAGTATATAACGTTATACATTAGTACGTAAAAGTATATAACATTATACGTTATTACGTTATAGTATATAACGTTATTCGTTAGTACGTATTAGTATATACCGTTATTCCTTAGTACGGAATACTATATAACGTTATACGTTATAACGTAATGATATATAACGTTGTACGTTATAACGTAATAGTATATAACGTTATACGTTATAACGTAATAGTATATAACCTTATACGTTAGTTCGTAGTACTATATAACGTTATACCTTAGTTCGTAAAATTATATAATGTTATACGTTATTGCGTAATAGTATATAACGTTATCCGTTAGTACGTAATAGTATATAACGTTAATCGTTAGTACGTAATAGTATATAACGTTCTACGTTATAACGTAATAGTATATAACGTTATACGTTAGTTCGTAGTATTATATAACGTTATACGTTATAACGTAATAGTATATAACGTTGTACGTTATAACGTAATAGTGTATAACGTTATACGTTATAAGGTAATACTACATAACGTTATACGTTATTACGTAATAGTATATAACGTTATACGTTAGTAAGTAAAAGTATATAACGTTATACGTTATTACGTTATAGTATATAACGTTATTCGTTAGTACGTAATAGTATATACCGTTATTCGTTAGTACGGAATACTATATAACGTTATACGTTATAACGTAATGATATATAACGTTGTACGTTATAACGTAATAGTATATAACGTTATACGTTATAAGGTAATACTACATAACGTTATACGTTATTACGTAATAGTATATAACGTTGTACGTTAGTACGTAAAAGTATATAACGTTATACGTTATAACGTAATATTATATAACGTTATACGTTATAACGTAACACATATAACGTTATACGTTATAAGGTAATACTACATAACGTTATACGTTATTACGTAATAGTATATAACGTTATACGTTATAAGGTAATACTACATAACGTTATACGTTATTACGTAATAGTATATAACGTTATACTCTATAAGTTAAGACTACATAACGTTATACGTTATTACGTAATAGTATATAACGTTATACGTTAGTACGTAAAAGTGTATAACGTTATACGTTATTACGTAATAGTATATAACGTTATACGTTAGTTCGTACTACTATATAACGTTATACGTTAGTTCGTAAAACTATATAATGTTATACGTTATTTCGTAATAGTATATAACGTTATCCGTTAGTACGTAATAGTAGATAACGTTAATCGTTAGTACGTAATAGTATATAACGTTATATGTTATACCGTAATAGTATATAACGTTATACGTTAGTTCGTAATATTATATAACGTTATACGTTATTACGTAATAGTATATAACGTTATACATTAGTATGTAAAAGTATATAACGTTATACGTTATTACGTAATAGTATATAACGTTATTCGTTAGTACGTAATAGTATATACCGTTATTCGTTAGTACGGAACACTATATAACGTTATACGTTATAACGTAATGATATATAACTTTGTACGTTATAACGTAATAGTATATAACGTTATACGTTATAACGTAATAGTATATAACGTTATACGCTATAAGGTAAGACTACATAACGTTATACGTTATTACGTAATAGTATATAACGTTATACGTTAGTACGTAAAAGTGTATAACGTTATACGTTATTACGTAATAGTATATAACGTTATACGTTAGTTCGTAGTATTATATAACGTTATACGTTAGTTCGTAGTATTATATAACGTTATACGTTAGTTCGTAGTATTATATAACGTTATACGTTAGTTCGTAGTATTATATAACGTTATTCGTTAGTACGTAATAGTATATAACGTTATACGTTATAACGTAATGATATATAACTTTGTACGTTATAACGTAATATACATAACGTTATACGTTATAACGTAGTAGTATATAACGTTATACGTTATTACGTAATAGTATATAACGTTATATGTTAGTACGTAAAAGTGTATAACGTTATACGTTATTACGTAATAGTATATAACGTTATACGTTAGTTCGTAGTATTATATAACGTTATACGTTATTGCGTAATAGTATATAACGTTATCCGTTATAACGTAATATATATAACGTTATACGTTAAAACGTAATAGTATATAACGTTATACGTTAGTTCGTAGTATTATATAACGTTATACGTTATAACGTAATAGTATATAACGTTATACGTTATAAGGTAATAGTATATAACGTTATACGTTAGTTCGTAGTATTATATAACGTTATAGGTTAATTCGTAAAATTATATAACGTTATACGTTATTGCGTAATAGTATATAACGTTATCCGTTAGTACGTAATAGTATATAACGTTAATCGTTAGTACGTAATAATATATAACGTTATTCGTTAGTACGTAATAGTATATACCGTTATTCGTTAGTACGTAATGCTATATAACGTTATACGTTATAACGTAATGATATATAACGTTGTACGTTATAACGTAATAGTGTATAACGTTATACGTTATAAGGTAATACTACATAACGTTATACGTTATTACGTAATAGTATATAACGTTATACGTTAGTACGTAAAAGTATATAACGTTATACGTTAGTAAGTAAAAGTATATAACGTTATACGTTATAAGGTAATACTACATAACGTTATACGTTATTACGTAATAGTATATAACGTTATACATTAGTACGTAAAAGTATATAACGTTATACGTTATTACGTTATAGTATATAACGTTATTCGTTAGTACGTATTAGTATATACCGTTATTCCTTAGTACGGAATACTATATAACGTTATACGTTATAACGTAATGATATATAACGTTGTACGTTATAACGTAATAGTATATAACGTTATACGTTATAAGGTAATACTACATAACGTTATACGTTATTACGTAATAGTATATAACGTTATACGTTATAACGTAATAGTATATAACCTTATACGTTAGTTCGTAGTACTATATAACGTTATACGTTAGTTCGTAAAATTATATAATGTTATACGTTATTTCGTAATAGTATATAACGTTATCCGTTAGTACGTAATAGTATATAACGTTAATCGTTAGTACGTAATAGTATATAACGTTATACGTTATAAGGTAATAGTATATAACGTTATACGTTAGTTCGTAGTATTATATAACGTTATAGGTTAATTCGTAAAATTATATAACGTTATACGTTATTGCGTAATAGTATATAACGTTATCCGTTAGTACGTAATAGTATATAACGTTAATCGTTAGTACGTAATAGTATATAACGTTATTCGTTAGTACGTAATAGTATATACCGTTATTCGTTAGTACGTAATACTATATAACGTTATACGTTATAACGTAATTGTATTTAATGTTATACGTTATAAGGTAATACTACATAACGTTATACGTTAGTTCGTAATATTATATAACGTTATACGTTAGTTCGTAGTATTATATAACGTTATACGTTATTGCGTAATAGTATATACCGTTATTCGTTGTTACGTAATAGTATATTACGTTATCCGTTATAACGTAATATATATAACGTTATACGTTATAACGTAGTAGTATATAACGTTATACGTTATTACGTAATAGTATATAACGTTATACGTTAGTTCGTAGTATTATATAACGTTATACGTTATTGCGTAATAGTATATAACGTTATCCGTTATAACGTAATATATATAACGTTATACGTTATAAGGTAATACTACATAACGTTATACGTTATAACGTAATAGTATATAACGTTATAAATTAGTACGTAAAAGTATATAACGTTAAACGTTATTACGTAATAGTATATAACGTTATACGTTATAACGTAATGATAATTAACGTTGTACGTTATAACGTAATATTATATAACGTTATACGTTATAACGTAATAGTATATAACGTTATACGTTATAACGTAATTGTATTTAATGTTATACGTTATAAGGTAATACTACATAACGTTATACGTTAGTTCGTAATACTATATAACGTTATACGTTAGTTCGTAGTATTATATAACGTTATACGTTACTGCGTAATAGTATATATCGTTATCCGTTAGTATGTATTAGTATATAACGTTATACGTTATAACGTAATAGTATATAACGTTATACGTTATAACGTAATTGTATTTAATGTTATACGTTATAAGGTAATACTACATAATGTTATACGTTAGTTCGTAATATTATATAACGCTATACGTTAGTTCGTAGTATTATATAACGTTATACGTTATTGCGTAATAGTATATAACGTTATCCGTTATAACGTAATATATATAACGTTATACGTTAAAACGTAATAGTTAATAACGTTATACTTTATAACGTAATAGTATATAACGTTATACGTTAGTTCGTAGTATTATATAACGTTATACCTTATAACGTAATAGTATATAACGTTATACGTTATAACGTAATAGTATATAACCTTATACGTTAGTTCGTAGTACTATATAACGTTATACGTTAGTTCGTAAAATTATATAATGTTATACGTTATTGCGTAATAGTATATAACGTTATCCGTTAGTACATAATAGTATATAACGTTAATCGTTAGTACGTAATAGTATATAACGTTATACGTTATAACGTAATAGTATATAACGTTATACGTTAGTTCGTAGTATTATATAACGTTATACGTTATAACGTAATAGTATATAACGTTATACGTTATAAGGTAATAGTATATAACGTTATACGTTAGTTCGTAGTATTATATAACGTTATAGGTTAATTCGTAAAATTATATAACGTTATACGTTATTGCGTAATAGTATATAACGTTATCCGTTAGTACGTAATAGTATATAACGTTATACGTTATTGCGTAATAGTATATACCGTTATTCGTTGTTACGTAATAGTATATTACGTTATCCGTTATAACGTAATATATATAACGTTATACGTTATAACGTAATAGTATATAACGTTATACGTTATAACGTAATAGTATATAACGTTATAATTATAACGTAATTGTATTTAATGTTATACGTTATAAGGTAATACTACATAACGTTATACGTTAGTTCGTAATATTATATAACGTTATACGTTAGTTCGTAGTATTATATAACGTTATACGTTACTGCGTAATAGTATGTATCGTTATCCGTTAGTACGTATTAGTATATAACGTTATACGTTATAACGTAATAGTATATAACGTTATACGTTATAACGTAATTGTATTTAATGTTATACGTTATAAGGTAATACTACATAAGGTTATACGTTAGTTCGTAATATTATATAACGTTATACGTTAGTTCGTAGTATTATATAACGTTATACGTTATTGCGTAATAGTATATAACGTTATCCGTTATAACGTAATATATATAACGTTATACGTTAAAACGTAATAGTTAATAACGTTATAATTTATAACGTAATAGTATATAACGTTATACGTTAGTTCGTAGTATTATATAACGTTATACGTTATTACGTAATAGTATATAACGTTATACATTAGTATGTAAAAGAATATAACGTTATACGTTATTACGTAATAGTATATAACGTTATTCGTTAGTACGTAATAGTATATACCGTTATTCGTTAGTACGGAATACTATATAGCGTTATACGTTATAACGTAATGATATATAACTTTGTACGTTATAACGTAATAGTATATAACGTTATACGTTAGTTCGTAGTATTATATAACGTTATACGTTATAACGTAATAGTATATAACGTTATACGTTATAAGGTAATAGTATATAACGTTATACGTTAGTTCGTAGTATTATATAACGTTATAGGTTAATTCGTAAAATTATATAACGTTATACGTTATTGCGTAATAGTATATAACGTTATCCGTTAGTACGTAATAGTATATAACGTTAATCGTTAGTACGTAATAGTATATAACGTTATTCGTTAGTACGTAATAGTATATACCGTTATTCGTTAGTACGTAATACTATATAACGTTATACGTTATAACGTAATTGTATTTAATGTTATACGTTATAAGGTAATACTACATAACGTTATACGTTAGTTCGTAATATTATATAACGTTATACGTTAGTTCGTAGTATTATATAACGTTATACGTTATTGCGTAATAGTATATACCGTTATTCGTTGTTACTTAATAGTATATTACGTTATCCGTTATAACGTAATATATATAACGTTATACGTTATAACGTAGTAGTATATAACGTTATACGTTATTACGTAATAGTATATAACGTTATACGTTAGTACGTAAAAGTGTTTAACGTTATACGTTATTACGTAATAGTATATAACGTTATACGTTAGTTCGTAGTATTATATAACGTTATACGTTATTGCGTAATAGTATATAACGTTATCCGTTATAACGTAATATATATAACGTTATACGTTATAAGGTAATACTACATAACGTTATACGTTATAACGTAATAGTATATAACGTTATACGTTATAACGTAATTGTATTTAATGTTATACGTTATAAGGTAATACTACATAACGTTATACGTTAGTTCGTAATATTATATAACGTTATACGTTAGTTCGTAGTATTATATAACGTTATACGTTACTGCGTAATAGTATATATCGTTATCCGTTAGTATGTATTAGTATATAACGTTATACGTTATAAAGTAATAGTATATAACGTTATACGTTATAACGTAATTGTATTTAATGTTATACGTTATAAGGTAATACTACATAACGTTATACGTTAGTTCGTAATATTATATAACGCTATACGTTAGTTCGTAGTATTATATAACGTTATACGTTATTGCGTAATAATATATAACGTTATCCGTTATAACGTAATATATATAACGTTATACGTTAAAACGTAATAGTTAATAACGTTATACTTTATAACGTAATAGTATATAACGTTATACGTTAGTTCGTAGTATTATATAACGTTATACCTTATAACGTAATAGTATATAACGTTATACGTTATAACGTAATAGTATATAACCTTATACGTTAGTTCGTAGTACTATATAACGTTATACGTTAGTTCGTAAAATTATATAATGTTATACGTTATTGCGTAATAGTATATAACGTTATCCGTTAGTACATAATAGTATATAACGTTAATCGTTAGTACGTAATAGTATATAACGTTATACGTTATAACGTAATAGTATATAACGTTATACGTTAGTTCGTAGTATTATATAACGTTATACGTTATAACGTAATAGTATATAACGTTATACGTTATAAGGTAATAGTATATAACGTTATACGTTAGTTCGTAGTATTATATAACGTTATAGGTTAATTCGTAAAATTATATAACGTTATACGTTATTGCGTAATAGTATATAACGTTATCCGTTAGTACGTAATAGTATATAACGTTAATCGTTAGTACGTAATAGTATATAACGTTATACGTTATAACGTAATAGTATATAACGTTATACGTTAGTTCGTAGTATTATATAACGTTATACGTTATTACGTAATAGTATATAACGTTATACATTAGTATGTAAAAGTATATAACGTTATACGTTATTACGTAATAGTATATAACGTTATTCGTTAGTACGTAATAGTATATACCGTTATTCGTTAGTACGGAATACTATATAGCGTTATACGTTATAACGTAATGATATATAACTTTGTACGTTATAACGTAATAGTATATAACGTTATACGTTAGTTCGTAGTATTATATAACGTTATACGTTATAACGTAATAGTATATAACGTTATACGTTATAAGGTAATAGTATATAACGTTATACGTTAGTTCGTAGTATTATATAACGTTATAGGTTAATTCGTAAAATTATATAACGTTATACGTTATTGCGTAATAGTATATAACGTTATCCGTTAGTACGTAATAGTATATAACGTTAATCGTTAGTACGTAATAGTATATAACGTTATTCGTTAGTACGTAATAGTATATACCGTTATTCGTTAGTACGTAATACTATATAACGTTATACGTTATAACGTAATTGTATTTAATGTTATACGTTATAAGGTAATACTACATAACGTTATACGTTAGTTCGTAATATTATATAACGTTATACGTTAGTTCGTAGTATTATATAACGTTATACGTTATTGCGTAATAGTATATACCGTTATTCGTTGTTACGTAATAGTATATTACGTTATCCGTTATAACGTAATATATATAACGTTATACGTTATAACGTAGTAGTATATAACGTTATACGTTATTACGTAATAGTATATAACGTTATACGTTAGTACGTAAAAGTGTTTAACGTTATACGTTATTACGTAATAGTATATAACGTTATACGTTAGTTCGTAGTATTATATAACGTTATACGTTATTGCGTAATAGTATATAACGTTATCCGTTATAACGTAATATATATAACGTTATACGTTATAAGGTAATACTACATAACGTTATACGTTATAACGTAATAGTATATAACGTTATACGTTATAACGTAATAGTATTTAATGTTATACGTTATAAGGTAATACTACATAACGTTATACGTTAGTTCGTAATATTATATAACGTTATACGTTAGTTCGTAGTATTATATAACGTTATACGTTACTGCGTAATAGTATATATCGTTATCCGTTAGTATGTATTAGTATATAACGTTATACGTTATAACGTAATAGTATATAACGTTATACGTTATAACGTAATTGTATTTAATGTTATACGTTATAAGGTAATACTACATAACGTTATACGTTAGTTCGTAATATTATATAACGCTATACGTTAGTTCGTAGTATTATATAACGTTATACGTTATTGCGTAATAATATATAACGTTATCCGTTATAACGTAATATATATAACGTTATACGTTAAAACGTAATAGTTAATAACGTTATACTTTATAACGTAATAGTATATAACGTTATACGTTAGTTCGTAGTATTATATAACGTTATACCTTATAACGTAATAGTATATAACGTTATACGTTATAACGTAATAGTATATAACCTTATACGTTAGTTCGTAGTACTATATAACGTTATACGTTAGTTCGTAAAATTATATAATGTTATACGTTATTGCGTAATAGTATATAACGTTATCCGTTAGTACATAATAGTATATAACGTTAATCGTTAGTACGTAATAGTATATAACGTTATACGTTATAACGTAATAGTATATAACGTTATACGTTAGTTCGTAGTATTATATAACGTTATACGTTATAACGTAATACTATATAACGTTATACGTTATAAGGTAATAGTATATAACGTTATACGTTAGTTCGTAGTATTATATAACGTTATAGGTTAATTCGTAAAATTATATAACGTTATACGTTATTGCGTAATAGTATATAACGTTATCCGTTAGTACGTAATAGTATATAACGTTAATCGTTAGTACGTAATAATATATAACGTTATTCGTTAGTACGTAATAGTATATACCGTTATTCGTTAGTACGTAATGCTATATAACGTTATACGTTATAACGTAATGATATATAACGTTGTACGTTATAACGTAATAGTGTATAACGTTATACGTTATAAGGTAATACTACATAACGTTATACGTTATTACGTAATAGTATATAACGTTATACATTAGTACGTAAAAGTATATAACGTTATACGTTATTACGTTATAGTATATAACGTTATTCGTTAGTACGTAATAGTATATACCGTTATTCGTTAGTACGGAATACTATATAACGTTATACGTTATAACGTAATGATATATAACGTTGTACGTTATAACGTAATAGTATATAACGTTATACGTTATAAGGTAATACTACATAACGTTATACGTTATTACGTAATAGTGTATAACGTTATACGTTAGTACGTAAAAGTATATAACGTTATACGTTATAACGTAATATTATATAACGTTATACGTTATAACGTAACACATATAACGTTATACGTTAGTACGAAATAGTATATAACGTTATCCGTTAGTACGTAATGGCATATAACGTTATACGATATTACGCAATAGTATATAACGTTATACGTTAGTTCGTAGTATTATATAACGTTATAGGTTAATTCGTAAAATTATATAACGTTATACGTTATTGCGTAATAGTATATAACGTTATCCGTTAGTACGTAATAGTATATAACGTTAATCGTTAGTACGTAATAGTATATAACGTTATTCGTTAGTACGTAATAGTATATACCGTTATTCGTTAGTACGTAATACTATATAACGTTATACGTTATAACGTAATTGTATTTAATGTTATACGTTATAAGGTAATACTACATAACGTTATACGTTAGTTCGTAGTATTATATAACGTTATACGTTATTGCGTAATAGTATATACCGTTATTCGTTGTTACGTAATAGTATATTACGTTATCCGTTATAACGTAATATATATAACGTTATACGTTATAACGTAGTAGTATATAACGTTATACGTTATTGCGTAATAGTATATAACGTTATCCGTTATAACGTAATATATATAACGTTATACGTTATAAGGTAATACTACATAACGTTATACGTTATAACGTAATAGTATATAACGTTATAAATTAGTACGTAAAAGTATATAACGTTATACGTTATTACGTAATAGTATATAACGTTATACGTTATAACGTAATGATAATTAACGTTGTACGTTATAACGTAATATTATATAACGTTATACGTTATAACGTAATAGTATATAACGTTATACGTTATAACGTAATTGTATTTAATGTTATACGTTATAAGGTAATACTACATAACGTTATACGTTAGTTCGTAATATTATATAACGTTATACGTTAGTTCGTAGTATTATATAACGTTATACGTTACTGCGTAATAGTATATATCGTTATCCGTTAGTACGTATTAGTATATAACGTTATACGTTATAACGTAATAGTATATAACGTTATACGTTATAACGTAATTGTATTTAATGTTATACGTTATAAGGTAATACTACATAACGTTATACGTTAGTTCGTAATATTATATAACGCTATACGTTAGTTCGTAGTATTATATAACGTTATACGTTATTGCGTTATAGTATATAACGTTATCCGTTATAACGTAATATATATAACGTTATACGTTAAAACGTAATAGTTAATAACGTTATACTTTATAACGTAATAGTATATAACGTTATACGTTAGTTCGTAGTATTATATAACGTTATACCTTATAACGTAATAGTATATAACGTTATACGTTATAACGTAATAGTATATAACCTTATACGTTAGTTCGTAGTACTATATAACGTTATACCTTAGTTCGTAAAATTATATAATGTTATACGTTATTGCGTAATAGTATATAACGTTATCCGTTAGTACGTAATAGTATATAACGTTAATCGTTAGTACGTAATAGTATATAACGTTATACGTTATAACGTAATAGTATATAACGTTATACGTTAGTTCGTAGTATTATATAACGTTATACGTTATAACGTAATAGTATATAACGTTGTACGTTATAACGTAATAGTGTATAACGTTATACGTTATAAGGTAATACTACATAACGTTATACGTTATTACGTAATAGTATATAACGTTATACGTTAGTACGTAAAAGTATATAACGTTATACGTTATAACGTAATAGTATATAACGTTATACGTTATAAGGTAATACTACATAACGATATACGTTATTACGTAATAGTATATAACGTTAAACGTTAGTAAGTAAAAGTATATAACGTTATACGTTATAAGGTAATACTACATAACGTTATACGTTATTACGTAATAGTATATAACGTTATACATTAGTACGTAAAAGTATATAACGTTATACGTTATTACGTTATAGTATATAACGTTATTCGTTAGTACGTAATAGTATATACCGTTATTCGTTAGTACGGAATACTATATAACGTTATACGTTATAACGTAATAGTATATAACGTTATAAATTAGTACGTAAAAGTATATAACGTTATACGTTATTACGTAATAGTATATAACGTTATACGTTATAACGTAATGATAATTAACGTTGTACGTTATAACGTAATATTATATAACGTTATACGTTATAACGTAATAGTATATAACGTTATACGTTATAACGTAATTGTATTTAATGTTATACGTTATAAGGTAATACTACATAACGTTATACGTTAGTTCGTAATATTATATAACGTTATACGTTAGTTCGTAGTATTATATAACGTTATACGTTACTGCGTAATAGTATATATCGTTATCCGTTAGTACGTATTAGTATATAACGTTATACGTTATAACGTAATAGTATATAACGTTATACGTTATAACGTAATTGTATTTAATGTTATACGTTATAAGGTAATACTACATAACGTTATACGTTAGTTCGTAATATTATATAACGCTATACGTTAGTTCGTAGTATTATATAACGTTATACGTTATTGCGTAATAGTATATAACGTTATCCGTTATAACGTAATATATATAACGTTATACGTTAAAACGTAATAGTTAATAACGTTATACTTTATAACGTAATAGTATATAACGTTATACGTTAGTTCGTAGTATTATATAACGTTATACCTTATAACGTAATAGTATATAACGTTATACGTTATAACGTAATAGTATATAACCTTATACGTTAGTTCGTAGTACTATATAACGTTATACCTTAGTTCGTAAAATTATATAATGTTATACGTTATTGCGTAATAGTATATAACGTTGTACGTTATAACGTAATAGTGTATAACGTTATACGTTATAAGGTAATACTACATAACGTTATACGTTATTACGTAATAGTATATAACGTTATACGTTAGTACGTAAAACTATATAACGTTATACGTTATAACGTAATAGTATATAACGTTATACGTTATAAGGTAATACTACATAACGATATACGTTATTACGTAATAGTATATAACGTTATACGTTAGTAAGTAAAAGTATATAACGTTATACGTTATAAGGTAATACTACATAACGTTATACGTTATTACGTAATAGTATATAACGTTATACATTAGTACGTAAAAGTATATAACGTTATACGTTATTACGTTATAGTATATAACGTTATTCGTTAGTACGTAATAGTATATACCGTTATTCGTTAGTACGGAATACTATATAACGTTATACGTTATAACGTAATGATATATAACGTTGTACGTTATAACGTAATAGTATATAACGTTATACGTTATAAGGTAATACTACATAACGTTATACGTTATTACGTAATAGTATATAACGTTATACGTTAGTACGTAAAAGTATATAACGTTATACGTTATAACGTAATATTATATAACGTTATACGTTATAACGTAACACATATAACGTTATACGTTATAAGGTAATACTACATAACGTTATACGTTATTACGTAATAGTATATAACGTTATACGTTATAAGGTAATACTACATAACGTTATACGTTATTACGTAATAGTATATAACGTTATACGTTAGTACATATTAGTATATAACGTTATACGTTATTACGTAATATTATAAAACGTTATACGTTAGTTCGTAGTATTATATAAGTTTATACGTTAGTTCGTAGTATTATATAACGTTATACGTTACTGCGTAACAGTATATATCGTTATCCGTTAGTACGTAATAGTATATAACGTTATACGTTAGTACGTAATAGTATATAACGTTATCCGTTAGTACGTAATGGCATATAACGTTATACGATATTACGCAATAATATATAACGTTATACGTTAGTTCGTAGTATTATATAACGTTATACGTTACTGCGTAATAGTATATATCGTTATCCGTTAGTACGTATTAGTATATAACGTTATACGTTATAAGGTAATACTACATAACGTTATACGTTATTACGTAATAGTATAGAACGTTATACGTTAGTACGTAAAAGTGTATAACGTTATACGCTATTACGTAATAGTATATAACGTTATCCGTTAGTACGTAATAGTATATAACGTTATTCGTTAGTACGTGATAGTATATAACGTTATACGTTATAAGGTAATACTACATAACGTTATACGTTATTACGTAATAGTATATAACGTTATAGGTTTGTACGTAAAAGTGTATAACGTTATACGTTATTACGTAATAGTATAAAACGTTATCCGTTAGTACGTAATAGTATATAACGTTATTCGTTAGTACGTAATAGTATACACCGTTATTCGTTAGTACGTAATAGTATATAACGTTATTCGTTAGTACGTGATAGTATATAACGTTATACGTTATAAGGTAATACTACATAACGTTATACGTTATTACGTAATAGTATATAACGTTATACGTTAGTACGTAAAAGTATATAACGTTATACGTTATAACGTAATAGTATATAACGTTATACGTTATAACGTAACATATATAACGTTATACGTTATAAGGTAAGACTACATAACGTTATACGTTATTACGTAATAGTATATAACGTTATACGTTAGTACGTAAAAGTGTATAACGTTATACGTTATTACGTAATAGTATATAACGTTATCCGTTAGTTCGTACTACTATATAACGTTATACGTTAGTTCGTAAAATTATATAATGTTATACGTTATTTCGTAATAGTATATAACGTTATCCGTTAGTACGTAATAGTAGATAACGTTAATCGTTAGTACGTAATAGTATATAACGTTATATGTTATAACGTAATAGTATATAACGTTATACGTTAGTTCGTAGTATTATATAACGTTATACGTTATTACGTAATAGTATATAACGTTATACATTAGTATGTAAAAGTATATAACGTTATACGTTATTACGTAATAGTATATAACGTTATTCGTTAGTACGTAATAGTATATACCGTTATTCGTTAGTACGGAACACTATATAACGTTATACGTTATAACGTAATGATATATAACTTTGTACGTTATAACGTAATAGTATATAACGTTATACGCTATAAGGTAAGACTACATAACGTTATACGTTATTACGTAATAGTATATAACGTTATACGTTAGTACGTAAAAGTGTATAACGTTATACGTTATTACGTAATAGTATATAACGTTATACGTTAGTTCGTAGTATTATATAACTTTATACGTTAGTTCGTAGTATTATATAACGTTATACGTTAGTTCGTAGTATTATATAACGTTATACGTTAGTTCGTAGTATTATATAACGTTATTCGTTAGTACGTAATAGTATATAACGTTATACGTTATAACGTAATGATATATAACTTTGTACGTTATAACGTAATATACATAACGTTATACGTTATAACGTAGTAGTATATAACGTTATACGTTATTACGTAATAGTATATAACGTTATATGTTAGTACGTAAAAGTGTATAACGTTATACGTTATTACGTAATAGTATATAACGTTATACGTTAGTTCGTAGTATTATATAACGTTATACGTTATTGCGTAATAGTATATAACGTTATCCGTTATAACGTAATATATATAACGTTATACGTTATAAGGTAATACTACATAACGTTATACGTTATAACGTAATAGTATATAACGTTATAAATTAGTACGTAAAAGTATATAACGTTATACGTTATAACGTAATAGTATATAACGTTATACGTTAGTTCGTAAAAGTGTATAACGTTATACGTTATTACGTAATAGTATATAACGTTATACGTTAGTTCGTAGTAATATATAACGTTATACATTATTGCGTAATAGTATATAACGTTATCCGTTATAACGTAATATATATAACGTTATACGTTATAAGGTAATACTACATAACGTTATACGTTATAACGTACTAGTATATAACGTTATAAATTAGTACGTAAAAGTATATAACGTTATACGTTATTACGTAATAGTATATAACGTTATACGTTATAACGTAATAGTATATAACGTTATACGTTATAACGTAATTGTATTTAATGTTATACGTTATAAGGTAATACTACATAACGTTATACGTTAGTTCGTAATATTATATAACGTTATACGTTAGTTCGTAGTATTATATAACGTTATGCGTTACTGCGTAATAGTATATATCGTTATCCGTTAGTACGTATTAGTATATAACGTTATACGTTATAATGTAATAGTATATAACGTTATACGTTATAACGTAATTGTATTTAATGTTACACGTTATAAGGTAATACTACATAACGTTATACGTTAGTTCGTAATATTATATAACGTTATACGTTAGTTCGTAGTATTATATAACGTTATACGTTATTGCGTAATAGTATATAACGTTATCCGTTATAACGTAATATATATAACGTTATACGTTAAAACGTAATAGTTAATAACGTTATACTTTATAACGTAATAGTATATAACGTTATACGTTAGTTCGTAGTATTATATAACGTTATACCTTATAACGTAATAGTATATAACGTTATACGTTATAACGTAATAGTATATAACCTTATACGTTAGTTCGTAGTACTATATAACGTTATACGTTAGTTCGTAAAATTATATAATGTTATACGTTATTGCGTAATAGTATATAACGTTATCCGTTAGTACATAATAGTATATAACGTTAATCGTTAGTACGTAATATATTATAACGTTATACGTTATAACGTAATAGTATATAACGTTATACGTTAGTTCGTAGTATTATATAACGTTATACGTTATAACGTAATAGTATATAACGTTATACGTTATAAGGTAATAGTATATAACGTTATACGTTAGTTCGTAGTATTATATAACGTTATAGGTTAATTCGTAAAATTATATAACGTTATACGTTATTGCGTAATAGTATATAACGTTATCCGTTAGTACGTAATAGTATATAACGTTAATCGTTAGTACGTAATAATATATAACGTTATTCGTTAGTACGTAATAGTATATACCGTTATTCGTTAGTACGTAATGCTATATAACGTTATACGTTATAACGTAATGATATATAACGTTGTACGTTATAACGTAATAGTGTATAACGTTATACGTTATAAGGTAATACTACATAACGTTATACGTTATTACGTAATAGTATATAACGTTATACGTTAGTACGTAAAGGTATATAACGTTATACGTTATAACGTAATAGTATATAACGTTATACGTTATAAGGTAATACTACATAACGTTATACGTTATTACGTAATAGTATATAACGTTATACGTTAGTAAGTAAAAGTATATAACGTTATACGTTATAAGGTAATACTACATAACGTTATACGTTATTACGTAATAGTATATAACGTTATACATTAGTACGTAAAAGTATATAACGTTATACGTTATTACGTTATAGTATATAACGTTATTCGTTAGTACGTATTAGTATATACCGTTATTCCTTAGTACGGAATACTATATAACGTTATACGTTATAACGTAATGATATATAACGTTGTACGTTATAACGTAATAGTATATAACGTTATACGTTATAAGGTAATACTACATAACGTTATACGTTATTACGTAATAGTATATAACGTTATACGTTAGTACGTAAAATTATATAATGTTATACGTTATTGCGTAATAGTATATAACGTTATCCGTTAGTACGTAATAGTATATAACGTTAATCGTTAGTACGTAATAGTATATAACGTTATACGTTATAACGTAATAGTATATAACGTTATACGTTAGTTCGTAGTATTATATAACGTTATACGTTATAACGTAATAGTATATAACGTTGTACGTTATAACGTAATAGTGTATAACGTTATACGTTATAAGGTAATACTACATAACGTTATACGTTATTACGTAATAGTATATAACGTTATACGTTAGTAAGTAAAAGTATATAACGTTATACGTTATAAGGTAATACTACATAACGTTATACGTTATTACGTAATAGTATATAACGTTATACATTAGTACGTAAAAGTATATAACGTTATACGTTATTACGTTATAGTATATAACGTTATTCGTTAGTACGTATTAGTATATACCGTTATTCCTTAGTACGGAATACTATATAACGTTATACGTTATAACGCAATGATATATAACGTTGTACGTTATAACGTAATAGTATATAACGTTATACGTTATAAGGTAATAGTATATAACGTTATACGTTAGTTCGTAGTATTATATAACGTTATAGGTTAATTCGTAAAATTATATAACGTTATACGTTATTGCGTAATAGTATATAACGTTATCCGTTAGTACGTAATAGTATATAACGTTAATCGTTAGTACGTAATAATATATAACGTTATTCGTTAGTACGTAATAGTATATACCGTTATTCGTTAGTACGTAATGCTATATAACGTTATACGTTATAACGTAATGATATATAACGTTGTACGTTATAACGTAATAGTGTATAACGTTATACGTTATAAGGTAATACTACATAACGTTATACGTTATTACGTAATAGTATATAACGTTATACGTTAGTACGTAAAAGTATATAACGTTATACGTTATAACGTAATAGTATATAACGTTATACGTTATAAGGTAATACTACATAACGTTATACGTTATTACGTAATAGTATATAACGTTATACGTTAGTAAGTAAAAGTATATAACGTTATACGTTATAAGGTAATACTACATAACGTTATACGTTATTACGTAATAGTATATAACGTTATACATTAGTACGTAAAAGTATATAACGTTATACGTTATTACGTTATAGTATATAACGTTATTCGTTAGTACGTATTAGTATATACCGTTATTCCTTAGTACGGAATACTATATAACGTTATACGTTATAACGTAATGATATATAACGTTGTACGTTATAACGTAATAGTATATAACGTTATACGTTATAAGGTAATACTACATAACGTTATACGTTATTACGTAATAGTATATAACGTTATACGTTAGTACGTAAAAGTATATAACGTTATACGTTATAACGTAATATTATATAACGTTATACGTTATAACGTAACACATATAACGTTATACGTTATAAGGTAATACTACATAACGTTATACGTTATTACGTAATAGTATATAACGTTATACGTTATAAGGTAATACTACATAACGTTATGCGTTATTACGTAATAGTATATAACGTTATACGTTAGTACGTAGAAGTATATAACGTTATACGTTATTACGTAATATTATAAAACGTTATACGTTAGTTCGTAGTATTATATAAGTTTATACGTTAGTTCGTAGTATTATATAACGTTATACGTTACTGCGTAATAGTATATATCGTTATCCGTTAGTACGTAATAGTATATAACGTTATACGTTAGTACGTAATAGTATATAACGTTATCCGTTAGTACGTAATGGCATACAACGTTATACGATATTACGCAATAGTATATAACGTTATACGTTAGTTCGTAGTATTATATAACGTTATACGTTACTGCGTAATAGTATATATCGTTATCCGTTAGTACGTATTAGTATATAACGTTATACGTTATAAGGTAATACTACATAACGTTATACGTTATTACGTAATAGTATAGAACGTTATACGTTAGTACGTAAAAGTGTATAACGTTATACGCTATTACGTAATAGTATATAACGTTATCCGTTAGTACGTAATAGTATATAACGTTATTCGTTAGTACGTGATAGTATATAACGTTATACGTTATAAGGTAATACTACATAACGTTATACGTTATTACGTAATAGTATATAACGTTATAGGTTTGTACGTAAAAGTGTATAACGTTATACGTTATTACGTAATAGTATAAAACGTTATCCGTTAGTACGTAATAGTATATAACGTTATTCGTTAGTACGTAATAGTATACACCGTTATTCGTTAGTACGTAATAGTATATAACGTTATTCGTTAGTACGTGGTAGTATATAACGTTATACGTTATAAGGTAATACTACATAACGTTATACGTTATTACGTAATAGTATATAACGTTATACGTTAGTACGTAAAAGTATATAACGTTATACGTTATAACGTAATAGTATATAACGTTATACGTTATAACGTAACATATATAACGTTATACGTTATAAGGTAATACTACATAACGTTATACGTTATTACGTAATAGTATATAACGTTATACGTTATAAGGTAATACTACATAACGTTATACGTTATTACGTAATAGTATATAACGTTATACGCTATAAGGTAAGACTACATAACGTTATACGTTATTACGTAATAGTATATAACGTTATACGTTAGTTCGTAGTACTATATAACGTTATACGTTAGTTCGTAAAATTATATAATGTTATACGTTATTTCGTAATAGTATATAACGTTATCCATTAGTACGTAATAGTATATAACTTTAATCGTTAGTACGTAATAGTATATAACGTTATATGTTATAACGTAATAGTATGTAACGTTATACGTTATAACGTAATAGTATATAACGTTATACGCTATAAGGTAAGACTACATAACGTTATACGTTATTACGTAATAGTATATAACGTTATACGTTAGTACGTAAAAGTGTATAACGTTATACGTTATTACGTAATAGTATATAACGTTATACGTTAGTTCGTAGTATTATATAACGTTATACGTTAGTTCGTAGTATTATATAACGTTATACGTTAGTTCGTAGTATTATATAACGTTATTCGTTAGTACGTAATAGTATATACCGTTATTCGTTAGTACGGAATACTATATAACGTTATACGTTATAACGTAATGATATATAACTTTGTACGTTATAACGTAATAGTATATAACGTTATACGTTATAACGTAATGATATATAACTTTGTACGTTATAACGTAATATATATAACGTTATACGTTATAACGTAGTAGTATATAACGTTATACGTTATTACGTAATAGTATATAACGTTATATGTTAGTACGTAAAAGTGTATAACGTTATACGTTATTACGTAATAGTATATAACGTTATACGTTAGTACGTAAAAGTATATAACGTTATACGTTATTACGTAATAGTATATAACGTTATACGTTATAACGTAATAGTATATAACGTTATACGTTATAACGTAATAGTATGTATCGTTATACGTTATAAGGTAATACTACATAACGTTATACGTTATAACGTAATAGTATATAACGTTATAAATTAGTACGTAAAAGTATATAACGTTATACGTTATTACGTAATAGTATATAACGTTATACGTTATAACGTAATGATAATTAACGTTGTACGTTATAACGTAGTAGTATATAACGTTATACGTTATTACGTAATAGTATATAACGTTATACGTTAGTACGTAAAAGTGTATAACGCTATACGTTATTACGTAATAGTATATAACGTTATACGTTAGTTCGTAGTATTATATAACGTTATACGTTAGTTCGTAGTATTATATAACGTTATACGTTAGTTCGTAGTATTATATAACGTTATACCTTATAACGCAATAGTATATAACGTTATACGTTATAACGTAATAGTATATAACCTTATACGTTAGTTCGTAGTACTATATAACGTTATACGTTAGTTCGTAAAATTATATAATGTTATACGTTATTGCGTAATAGTATATAACGTTATCCGTTAGTACATAATAGTATATAACGTTAATCGTTAGTACGTAATAGTATATAACGTTATACGTTATAACGTAATAGTATATAACGTTATACGTTAGTTCGTAGTATTATATAACGTTATACGTTATAACGTAATAGTATATAACGTTATACGTTATAAGGTAATAGTATATAACGTTATACGTTAGTTCGTAGTATTATATAACGTTATAGGTTAATTCGTAAAATTATATAACTTTATACGTTATTGCGTAATAGTATATAACGTTATACGTTATTACGTAATAGTATATAACGTTATACGTTAGTACGTAAAAGTGTATAACGCTATACGTTATTACGTAATAGTATATAACGTTATACGTTAGTTCGTAGTATTATATAACGTTATACGTTAGTTCGTAGTATTATATAACGTTATACGTTAGTTCGTAGTATTATATAACGTTATACCTTATAACGCAATAGTATATAACGTTATACGTTATAACGTAATAGTATATAACCTTATACGTTAGTTCGTAGTACTATATAACGTTATACGTTAGTTCGTAAAATTATATAATGTTATACGTTATTGCGTAATAGTATATAACGTTAATCGTTAGTACGTAATAATATATAACGTTATTCGTTAGTACATAATAGTATATACCGTTATTCGTTAGTACGTAATGCTATATAACGTTATACGTTATAACGTAATGATATATAACGTTGTACGTTATAACGTAATAGTGTATAACGTTATACGTTATAAGGTAATACTACATAACGTTATACGTTATTACGTAATAGTATATAACGTTATACGTTAGTACGTAAAAGTATATAACTTTATACGTTATAACGTAATTGTATATAACGTTATACGTTAGTTCGTAAAAGTGTATAACGTTATACGTTATTACGTAATAGTATATAACGTTATACGTTAGTTCGTAGTATTATATAACGTTATACATTATTGCGTAATAGTATATAACGTTATCCGTTATAACGTAATATATATAACGTTATACGTTATAAGGTAATACTACATAACGTTATACGTTATAACGTACTAGTATATAACGTTATAAATTAGTACGTAAAAGTATATAACGTTATACGTTATTACGTAATAGTATATAACGTTATACGTTATAACGTAATAGTATATAACGTTATACGTTATAACGTAATTGTATTTAATGTTATACGTTATAAGGTAATAGTATATAACGTTATACGTTAGTACGTAAAAGTGTATAACGCTATACGTTATTACGTAATAGTATATAACGTTATACGTTAGTTCGTAGTATTATATAACGTTATACGTTAGTTCGTAGTATTATATAACGTTATACGTTAGTTCGTAGTATTATATAACGTTATACCTTATAACGCAATAGTATATAACGTTATACGTTATAACGTAATAGTATATAACCTTATACGTTAGTTCGTAGTACTATATAACGTTATACGTTAGTTCGTAAAATTATATAATGTTATACGTTATTGCGTAATAGTATATAACGTTATCCGTTAGTACATAATAGTATATAACGTTAATCGTTAGTACGTAATAGTATATAACGTTATACGTTATAACGTAATAGTATATAACGTTATACGTTAGTTCGTAGTATTATAAAACGTTATACGTTAGTTCGTAGTATTATATAACGTTATACCTTATAACGCAATAGTATATAACGTTATACGTTATAACGTAATAGTATATAACCTTATACGTTAGTTCGTAGTACTATATAACGTTATACGTTAGTTCGTAAAATTATATAATGTTATACGTTATTGCGTAATAGTATATAACGTTATCCGTTATTACGTAATAGTATATAACGTTATACGTTAGTACGTAAAAGTATATAACGTTATACGTTATAACGTAATAGTATGTAACGTTATACGTTATAACGTAACATATATAACGTTATACGTTATAAGGTAATACTACATAACGTTATACGTTATTACGTAATAGTATATAACGTTATACGTTATAAGGTAATACTACATAACGTTATACGTTATTACGTAATAGTATATAACGTTATACGCTATAAGGTAAGACTACATAACGTTATACGTTATTACGTAATAGTATATAACGTTATACGTTAGTACGTAAAAGCGTATAACGTTATACGTTATTACGTAATAGTATATAACGTTATACGTTAGTTCGTAGTACTATATAACGTTATACGTTAGTTCGTAAAATTATATAATGTTATACGTTATTTCGTAATAGTATATAACGTTATCCATTAGTACGTAATAGTATATAACTTTAATCGTTAGTACGTAATAGTATATAACGTTATATGTTATAACGTAATAGTATGTAACGTTATACGTTATAACGTAATAGTATATAACGTTATACGCTATAAGGTAAGACTACATAACGTTATACGTTATTACGTAATAGTATATAACGTTATACGTTAGTACGTAAAAGTGTATAACGTTATACGTTATTACGTAATAGTATATAACGTTATACGTTAGTTCGTAGTATTATATAACGTTATACGTTAGTTCGTAGTATTATATAACGTTATACGTTAGTTCGTAGTATTATATAACGTTATTCGTTAGTACGTAATAGTATATACCATTATTCGTTAGTACGGAATACTATATAACGTTATACGTTATAACGTAATGATATATAACTTTGTACGTTATAACGTAATAGTATATAACGTTATACGTTATAACGTAATGATATATAACTTTGTACGTTATAACGTAATATATATAACGTTATACGTTATAACGTAGTAGTATATAACGTTATACGTTATTACGTAATAGTATATAACGTTATATGTTAGTACGTAAAAGTGTATAACGTTATACGTTATTACGTAATAGTATATAACGTTATACGCTATAAGGTAAGACTACATAACGTTATACGTTATTACGTAATAGTATATAACGTTATACGTTAGTACGTAAAAGCGTATAACGTTATACGTTATTACGTAATAGTATATAACGTTATACGCTATAAGGTAAGACTACATAACGTTATACGTTATTACGTAATAGTATATAACGTTATACGTTAGTACGTAAAAGCGTATAACGTTATACGTTATTACGTAATAGTATATAACGTTATACGTTAGTTCGTAGTACTATATAACGTTATACGTTAGTTCGTAAAATTATATAATGTTATACGTTATTTCGTAATAGTATATAACGTTATCCATTAGTACGTAATAGTATATAACTTTAATCGTTAGTACGTAATAGTATATAACGTTATATGTTATAACGTAATAGTATGTAACGTTATACGTTATAACGTAATAGTATATAACGTTATACGCTATAAGGTAAGACTACATAACGTTATACGTTATTACGTAATAGTATATAACGTTATACGTTAGTACGTAAAAGTGTATAACGTTATACGTTATTACGTAATAGTATATAACGTTATACGTTAGTTCGTAGTATTATATAACGTTATACGTTAGTTCGTAGTATTATATAACGTTATACGTTAGTTCGTAGTATTATATAACGTTATTCGTTAGTACGTAATAGTATATACCGTTATTCGTTAGTACGGAATACTATATAACGTTATACGTTATAACGTAATGATATATAACTTTGTACGTTATAACGTAATAGTATATAACGTTATACGTTATAACGTAATGATATATAACTTTGTACGTTATAACGTAATATATATAACGTTATACGTTATAACGTAGTAGTATATAACGTTATACGTTATTACGTAATAGTATATAACGTTATATGTTAGTACGTAAAAGTGTATAACGTTATACGTTATTACGTAATAGTATATAACGTTATACGCTATAAGGTAAGACTACATAACGTTATACGTTATTACGTAATAGTATATAACGTTATACGTTAGTACGTAAAAGCGTATAACGTTATACGTTATTACGTAATAGTATATAACGTTATACGTTAGTTCGTAGTACTATATAACGTTATACGTTAGTTCGTAAAATTATATAATGTTATACGTTATTTCGTAATAGTATATAACGTTATCCATTAGTACGTAATAGTATATAACTTTAATCGTTAGTACGTAATAGTATATAACGTTATATGTTATAACGTAATAGTATGTAACGTTATACGTTATAACGTAATAGTATATAACGTTATACGCTATAAGGTAAGACTACATAACGTTATACGTTATTACGTAATAGTATATAACGTTATACGTTAGTACGTAAAAGTGTATAACGTTATACGTTATTACGTAATAGTATATAACGTTATACGTTAGTTCGTAGTATTATATAACGTTATACGTTAGTTCGTAGTATTATATAACGTTATACGTTAGTTCGTAGTATTATATAACGTTATTCGTTAGTACGTAATAGTATATACCGTTATTCGTTAGTACGGAATACTATATAACGTTATACGTTATAACGTAATGATATATAACTTTGTACGTTATAACGTAATAGTATATAACGTTATACGTTATAACGTAATGATATATAACTTTGTACGTTATAACGTAATATATATAACGTTATACGTTATAACGTAGTAGTATATAACGGTATACGTTATTACGTAATAGTATATAACGTTATATGTTAGTACGTAAAAGTGTATAACGTTATACGTTATTACGTAATAGTATATAACGTTATACGTTAGTACGTAAAAGTATATAACGTTATACGTTATTACGTAATAGTATATAACGTTATACGTTATAACGTAATAGTATATAACGTTATACGTTATAACGTAATAGTATATATCGTTATACGTTATAAGGTAATACTACATAACGTTATACGTTATAACGTAATAGTATATAACGTTATAAATTAGTACGTAAAAGTATATAACGTTATACGTTATTACGTAATAGTATATAACGTTATACGTTATAACGTAATGATAATTAACGTTGTACGTTATAACGTAGTAGTATATAACGTTATACGTTATTACGTAATAGTATATAACGTTATACGTTAGTACGTAAAAGTGTATAACGCTATACGTTATTACGTAATAGTATATAACGTTATACGTTAGTTCGTAGTATTATATAACGTTATACGTTAGTTCGTAGTATTATATAACGTTATACGTTAGTTCGTAGTATTATATAACGTTATACGTTATAACGTAATAGTATATAACGTTATACGTTATAAGGTAATAGTATATAACGTTATACGTTAGTTCGTAGTATTATATAACGTTATAGGTTAATTCGTAAAATTATATAACTTTATACGTTATTGCGTAATAGTATATAACGTTATCCGTTAGTACGTAATAGTATATAACTTTATACGTTATAACGTAATAGTATATAACGTTATACGTTATAAGGTAATACTACATAACGTTATACGTTATTACGTAATAGTATATAACGTTATACGTTAGTACGTAAAAGTATATAACTTTATACGTTATAACGTAATAGTATATAACGTTATACGTTATAAGGTAATACTACATAACGTTATACGTTATTACGTAATAGTATATAACGTTATACGTTAGTACGTAAAAGTATATAACGTTATACGTTATAACGTAATTGTATATAACGTTATACGTTAGTTCGTAAAAGTGAATAACGTTATACGTTATTACGTAATAGTATATAACGTTATACGTTAGTTCGTAGTATTATATAACGTTATACATTATTGCGTAATAGTATATAACGTTATCCGTTATAACGTAATATATATAACGTTATACGTTATAAGGTAATACTACATAACGTTATACGTTATAACGTACTAGTATATAACGTTATAAATTAGTACGTAAAAGTATATAACGTTATACGTTATTACGTAGTAGTATATAACGTTATACGTTATAACGTAATAGTATATAACGTTATACGTTATAACGTAATTGTATTTAATGTTATACGTTATAAGGTAATAGTATATAACGTTATACGTTAGTACGTAAAAGTGTATAACGCTATACGTTATTACGTAATAGTATATAACGTTATACGTTAGTTCGTAGTATTATATAACGTTATACGTTAGTTCGTAGTATTATATAACGTTATACGTTAGTTCGTAGTATTATATAACGTTATACCTTATAACGCAATAGTATATAACGTTATACGTTATAACGTAATAGTATATAACCTTATACGTTAGTTCGTAGTACTATATAACGTTATACGTTAGTTCGTAAAATTATATAATGTTATACGTTATTGCGTAATAGTATATAACGTTATCCGTTAGTACATAATAGTATATAACGTTAATCGTTAGTACGTAATAGTATATAACGTTATACGTTATAACGTAATAGTATATAACGTTATACGTTAGTTCGTAGTATTATATAACGTTATACGTTAGTTCGTAGTATTATATAACGTTATACCTTATAACGCAATAGTATATAACGTTATACGTTATAACGTAATAGTATATAACCTTATACGTTAGTTCGTAGTACTATATAACGTTATACGTTAGTTCGTAAAATTATATAATGTTATACGTTATTGCGTAATAGTATATAACGTTATCCGTTATTACGTAATAGTATATAACGTTATACGTTAGTACGTAAAAGTATATAACGTTATACGTTATAACGTAATAGTATATAACGTTATACGTTATAATGTAACATATATAACGTTATACGTTATAAGGTAATACTACATAACGTTATACGTTATTACGTAATAGTATATAACGTTATACGTTATAAGGTAATACTACATAACGTTATACGTTATTACGTAATAGTATATAACGTTATACGCTATAAGGTAAGACTACATAACGTTATACGTTATTACGTAATAGTATATAACGTTATACGTTAGTACGTAAAAGCGTATAACGTTATACGTTATTACGTAATAGTATATAACGTTATACGTTAGTTCGTAGTACTATATAACGTTATACGTTAGTTCGTAAAATTATATAATGTTATACGTTATTTCGTAATAGTATATAACGTTATCCATTAGTACGTAATAGTATATAACTTTAATCGTTAGTACGTAATAGTATATAACGTTATATGTTATAACGTAATAGTATGTAACGTTATACGTTATAACGTAATAGTATATAACGTTATACGCTATAAGGTAAGACTACATAACGTTATACGTTATTACGTAATAGTATATAACGTTATACGTTAGTACGTAAAAGTGTATAACGTTATACGTTATTACGTAATAGTATATAACGTTATACGTTAGTTCGTAGTATTATATAACGTTATACGTTAGTTCGTAGTATTATATAACGTTATACGTTAGTTCGTAGTATTATATAACGTTATTCGTTAGTACGTAATAGTATATACCGTTATTCGTTAGTACGGAATACTATATAACGTTATACGTTATAACGTAATGATATATAACTTTGTACGTTATAACGTAATAGTATATAACGTTATACGTTATAACGTAATGATATATAACTTTGTACGTTATAACGTAATATATATAACGTTATACGTTATAACGTAGTAGTATATAACGTTATACGTTATTACGTAATAGTATATAACGTTATATGTTAGTACGTAAAAGTGTATAACGTTATACGTTATTACGTAATAGTATATAACGTTATACGTTAGTACGTAAAAGTATATAACGTTATACGTTATTACGTAATAGTATATAACGTTATACGTTATAACGTAATAGTATATAACGTTATACGTTATAACGTAATAGTATATATCGTTATACGTTATAAGGTAATACTACATAACGTTATACGTTATAACGTAATAGTATATAACGTTATAAATTAGTACGTAAAAGTATATAACGTTATACGTTATTACGTAATAGTATATAACGTTATACGTTATAACGTAATGATAATTAACGTTGTACGTTATAACGTAGTAGTATATAACGTTATACGTTATTACGTAATAGTATATAACGTTATACGTTAGTACGTAAAAGTGTATAACGCTATACGTTATTACGTAATAGTATATAACGTTATACGTTAGTTCGTAGTATTATATAACGTTATACGTTAGTTCGTAGTATTATATAACGTTATACGTTAGTTCGTAGTATTATATAACGTTATACCTTATAACGCAATAGTATAAAACGTTATACGTTATAACGTAATAGTATATAACCTTATACGTTAGTTCGTAGTACTATATAACGTTATACGTTAGTTCGTAAAATTATATAATGTTATACGTTATTGCGTAATAGTATATAACGTTATCCGTTAGTACGTAATAGTATATAACGTTAATCGTTAGTACGTAATAATATATAACGTTATTCGTTAGTACGTAATAGTATATACCGTTATTCGTTAGTACGTAATGCTATATATCGTTATCCGTTAGTACGTATTAGTATATAACGTTATACGTTATAACGTAATAGTATATAACGTTATACGTTATAACGTAATTGTATTTAATGTTACACGTGATAAGGTAATACTACATAACGTTATACGTTAGTTCGTAATATTATATAACGTTATACGTTAGTTCGTAGTATTATATAACGTTATACGTTATTGCGTAATAGTATATAACGTTATCCGTTATAACGTAATATATATAACGTTATACGTTAAAACGTAATAGTTAATAACGTTATACTTTATAACGTAATAGTATATAACGTTATACGTTAGTTCGTAGTATTATATAACGTTATACCTTATAACGTAATAGTATATAACGTTATACGTTATAACGTAATAGTATATAACCTTATACGTTAGTTCGTAGTACTATATAACGTTATACGTTAGTTCGTAAAATTATATAATGTTATACGTTATTGCGTAATAGTATATAACGTTATCCGTTAGTACATAATAGTATATAACGTTAATCGTTAGTACGTAATATATTATAACGTTATACGTTATAACGTAATAGTATATAACGTTATACGTTAGTTCGTAGTATTATATAACGTTATACGTTATAACGTAATAGTATATAACGTTATACGTTATAAGGTAATAGTATATAACGTTATACGTTAGTTCGTAGTATTATATAACGTTATAGGTTAATTCGTAAAATTATATAACGTTATACGTTATTGCGTAATAGTATATAACGTTATCCGTTAGTACGTAATAGTATATAACGTTAATCGTTAGTACGTAATAATATATAACGTTATTCGTTAGTACGTAATAGTATATACCGTTATTCGTTAGTACGTAATGCTATATAACGTTATACGTTATAACGTAATGATATATAACGTTGTACGTTATAACGTAATAGTGTATAACGTTATACGTTATAAGGTAATACTACATAACGTTATACGTTATTACGTAATAGTATATAACGTTATACGTTAGTACGTAAAAGTATATAACGTTATACGTTATAACGTAATAGTATATAACGTTATACGTTATAAGGTAATACTACATAACGTTATACGTTATTACGTAATAGTATATAACGTTATACGTTAGTAAGTAAAAGTATATAACGTTATACGTTATAAGGTAATACTACATAACGTTATACGTTATTACGTAATAGTATATAACGTTATACATTAGTACGTAAGAGTATATAACGTTATACGTTATTACGTTATAGTATATAACGTTATTCGTTAGTACGTATTAGTATATACCGTTATTCCTTAGTACGGAATACTATATAACGTTATACGTTATAACGTAATGATATATAACGTTGTACGTTATAACGTAATAGTATATAACGTTATACGTTATAAGGTAATACTACATAACGTTATACGTTATTACGTAATAGTATATAACGTTATACGTTATAAGGTAATACTACATAACGTTATGCGTTATTACGTAATAGTATATAACGTTATACGTTAGTACGTAGAAGTATATAACGTTATACGTTATTACGTAATATTATAAAACGTTATACGTTAGTTCGTAGTATTATATAAGTTTATACGTTAGTTCGTAGTATTATATAACGTTATACGTTACTGCGTAATAGTATATATCGTTATCCGTTAGTACGTAATAGTATATAACGTTATACGTTAGTACGTAATAATATATAACGTTATCCGTTAGTACGTAATGGCATACAACGTTATACGATATTACGCAATAGTATATAACGTTATACGTTAGTTCGTAGTATTATACAGGGTGCGCCGTTAGAATTCGGACAGAATTCAATTTGTAGTTCCCACCATATTAGAATTCAGATGTTTGTGCTGATTGACTCTGAAGTTAGTTAAATATGTCAATAAGTCTTCTATAACCTCAAAATGACAGAACTCGTTAAGCAAAACCCGGAATACGATAGAAGAGCGGCGATTGTAGAAAGTCTTCGCGCCGGGAGAACGCCGGTCGAAATTATAAAATTCTTTAGCTACCCAAGATCGACGGTAATTTAATTTTGTTGTGGGCAAAACCAAATTTCCAGCAAGTGTTCACGTTTTGAGCGTTGTCTCAAGTGAGGGCGACGTCATGCCTCCGCACTTCTTCCAAAAAGGCGAAAGAATCACAAAGGAGGTTTATTTGGAGGTCCTGAAGACAGTAATAAAGCCGTGGATGGAAATTACGGCTTCTGGAAGGCCGTATTTATTTCAACAAGATGGCGCACCTGCTCACACAAGTCATCTTGTTCAAAATTGGCTCTCTGACAATGTGGACATGTTTTGGTCGAAAGATTTCTGGCCTCCTAACAGTCCCGACCTAAACCCATTGGACTATTACGTGTGGGGCGTTATCGAGAGACAAACTAATAAATGCAGGCACCCCAACGTCAACTCCCTACGAGCTGCTATCGAGTCAGAATTCGCGACAATTAAACGCGACCAGTTGAAGTCAGCGTGCTCGCGCTTTAGAGCAAGAATAGAGCAGGTCATAGAGGCAGAGGGTGGTTACATAGAATAAAAGTTCTCAGCAAGGACCCTTTAAATGAGATATAACAACATTTTCATGTGTTTTTGTGTATTGACTTAAATAAACAACTTTCTGCACAAAACTTCTTTTGTCCGGATTCTAACGGCGCACCCTGTATAACGTTATACGTTACTGCGTAATAGTATATATCGTTATCCGTTAGTACGTATTAGTATATAACGTTATACGTTATAAGGTAATACTACATAACGTTATACGTTATTACGTAATAGTATAGAACGTTATACGTTAGTACGTAAAAGTGTATAACGTTATACGCTATTACGTAATAGTATATAACGTTATCCGTTAGTACGTAATAGTATATAACGTTATTCGTTAGTACGTGATAGTATATAACGTTATACGTTATAAGGTAATACTACATAGCGTTATACGTTATTACGTAATAGTATATAACGTTATAGGTTTGTACGTAAAAGTGTATAACGTTATACGTTATTACGTAATAGTATAAAACGTTATCCGTTAGTACGTAATAGTATATAACGTTATTCGTTAGTACGTAATAGTATACACCGTTATTCGTTAGTACGTAATAGTATATAACGTTATTCGTTAGTACGTGATAGTATATAACGTTATACGTTATAAGGTAATACTACATAACGTTATACGTTATTACGTAATAGTATATAACGTTATACGTTAGTACGTAAAAGTATATAACGTTATACGTTATAACGTAATAGTATATAACGTTATACGTTATAACGTAACATATATAACGTTATACGTTATTACGTAATAGTATATAACGTTATACGTTATAAGGTAATACTACATAACGTTATACGTTATTACGTAATAGTATATAACGTTATACGCTATAAGGTAAGACTACATAACGTTATACGTTATTACGTAATAGTATATAACGTTATACGTTAGTACGTAAAAGCGTATAACGTTATACGTTATTACGTAATAGTATATAACGTTATACGTTAGTTCGTAGTACTATATAACGTTATACGTTAGTTCGTAAAATTATATAATGTTATACGTTATTTCGTAATAGTATATAACGTTATCCATTAGTACGTAATAGTATATAACTTTAATCGTTAGTACGTAATAGTATATAACGTTATACGCTATAAGGTAAGACTACATAACGTTATACGTTATTACGTAATAGTATATAACGTTATACGTTAGTACGTAAAAGTGTATAACGTTATACGTTATTACGTAATAGTATATAACGTTATACGTTAGTTCGTAGTATTATATAACGTTATACGTTAGTTCGTAGTATTATATAACGTTATACGTTAGTTCGTAGTATTATATAACGTTATTCGTTAGTACGTAATAGTATATACCGTTATTCGTTAGTACGGAATACTATATAACGTTATACGTTATAACCTAATGATATATAACTTTGTACGTTATAACGTAATAGTATATAACGTTATACGTTATGACGTAATGATATATAACTTTGTACGTTATAACGTAATATATATAACGTTATACGTTATAACGTAGTAGTATATAACGTTATACGTTATTACGTAATAGTATATAACGTTATATGTTAGTACGTAAAAGTGTATAACGTTATACGTTATTACGTAATAGTATATAACGTTATACGTTAGTACGTAAAAGTATATAACGTTATACGTTATTACGTAATAGTATATAACGTTATACGTTATAACGTAATAGTATATAACGTTATACGTTATAACGTAATAGTATATAACGTTATACGTTAGTACGTAAAAGTATATAACGTTATACGTTATAACGTAATAGTATATAACGTTATACGTTATAACGTAACATATATAACGTTATACGTTATTACGTAATAGTATATAACGTTATACGTTATAAGGTAATACTACATAACGTTATACGTTATTACGTAATAGTATATAACGTTATACGCTATAAGGTAAGACTACATAACGTTATACGTTATTACGTAATAGTATATAACGTTATACGTTAGTACGTAAAAGCGTATAACGTTATACGTTATTACGTAATAGTATATAACGTTATACGTTAGTTCGTAGTACTATATAACGTTATACGTTAGTTCGTAAAATTATATAATGTTATACGTTATTTCGTAATAGTATATAACGTTATCCATTAGTACGTAATAGTATATAACTTTAATCGTTAGTACGTAATAGTATATAACGTTATACGCTATAAGGTAAGACTACATAACGTTATACGTTATTACGTAATAGTATATAACGTTATACGTTAGTACGTAAAAGTGTATAACGTTATACGTTATTACGTAATAGTATATAACGTTATACGTTAGTTCGTAGTATTATATAACGTTATACGTTAGTTCGTAGTATTATATAACGTTATACGTTAGTTCGTAGTATTATATAACGTTATTCGTTAGTACGTAATAGTATATACCGTTATTCGTTAGTACGGAATACTATATAACGTTATACGTTATAACCTAATGATATATAACTTTGTACGTTATAACGTAATAGTATATAACGTTATACGTTATGACGTAATGATATATAACTTTGTACGTTATAACGTAATATATATAACGTTATACGTTATAACGTAGTAGTATATAACGTTATACGTTATTACGTAATAGTATATAACGTTATATGTTAGTACGTAAAAGTGTATAACGTTATACGTTATTACGTAATAGTATATAACGTTATACGTTAGTACGTAAAAGTATATAACGTTATACGTTATTACGTAATAGTATATAACGTTATACGTTATAACGTAATAGTATATAACGTTATACGTTATAACGTAATAGTATATATCGTTATACGTTATAAGGTAATACTACATAACGTTATACGTTATAACGTAATAGTATATAACGTTATAAATTAGTACGTAAAAGTATATAACGTTATACGTTATTACGTAATAGTATATAACGTTATACGTTATAACGTAATGATAATTAACGTTGTACGTTATAACGTAGTAGTATATAACGTTATACGTTATTACGTAATAGTATATAACGTTATACGTTAGTACGTAAAAGTGTATAACGCTATACGTTATTACGTAATAGTATATAACGTTATACGTTAGTTCGTAGTATTATATAACGTTATACGTTAGTTCGTAGTATTATATAACGTTATACGTTAGTTCGTAGTATTATATAACGTTATACCTTATAACGCAATAGTATATAACGTTATACGTTATAACGTAATAGTATATAACCTTATACGTTAGTTCGTAGTACTATATAACGTTATACGATAGTTCGTAAAATTATATAATGTTATACGTTATTGCGTAATAGTATATAACGTTATCCGTTAGTACATAATAGTATATAACGTTAATCGTTAGTACGTAATAGTATATAACGTTATACGTTATAACGTAATAGTATATAACGTTATACGTTAGTTCGTAGTATTATATAACGTTATACGTTATAACGTAATAGTATATAACGCTATACGTTATAAGGTAATAGTATATAACGCAATACGTTAGTTCGTAGTATTATATAACGTTATAGGTTAATTCGTAAAATTATATAACTTTATACGTTATTGCGTAATAGTATATAACGTTATCCGTTAGTACGTAATAGTATATAACGTTAATCGTTAGTACGTAATAATATATAACGTTATTCGTTAGTACGTAATAGTATATACCGTTATTCGTTAGTACGTAATGCTATATAACGTTATACGTTATAACGTAATGATATATAACGTTGTACGTTATAACGTAATAGTGTATAACGTTATACGTTATAAGGTAATACTACATAACGTTATACGTTATTACGTAATAGTATATAACGTTATACGTTAGTACGTAAAAGTATATAACTTTATACGTTATAACGTAATAGTATATAACGTTATACGTTATAAGGTAATACTACATAACGTTATACGTTATTACGTAATAGTATATAACGTTATACGTTAGTAAGTAAAAGTATATAACGTTATACGTTATAAGGTAATACTACAAAGCGTTATACGTTATTACGTAATAGTATATAACGTTATACATTAGTACGTAAAAGTATATAACGTTATACGTTATTACGTTATAGTATATAACGTTATTCGTTAGTACGTAATAGTATATACCGTTATTCCTTAGTACGGAATACTATATAACGTTATACGTTATAACGTAATGATATATAACGTTGTACGTTATAACGTAATAGTATATAACGTTATACGTTATAAGGTAATACTACATAACGTTATACGTTATTACGTAATAGTATATAACGTTATACGTTAGTACGTAAAAGTATATAACGTTATACGTTATAACGTAATATTATATAACGTTATACGTTATAACGTAACACATATAACGTTATACGTTATAAGGAAATAATACATAACGTTATACGTTATTACGTAATAGTATATAACGTTATACGTTAGTACGTAATAATATATAACGTTATCCGTTAGTACGTAATGGCATATAACGTTATACGATATTACGCAATAGTATATAACGTTATACGTTAGTTCGTAGTATTATATAACGTTATACGTTACTGCGTAATAGTATATATCGTTATCCGTTAGTACGTATTAGTATATAACGTTATACGTTATAAGGTAATACTACATAACGTTATACGTTATTACGTAATAGTATAGAACGTTATATGTTAGTACGTAAAAGTGTATAACGTTATACGCTATTACGTAATAGTATATAACGTTATCCGTTAGTACGTAATAGTATATAACGTTATTCGTTAGTACGTGATAGTATATAACGTTATACGTTATAAGGTAATACTACATAACGTTATACGTTATTACGTAATAGTATATAACGTTATAGGTTTGTACGTAAAAGTGTATAACGTTATACGTTATTACGTAATAGTATAAAACGTTATCCGTTAGTACGTAATAGTATATAACGTTATTCGTTAGTACGTAATAGTATACACCGTTATTCGTTAGTACGAAATAGTATATAACGTTATTCGTTAGTACGTGATAGTATATAACGTTATACGTTATAAGGTAATACTACATAACGTTATACGTTATTACGTAATAGTATATAACGTTATTCGTTAGTACGTAATAGTATATAACGTTATTCGTTAGTACGTGATAGTATATAACGTTATACATTATAAGGTAATACTACATAACGTTATACGTTGTTACGTAATAGTATATAACGTTATACGTTAGTACGTAAAAGTGTATAACGTTATACGCTATTACGTAATAGTATATAACGTTATCCGTTAGTACGTAATAGTATATAACGTTATTCGTTAGTACGTGATAGTATATAACGTTATACGTTATAAGGTAATACTACATAACGTTATACGTTATTACGTAATAGTATATAACGTTATAGGTTTGTACGTAAAAGTGTATAACGTTATACGTTATTACGTAATAGTATAAAACGTTATCCGTTAGTACGTAATAGTATATAACGTTATTCGTTAGTACGTAATAGTATACACCGTTATTCGTTAGTACGTAATAGTATATAACGTTATACGTTATTACGTAATAGTATATAACGTTATGCGTTAGTACGTAAAAGTGTATAACGTTATACGTTATTACGTAATAGTATATAACGTTATACGTTAGTTCGTAGTATTATATAACGTTATACGTTAGTTCGTAGTATTATATAACGTTATACGTTAGTTCGTAGTATTATATAACGTTATTCGTTAGTACGTAATAGTATATACCGTTATTCGTTAGTACGGAATACTATATAACGTTATACGTTATAACGTAATGATATATAACTTTGTACGTTATAACGTAATAGTATATAACGTTATACGTTATAACGTAATGATATATAACTTTGTACGTTATAACGTAATATATATAACGTTATACGTTATAACGTAGTAGTATATAACGTTATACGTTATTACGTAATAGTATATAACGTTATATGTTAGTACGTAAAAGTGTATAACGTTATACGTTATTACGTAATAGTATATAACGTTATACGTTAGTACGTAAAAGTATATAACGTTATACGTTATTACGTAATAGTATATAACGTTATACGTTATAACGTAATAGTATATAACGTTATACGTTATAACGTAATAGTATATATCGTTATACGTTATAAGGTAATACTACATAACGTTATACGTTATAACGTAATAGTATATAACGTTATAAATTAGTACGTAAAAGTATATAACGTTATACGTTATTACGTAATAGTATATAACGTTATACGTTATAACGTAATGATAATTAACGTTGTAAGTTATAACGTAGTAGTATATAACGTTATACGTTATTACGTAATAGTATATAACGTTATACGTTAGTACGTAAAAGTGTATAACGCTATACGTTATTACGTAATAGTATATAACGTTATACGTTAGTTCGTAGTATTATATAACGTTATACGTTAGTTCGTAGTATTATATAACGTTATACGTTAGTTCGTAGTATTATATAACGTTATACCTTATAACGCAATAGTATATAACGTTATACGTTATAACGTAATAGTATATAACCTTATACGTTAGTTCGTAGTACTATATAACGTTATACGTTAGTTCGTAAAATTATATAATGTTATACGTTATTGCGTAATAGTATATAACGTTATCCGTTAGTACATAATAGTATATAACGTTAATCGTTAGTACGTAATAGTATATAACGTTATACGTTATAACGTAATAGTATATAACGTTATACGTTAGTACGTAATAATATATAACGTTATTCGTTAGTACGTAATAGTATATACCGTTATTCGTTAGTACGTAATGCTATATAACGTTATACGTTATAAGGTAATAGTATATAACGTTATACGTTAGTTCGTAGTATTATATAACGTTATAGGTTAATTCGTAAAATTATATAACTTTATACGTTATTGCGTAATAGTATATAACGTTATCCGTTAGTACGTAATAGTATATAACGTTAATCGTTAGTACGTAATAATATATAACGTTATTCGTTAGTACGTAATAGTATATACCGTTATTCGTTAGTACGTAATGCTATATAACGTTATACTTTATAACGTAATAGTATATATCGTTATCCGTTAGTACGTATTAGTATATAACGTTATACGTTATAAGGTAATACTACATAACGTTATACGTTATTACGTAATAGTATAGAACGTTATACGTTAGTACGTAAAAGTGTATAACGTTATACGCTATTACGTAATAGTATATAACGTTATCCGTTAGTACGTAATAGTATATAACGTTATTCGTTAGTACGTGATAGTATATAACGTTATACGTTATAAGGTAATACTACATAACGTTATACGTTATTACGTAATAGTATATAACGTTATAGGTTTGTACGTAAAAGTGTATAACGTTATACGTTATTACGTAATAGTATAAAACGTTATCCGTTAGTACGTAATAGTATATAACGTTATTCGTTAGTACGTAATAGTATACACCGTTATTCGTTAGTACGTAATAGTATATAACGTTATTCGTTAGTACGTGATAGTATATAACGTTATACGTTATAAGGTAATACTACATAACGTTATACGTTATTACGTAATAGTATATAACGTTATTCGTTAGTACGTAATAGTATATAACGTTATTCGTTAGTACGTGATAGTATATAACGTTATACGTTATAAGGTAATACTACATAACGTTATACGTTATTACGTAATAGTATATAACGTTATACGTTAGTACGTAAAAGTATATAACGTTATACGTTACAACGTAATGGTATATAACGTTATACGTTATAACGTAACATATATAACGTTATACGTTATAAGGTAATACTACATAACGTTATACGTTATTACGTAATAGTATATAACGTTATACGTTATAAGGTAATACTACATAACGTTATACGTTATTACGTAATAGTATATAACGTTATACGCTATAAGGTAAGACTACATAACGTTATACGTTATTACGTAATAGTATATAACGTTATACGTTAGTACGTAAAAGTGTGTAATGTTATACGTTATTACGTAATAGTATATAACGTTATACGTTAGTTCGTAGTACTATATAACGTTATACGTTAGTTCGTAAAATTATATAATGTTATACGTTATTTCGTAATAGTATATAACGTTATCCGTTAGTACGTAATAGTATATAACGTTAATCGTTAGTACGTAATAGTATATAACGTTATATGTTATAACGTAATAGTATATAACGTTATACGTTAGTTCGTAGTATTATATAACGTTATACGTTATTACGTAATAGTATATAACGTTATACGTTAGTAAGTAAAAGTATATAACGTTATACGTTATAAGGTAATACTACATAACGTTATACGTTATTACGTAATAGTATATAACGTTATACATTAGTACGTAAAAGTATATAACGTTATACGTTATTACGTTATAGTATATAACGTTATTCGTTAGTACGTAATAGTATATACCGTTATTCCTTAGTACGGAATACTATATAACGTTATACGTTATAACGTAATGATATATAACGTTGTACGTTATAACGTAATAGTATATAACGTTATACGTTATAAGGTAATACTACATAACGTTATACGTTATTACGTAATAGTATATAACGTTATACGTTAGTACGTAAAAGTATATAACGTTATACGTTATAACGTAATATTATATAACGTTATACGTTATAACGTAACACATATAACGTTATACGTTATAAGGTAATACTACATAACGTTATACGTTATTACGTAATAGTATATAACGTTATACGTTATAAGGTAATACTACATAACGTTATACGTTATTACGTAATAGTATATAATGTTATGCGTTAGTACGTAGAAGTATATATCGTTATACGTTATTACGTAATATTATAAAACGTTATACGTTAGTTCGTAGTATTATATAAGTTTATACGTTAGTTCGTAGTATTATATAACGTTATACGTTACTGCGTAATAGTATATATCGTTATCCGTTAGTACGTAATAGTATATAACGTTATACGTTAGTACGTAATAATATATAACGTTATCCGTTAGTACGTAATGGCATGTAACGTTATACGATATTACGCAATAGTATATAACGTTATACGTTAGTTCGTAGTATTATATAACGTTATACGTTACTGCGTAATAGTATATATCGTTATCCGTTAGTACGTATTAGTATATAACGTTATACGTTATAAGGTAATACTACATAACGTTATACGTTATTACGTAATAGTATAGAACGTTATACGTTAGTACGTAAAAGTGTATAACGTTATACGCTATTACGTAATAGTATATAACGTTATCCGTTAGTACGTAATAGTATATAACGTTATTCGTTAGTACGTGATAGTATATAACGTTATACGTTATAAGGTAATACTACATAACGTTATACGTTATTACGTAATAGTATATAACGTTATAGGTTTGTACGTAAAAGTGTATAACGTTATACGTTATTACGTAATAGTATAAAACGTTATCCGTTAGTACGTAATAGTATATAACGTTATTCGTTAGTACGTAATAGTATACACCGTTATTCGTTAGTACGTAATAGTATATAACGTTATTCGTTAGTACGTGATAGTATATAACGTTATACGTTATAAGGTAATACTACATAACGTTATACGTTATTACGTAATAGTATATAACGTTATTCGTTAGTACGTAATAGTATATAACGTTATTCGTTAGTACGTAATAGTATATACCGTTATTCGTTAGTACGGAATACTATATAACGTTATACGTTATAACGTAATGATATATAACTTTGTACGTTATAACGTAATAGTATATAACGTTATACGTTATAACGTAATGATATATAACTTTGTCCGTTATAACGTAATAGTATATAACGTTATACGATAGTTCGTAGTATTATATAACGTTATACGTTAGTTCGTAGTATTATATAACGTTATACGTTAGTTCGTAGTATTATATAACGTTATACGCTATAAGGTAAGATTACATAACGTTATACGTTATTACGTAATAGTATATAACGTTATACGTTAGTACGTAAAAGTGTATAACGTTATACGTTATTACGTAATAGTATATAACGTTATACGTTAGCTCGTAGTATTATATAACGTTATACGTTAGTTCGTAGTATTATATAACGTTATACGTTAGTTCGTAGTATTATATAACGTTATTCGTTAGTACGTAATAGTATATACCGTTATTCGTTAGTACGGAATACTATATAACGTTATACGTTATAACGTAATGATATATAACTTTGTACGTTATAACGTAATAGTATATAACGTTATACGTTATAACGTAATGATATATAACTTTGTCCGTTATAACGTAATATATATAACGTTATACGTTATAACGTAGTAGTATATAACGTTATACGTTATTACGTAATAGTATATAACGTTATATGTTAGTACGTAAAAGTGTATAACGTTATACGTTATTACGTAATAGTATATAACGTTATACGTTAGTTCGTAGTATTATATAACGTTATACGTTATTGCTTAATAGTATATAACGTTATCCGTTATAACGTAATATATATAACGTTATACGTTATAAGGTAATACTACATAACGTTATACGTTATAACGTAATAGTATATAACGTTATAAATTAGTACGTAAAAGTATATAACGTTATAGGTTATTACGTAATAGTATATAACGCTATACGTTATAACGTAATGATAATTAACGTTGTACGTTATAACGTAATAGTATATAACGTTATACGTTATAACGTAATAGTATATAACGTTATACGTTATAACGTATTTGTATTTAATGTTATACGTTATAAGGTAATACTACATAACGTTATACGTTAGTTCGTAATATTATATAACGTTATACGTTAGTTCGTAGTATTATATAATGTTATACGTTATTGCGTAATAGTATATAACGTTATCCGTTATAACGTAATATATATAACGTTATACGTTAAAACGTAATAGTTAATAACGTTATACTTTATAACGTAATAGTATATAACGTTATACGTTATAACGTAATAGTATATATCGTTATACGTTATAAGGTAATACTACATAACGTTATACGTTATAACATAATAGTATATAACGTTATAAATTAGTACGTAAAAGTATATAACGTTATACGTTATTACGTAATAGTATATAACGTTATACGTTATAACGTAATGATAATTAACGTTGTACGTTATAACGTAGTAGTATATAACGTTATACGTTATTACGTAATAGTATATAACGTTATACGTTAGTACGTAAAAGTGTATAACGTTATACGTTATTACGTAATAGTATATAACGTTATACGATAGTTCGTAGTATTATATAACGTTATACGTTAGTTCGTAGTATTATATAACGTTATACGTTAGTTCGTAGTATTATATAACGTTATACGTTATTGCGTAATAGTATGTAACGTTATACGTTATAACGTAATTGTATTTAACGTTATACGTTATAAGGTAATACTACATAACGTTATACGTTAGTTCGTAATATTATATAACGTTATACGTTAGTTCGTAGTATTATATAACTTTATACGTTATTGCGTAATAGTATATAACGTTATCCGTTATAACGTAATATATATAACGTTATACGTTATAACGTAATAGTATATAACGTTATACTTTATAAAGTAATAGTATATAACGTTATGCGGTAGTTCGTAGTATTATATAACGTTATACGTTATAACGTAATAGTATATAACGTTATACGTTATAACGTAATAGTATGTAACCTTATACGTTAGTTCGTAGTACTATATAACGTTATACGTTAATTCGTAAAATTATATAATGTTATACGTTATTGAGTAATAGTATATAACGTTATCCGTTAGTACGTAATAGTATATAACGTTAATCGTTAGTACGTAATAGTATATAACGTTATACGTTATAACGTAATAGTATATAACGTTATACGTTAGTTCGTAGTATTATATAACGTTATACGTTATAACGTAATAGTATATAACGTTATACGTTATTACGTAATAGTATAAAACGTTATACGTTAGTTCGTAGTATTATATAACGTTATACGTTAGTTCTTAGTACTATATAACGTTATACGTTATTGCGTAATAGTATATAACGTTATCCGTTATAACGTAATATATATAACGTTATACGTTATAACGTAATAGTATATAACGTTATACGTTATAACGTAATAGTATATATCGTTATACGTTATAAGGTAATACTACATAACGTTATACGTTATAACGTAATAGTATATAACGTTATAAATTAGTACGTAAAAGTATATAACGTTATACGTTATTACGTAATAGTATATAACGTTATACGTTATAACGTAATGATAATTAACGTTGTACGTTATAACGTAGTAGTATATAACGTTATACGTTATTACGTAATAGTATATAACGTTATACGTTAGTACGTAAAAGTGTATAACGTTATACGTTATTAAGTAATAGTATATAACGTTATACGTTAGTTCGTAGTATTATATAACGTTATACGTTATTGCGTAATAGTATGTAACGTTATCCGTTAGTACGTAATAGTATATAACGTTAATCGTTAGTACGTAGTATTATATAACGTTATACGTTATTGCGTAATAGCATATAACGTTATCCGTTATAACGTAATATATATAACGTTATACGTTATAACGTAATAGTATATAACGTTATCCGTTATAACGTAATAGTATATAACGTTATACGTTATAACGTCATAGTATATATCGTTAGACGTTATAACGTAATAGTATATAACGTTATACGTTATAACGTAATAGTATATATCGTTATACGTTATAAGGTAATACTACATAACGTTATACGTTATTACGTAATAGTATATAACGTTATACGTTAGTACGTAAAAGTATATAACGTTATACGTTATTACGTAATAGTATAAAACGTTATACGTTAGTTCGTAGTATTATATAACGTTATACGTTAGTTCTTACTACTATATAACGTTATACGTTATTGCGTAATAGTATATAACGTTATCCGTTAGTACGTAATAGTATATAACGTAATTCGTTAGTACGTAATAGTATATAACGTTATACGTTATAATGTAATATTATATAACGTTATACGTTATAAGGTAATACTACATAACGTTATACGTTGTTACGTAATAGTATACAACGTTATTCGTTAGTACGTAATAGTATATAACGTTATCCGTTAGTACGTAATGGCATATAACGTTATACGATATTAGGCAATAGTATATACCGTTATCCGTTAGTACGTAATAGTATATAACTTTATACGTTAGTACGTAATATTATATAACGTTATACGTTATAACGTAATAGTATATAACGTTATACGTTATAACGTAACTGTATTTAATGTTATACGTTATAAGGTAATACTACATAACGTTGTACGTTAGTTCGTAATATTATATAACGTTATACGTTAGTTCGTAGTATTATATAACGTTATACGTTATTGCGTAATAGTATATAACGTTATCCGTTATAACGTAATATATATAACGTTATACGTTAAAACGTAATAGTATATAACGTTATACCTTATAACGTAATAGTATATAACGTTATACGTTAGTTCGTAGTATTATATAACGTTATACGTTATAACGTAATAGTATATAACCTTATACGTTAGTTGGTAGTACTATATAACGTTATACGTTAGTTCGTAAAATTATATAATGTTATACGTTATTGCGTAATAGTATATAACGTTATCCGTTAGTACGTAATAGTATAGAACGTTAATCGTTAGTACGTTAAAGTATATAACGTTATACGTTAGTTCGTAGTATTATATAACGTTATACGTTATAACGTAATAGTATATAACGTTATTCGTTAGTACGTAATAGTATATACCGTTATTCGTTAGTACGTAATACTATATAACGTTATACGTTATAACGTAATGATATATAACGTTGTACGTTATAACGTAATATTATAAAACGTTATACGTTAGTACGTAAAAGTATATATCGTTATACGTTATTACGTAATAGTATAAAACGTTATACGTTAGATCGTAGTATTATATAACGTTATACGTTAGTTCGTAGTAATATATAACGTTATACGTTACTGCGTAATGGTATATATCGTTATCCGTTAGTACGTAATAGTATATAACGTTATACGTTATTACGTAGTAGTATATAACGTTATCCGTTAGTACGTACTGGCATATAACGTTATACGATATTACGCAATAGTATATAACGTTATACGTTATTGCGTATTAGTATATAACGTTATACGTTAGTACGTAATGGCATATAACGTTATACGATATTACGCAATAGTATATAACGTTATACGTTAGTACGTAATAGTATATAACGTTATACGTTATAAGGTAATACTACATAGCGTTATACGTTATAACGTAATAGTACATAACGTTATCCGTTAGTACGTAATGGCATATAACGTTATACGATATTACGCAATAGTATATAACGTTATACGTTAGTACGTAATAGTATATAACGTTATCCGTTAGTACGTAATGGCATATAACGTTATACGATATTACGCAATAGTATATAACGTTATACGTTAGTACGTAATAGTATATAACGTTATACGTTAGTACGTAATATTATATAACGTTATAAGTTATAAGGTAATACTACATAACGTTATACGTTATTACGTAATAGTATATAACGTTATACGTTAGTACGTAAAAGTATATAACGTTATACTTTATTACGTAATAGTATATAACGTTATACGTTAGTTCGTAGTATTATATAACGTTATACGTTAGTTCGTAGTATTATATAACGTTATACGTTAGCTCGTAGTATTATATAACGTTATAAGTTATTGCGTAATAGTATATAACGTTATCCGTTAGTACGTAATAGTATATAACGTTATTCGTTAGTACGTAATAGTATATAACGTTATACGTTAGTACGTAATATTATATAACGTTATACGTTATAAGGTAATACTACATAACGTTATACGTTATTACGTAATAGTATATAACGTTAAACGTTAGTACGTAAAAGTGTATAACGTTATACGTTATTACGTAATAGTATATAACGTTATCCGTTAGTACGTAATAGTATATATCGTGATGCTTTAGTTCGTAATAGTATATAACGTTATACATTATAACGTAATAGTATATAACGTTATACGTTATAACGTAATAGTATATAACGTTATACGTTATAAGGTAGTACTACATAACGTTATACGTTATTACGTAATAGTATATAACGTTATACGTTATTACGTAATAGTATATAACGTTATACGTTATAAGGTAATACTACATAACGTTATACGTTAGTACGTAATGGCATATAACGTTATACGATATTACGCAATATTATATAACGTTATACGTTAGTACGTAATAGTATATAACGTTATAAGTTATAAGGTAATACTACATAGCGTTATACGTTATTACGTAATACTATATAACGTTATACGTTAGTACGTAATAGTATATAACGTTATATGTTATAACGTAATAGTATATAACGTAATACGTTATAACGTAATAGTATATAACGTTATACGTTAGTTCGTAGTATTATATAACGTTATACGTTATTGCGTTGTACCTTATAACGTTATACGTTTGTTCGTAGTATTATATAACGTTATACGTTATTGCGTAGTAGTATATAACGTTATACGTTGTTACATAATAGTATACAACGTTATTCGTTATTACGTAATAGTATATAACGTTACACGTTAGTACGTAAAGGTATATAACGTTATACATTATTACGTAATAGTATATAACGTTATACGTTATAAGGTGATACTACATAGCGTTATACGTTATAACGTAATAGTATATAGTGTTATACGTTATAATGTAATAGTATATAACGTTATTCGTTAGTTCGTAGTATTATATAACGTTATACGATATTACGCAATAGTATATAACGTTATACGTTAGTACGTAATAGTATATAACGTTATCCGTTTGTACGTAATGGCATATAACGTTATACGATATTACGCAATAGTATACAACGTTATACGTTAGTGCGTTGTATTATATAACGTTATACGTTAGTACGTAATAGTATATAACGTTATACGTTAGTACTTAATATTATATAACGTTATACGTTATAAGGTAATACTACATAACGTTATACGTTATTACGTAATAGTATACAACGTTATACGTTAGTACGTAAAAGTATATAACGTTATACGTTATAAGGTAGTACTACATAACGTTATACGTTATTACGTAATAGTATATAACGTTATACGTTATTACGTAATAGTATATAACGTTATACGTTATTACGTAATAGTATATAACGTTATACGTTATAAGGTAATACTACATAGCGTTATACGTTATAACGTAATAGTATATAACGTTATACGTTATAACGTAATAGTATATAACGTTATTCGTTAGTTCGTAGTATTATATAACGTTATACGTTATTGCGTAATAGTATATAACATTATACGTTAGTATGTAATGGCATATAACATTATACGATATTACGCAATAGTATATAACGTTATACGTTAGTACGTAATAGTATATAACGTTATACGTTATAAGGTAATACTACATAGCATTATACGTTATAACGTAAAGGTATATAACGTAATCCGTTAGTACGTAATGGCATATAACGTTATACGATATTACGCAATAGTATATACCGTTATCCGTTAGTACGTAATAGTATATAACGTTATTCGTTAGTACGTAATAGTATATAACGTTATACGTTATAATGTAATAGTATATAACGTTATAAGTTAATGCGTAATAGTATATAACGTTATCCGTTAGTACGTAATAGTATATAACGTTATTCGTTAGTACGTAATAGTATATAACGTTATACGTTATTGCGTAATAGTATAAAACGTTATACGTTGTTACATAATAGTATACAACGTAATACGTTATTACGTAATACCATACAACTTTATACTAATGACGTAATACGTTATAACGTAATACTATTCGACGTCATACTTTATATGGTTATATGTTATACCGTAATACCATATAAAGTTATAGTATATAACGTTATACGTTATGGCGTAATACTATTCAACGTAATACGTTATAACATAATACCATGTCACTTTCAACTATATATATGTCGAGTTGGCGATAGGACTTGGGTTAGGGGCGTGTAATGAATCTTCACCTCGGTTATTCATCGTTGTCGCACAATCGAGGTAGCGTTTATTAACACAGGTATAGATAGTACAATATCGACAAGTGGTCGCGGCAACTAGACGCTAATGACAATGACCTTAGGTTTGATATGCCGAATCCACGGTCCACTGGATAACGGATATACTTTGCTTCAAAGTCTAAGTCGAACTCTACTTACTCCTCGCGATACAAGGATTGATTGACCAGCTCTTTGTTGAGACGTGGATTATTCACGGATCGTACAAACACACTAGGTGACTGACTAGTGAGACTGCACGAAAGGGAATTACTTCCCGTCGCGATGACGCTGCAGAGGTAAACTCTGATGGGGTGTGCCTAAGGGCACCGAATCATCGGATTCGTCGAGGAAAGCTTTCGCTCGGAAAGTGAGGGAAATGGACGTTGCTGTTAATTGGTTAATTTCTATGTTGGTAGTTAGTAAAGGATGCTAGTCACGCTTGAGAGGGAGTTCCTGAGAAAAACAGATATCCCGTATCTTCCCGCAATATGTAACAGATTTACGGGCTGATAGAATAAAGACTGTTTGTCAATCTGAAGAACTTTAACTAAATCCTAAGATTTGTAGCGGGCCCTCAGGCTAGCTGAACATATACTGTAAATGATGCATCGACATCTGGCGATCATCTTGCCCGAAGAATGGGGTCTGTGTGTGGCGAGCCACGGGGCCGTTGAAATGTTTACTGTTAAATGTCGGTACGGCCAATTCTTTAAAGGAGAGCTATGCCACTCCATATCTCTGTTAGGTGGAACGTTCATCCCGTGACCGCGGCTACGCTCGGCGACCAGATGGCGAAAAGAACGTTTAAACGGCGAAATATCTCCAACAGGAAGGAAATAACTGTTTTTTTTCCCGTCTAAATCGACTAAGAATTGCGTTTTGGGAGCTGCTGGTCATGTTTCGACACGGAAGGTAACGTGGGAAACATTCGGCGTGTAAAATGAGGTGGAAAGAGCGTTAAAACATCGAAATATCTGCAGCAGCAACGAAATAACAGATAGTTCTCGCCAAAATCGACGGATGGTTGCGTTTAGCGAGCTGTTGGGCTTGTTCCGACGCTAAAAGTGGCGTGCACAACATTCGGCGCGTTAAATGTAATGGAAAAAACGTTTAAACGTCGTAATATCAAAAACCGGAACGTAATAACAGATAGTTTTCACCAAAATCGACGGACGGTTGCGTTTTTCGAGCTGCTGGGCTTATTTCTTCGCTGAAACTGGCATGCGCTACATTCGCGTGCAAAATGAAGTGAAGGAATCGTTTAAACGTCGAAATATCTCCAACAGGAACGAAATACCAGCTAGTTTTCGTCTAAATCGACGAAAGAGTCCGTTTTGTGAGCTACTGGGCTTATTTCGACGCTGGAAGTGGCGTGCGTTAACTAGCTAGCGTTAAATAGCGTCTAATGCAACTGGCAAGTAGATTACACGTTTCGGCTAACCTGCTATGTGCATGAATACTGGCACGCATGAAGATTAAAGCTGTTTGATATAAATAATTGGTTTCAATAAACAACATTTATTCAATACGATTGGGCTATAACATCGCTAGGATTATGACAATCGCTGTCGTACAATGATGTTGATGGCGTTCTAGAAAGAAAAGGTTGCGGCTCTTCGTATTGGGTCGCACTTGAGTGTTCGGATATCGGTGATTTCGAAGGGTAGAAACTAGGTTCAGAACTTTCGCTGTTTAATCCTAATTCCTTCCTACGCTACTTTTCTTCTCTTTTGATTTCAGCCGGTAACAGACGTTTAAACTAACGTTCATCTTGCTTTTTGCTAAGGTGATCCATACTTTTACGATTCTTTCTTGCTTTTGGTATCTAATATGGACAAAAATTAATTTAATGATCCTCTCTGTGTGAGACCTGTGCGATTTCGCAAGCCTTGCCCAAAAGTGAGCAATATTTGCTAACAATGAGAGGAGGAATGCGAAAATCCGTAAGTGTCTTCAATATTTGAAAACGTCGTAATCCTGCGCAACGTCTTCGACTGCGTCGTAATCACAGATTAACACAGCGGATAATCGTTTTATTATTAATAGTTCGATGTTTGAAAATAATTATTTTATCTTTAGAAACTTAGCGAAATCGTAAGCAAGGAAGAATATATCGATCGACGACGGTGTTCTCTATGGATAACCAATGTGGTTTCGTAGGTCTCGCACAAAGATGAGCAATATTTGCAAACAGTGGGAAGAGAAGAACGAAAACCCGTAAGTGTTTTCGATGATTGAAAACATCGTAATCAGCGCAACGTCTTCGGCTGCATCGGATCACTAGTTAATACAGCGAACAGTCGTTATGGGTTCAATATGTCTCGAATATCTTCCACATTAATCATACACTTGATATTTTCGATCGTCGGTTGTAACTGTCAAAGAATAATTTTATTTCGGTGCCGAATATCATACAACCCCAAAATTATCAAAGAAGAAAGTATACAGAATTTGAAATTCTCACCTTGGATATACGTGTGAAGTCAATCGCTCCTCGATGTACAACTTGTCGGTAGGTCGCACTTTATAAACATGTTTGGATTTGACAGTTAGTGCAATTAAGACTGACAACTTTGTAACTAACTAAATTTCAGTTAAGACTATCTAGTTAATTAGTTGTTGAAAGTTGATTAGTTGTTGACAGTTGATTAGTTGTCAGACCATCAACGGCATGGACGACGCCGTAGCATGCACGGTACGCGCCATCCAGAGGCTCGGCCTGAGCGTGTCGCCTGCCAAATCAGAGGCCATGTGGTCCTACGACCACCGCCGCAAAAGAACCCCTCCTTCTGGGTTGGCCTTCACCATCAACGGGAAGAGGTACCGGTGAGACGCCAGATGAGATACCTGGGCCTCACCATCAACAGCCAATGGACATTCGATCCACATTTCAAGCTCCTGGTCCCAAAGGTGACTGCCGCAGCCAACGCATTATGCGGCCCATTACGGAACATCGGCGGAGCAGAAATGGGCGTTCGCCGACTCTACGAGGGAGTGGTCCGGTCCCGAGTCCTCTACGGGGCTCCCATATGGGCCGAAGACCTGATGGCGAGCTGCCGCAGCCTGGTCTTGCTGAGGAGGTTACAGAGGACGACCGTCATCCGCATAGCGAGGGGATACAGGACCGTGTCTTACGCATCGGCGACAGTGCTAGCCGCGTCCGCCCCCCCTCTTACGAGCTGCAGGCCACCGCACTCCGACGGGTGTACGAACATCAGAGGGCCCTGCGCTTGGACAGGCGTGCGACGACGCCGCCGCCCGACTGCTGGTCGGCACCGAACATCCTAGAAGAGGCAAAACTGGAGATCTGGGAGCGATGGCGCTCTCAGCTGGTCGAAGAGGACGCTGCGCGGCCACACCGGGCCGTTCGCGCCGTGCTTCCCAACTAGGAGACCTGGAGGGACAAAGGCGGGATCCCGCTAACCTTCAGGATGACACAGATACTCACCGGCCACGGAATATTCGGCGAGTACCTGCTAAGGATTCAACGGGAGATAACCTCCATCTGTCACCACTGCGAGGAAAAGGGGGACACGGCGCAGCACACGTTGGAGTTTTATGCGGCGTGGGCGGATTCGCGGCGTGTCTTACTGCTCGACATCGGCGAGAGTGTAGCCCCCGAGGCGGTCGTTGAGGCCATGCTCAGAGGGCGTCAGGAATGCACCACCGTCCGCACTTACTGCGAGCAAGTGATGCTGGCGAAGGAGCGAGCGGAGAGAAACAGGGTGAAAACGCGCGATCCAGCGAGAGCGCCGCGACGAAGAGACTATATACGCCGCAGGGGAGCGGCACCGCCACCCCCCTAGAAGCGACTTGACATAGGTGGTGTAATCGCCCCCCTAGCGGACCCATTCAGACAGAATGCCTCCCTCAACCTACAGAGAGAAGACGACGAGGGGTGCCGCCCGGTAGTAATTCGCAAGAGAACCCGGGGCACCTTTACCAAACGTCGGGATGACCACCGTGGAGGTTTTAGCCAGTACGAAACCGGCACTACCCGGCGCCCTCTCCACGGAGGGCGCGGGGCGCCTATGAAGGTTTCCTCCACGAAAAAAAAAGAAAAAAAGAGTTGATTAGTTGTTGACAGTTGATTAACCGAATGACGGATGTAACCTTTCGGTTGACAAATGGTAACTCCAAGAGTTAGACTGTTTTTGACTTTTATTTATACAATGTTAGACACTTGACGTGACAATAGACTGACGGCATGGCGACGAATGGTAAATTATTGGTAACTGAATTGTACTGAAACTGAACTTTACTGAACTAATAACTGAACTTTTTCTGAGCTATTCTAAACTTTTCTGACTTTTCTGAGCTATTCTAACTGAACTTTACAAACTGAAACTATTCTAGATTTTTCTAACTGACTATTCTGGACATTTCGGACTGAAACTTGCCCTATGATGCTACGCTTATTTATATCTAAGTCTACCATGGGATAATTGTCACGTGACAGATTACTCCCATGGGAATCGCAACGCTGCAGTCTTAGTTTCCCATCGACGGTACGTGACAGGATGTGCATACTGTAATCGCTTATCTTTCGCTGTTGCTTCGTCTGCTTGGTTGTCCTGTTTACCCCGTGTCTTAATTTCTCAGCTTCATATTGACGCTTTTGCTGAAGTTTCGTCTGCGATGCTTCTGGAAGGTCCATGCTGATGCTAGTGGGAACGTTCAAGATACCTCTGGTATGTGTATCTTTGCTGAAGTTTCGTCTGTCCGGCTATCTTATTGACGCTGCGTCTTGATCTCTTAGTTTCCCATCGACACTACGTGAGAAAATGTCGCCTGATTGTCGCGCAGAATATCGTGGCCGGGGAATCGTGGTGGGGCGGTTGCGCGTGCAGAGCGGTGCACGCCAGCGGCTGTCTCATTGTTCCACCGACTCTCGGTCGTGCAGCACGTGTTGTTTCGCGCTCTTCAATAAAGTTTTCTTCTTTCGAGCATTCGTGTGTTTGTCGTGAGCTTCATTTACTGTTTTGTGGAAGGTAGTGCGAAGTGGATTTACTGATCATAGTGTGTTGTTTTTCATTGTTCTGCTTGTTCTGCTCATCATAGGGTTTATCGATTGAGGTGCGCTAGATTGCTTCGCAATCTTCGTTGATTCTCCTTGTGCGCATTTCCTTCGTTCCAGTTATGTGAAATGTTATAATCGTGAATATTACCAATTGAGATACGCATGTCTTTGCGCTTTTCCTTGAATTATTCATACTTGTCATTACGGGAATTTAGATCAGTATTTCCATGTGGCTACCGCTTTCAGTATTTTGCCTTGCATTTAATTAATTCGGGTGGTTTCGCTTTCCACGATAACAGTTTCCGTTCGTTTTTTTGATACGCGTTCCGGTTTCCTTCAATCATGAACACGGAGGCTTCTACGTCTTTGGCATCTGATCCTGTTGTAAAGGTATGTGATTTTACATTCTGAATTTATTTCTCGCTCGTTCTTTAGTTGGTATTTATTTCTCTCCATCCATTTTCTTGTGTCTTCTTCTAGCGCAAGAAGAGGAAGCAATGTAAGCGATATAAACCAAACAGTTTGAGAAGACGTGGTCAACGTGCGGGTGTGAAATGCCGTGAGCAAGAACGAAGGTCGAAAATCTGCTGTTCTCACGAACGACGCTAGTAACTTTCTCTCAAGGGCGGCTAGCATCTTTCTCTACCACCAACATAGAAATAGAGTACCACCAACATAGAAATTAACCAATTAACAGTAACGTCCATTTACCATACTTTCCGAGCGAAGGTTTTCCTCGACGAATCCTATGATCTCGTGACCTTCGGCACACCTCATCATAGTTTTCCTCTGCAGCATCACCTCAACGGAAAACACATTCTCTCGTATGATCTCATCAACGAGAAAACAACGTTTTCCACGATCAGTTAATACTTTACGTTTTTATTTTAACCGAGATTCAGACTTAGACCTTGGAGGAAAGTGTATTTACTATCCCGTTAACTGCGGATTCGTTATCGAACCTAAGATCATTGTCATTAGTGCTTAATCACCGCGATTATTTGTCAATCCCGTAATATCCACACTTGTGCTAATAAATAATACCTAGATATTATAACAAAAATGGATAGTTCTAGTGAAGATTCATTACACGCCCCTAACCCTAATCCTAACTATAACGACGACCCAATATCACAAGTGGGATCAGTGCCGGTTATAACATTATGAGACCATAATGCCGTCATGCGTGACTTAAATCAGTCGCTAACGCAAAAACCGAGTGTGGAATCAAAAAAATTGTCGGTACCACGTTTTAACCCAGAAGTCGCGGGTGCCGATCCAGTCGCAGAATGCGCAGCTGTTAATCTGCTTATGAAGGACAACCCTTTACAAAACAGCGCGTTATTTTCTGCTTTAAATCATGCTCTTGAGCAACGGCGAGTCGACTCCTGTGTATTGCAAGCCCCAAATGGTAGATTAAGTCATCTAGGTGAGTCGTTCCCATTTTATTTCGATTCTGGAGTTGAATGTTCACTAATAAGTCCATAGCCTTTAAATTTTCCGGCAAAAGAATGACTGATGTAGTAGTAATGCGAGGAATAGGAAACACTTGCATTAAATGTACGTCTCAAATCTTGTCCATTGTATGTATTAATGGTTTTACATTGGAGATAATTTTCCATATTCTCGCTGACAGTTACTTAAAATATGATATCATGATTAGTCGTGAAATTTTGAGACAAGGTTTTGACTTAATATTGCACAAAATAGCCTCGCTATATGTAAAACCAAAATAATTAATGTCGATAATAATACCGCTGAAAACGAGATCGATATTAATGAAGTTGACACTGATGTACATGGTAATGATAAAAGTCGATTGATTTCTCTTTTCAAAAAATTAAAAGATTCATTCGTTACGGGTTTCCTACGTACTCGCGTAAATACAGGCCAGTTAGAAATACGATTAATTGACCCAAACATCACTGTACAAAGAAGCCCTTATAGATTTAGCAAGGAAGAGCGCAGAATAGTACGTGAGAGAATAAGCGAATTAATTAGAACAAGAATCAGAAGGCCTAGTAATTCACCGTTCGCGAACCCTATGTTACTCGTGAAGAAGAAAGATGGCTCAGATAGATTATGTGTAGATTTTCGAGAACTAAATAAAATTACGGTCGCGGATTGCGGTATCCTCTACCTCTTATTGCGGATCAAATCGCGAGATTGCAAAAAGCGAGGTACTTTATTAGCCTGGCCATGGCCAGTGGGTTCCATCAAATCCCCATTCATTTGAATTGAAAAATTTTGTTCAGTCCGTCCGTTTTGCAGAGAGCTATTCTAAAGACCTTGGGCGACCTTGCCTATTCGTACGTTGTTGTTTACCTGGATGACGTTCTAATTATTGCTGACTCGATAGACCAAAACACAAAAACCTGGTTTCACTCTATTGATACCGAATGCAACGTACGTCAGATTCAACGAAATGTACGCGCGGAACACTGCTTTAATTCTATTGACACCGAAAGCAGCGTAAGTCAAATTATGAGTGATGTACGCGCAGAACAGTTAGATTTAATTTTTTTGCACAATTTCGTGTAAATCTGGTGCTTTTCATTCATGTTTGCAGTATTCTGACACAAACAGCTGGTTTAAGTCTATGGACACCGAATGCTGCGTACGTCAAATTTCACATGATGGTAGGCGCAAAACTGTTAAACTGCAATTTTGTGCAGAATTTCTTTGAAATTTGTAGTCTTTACACAGATGCTTAAAATATCCTGACATAAAACACTGATTTAACTCTATTGATAAATATTTCAAGTTTTGTTCAATAAATATTATTGAGAATATAACAATGAAATACGAGATACCGTCAGTCGTCCGTAGCGTTCAAATGTACTGGGACTATCCGACACAAAATCTAAACAGCGATCGCGCTGCTTGGGACTCCAACGGTTAAACACATAAACATAACGAGTACAATAACCACATAAAAGATCTTACTTACTTAATTATGGTAGAAATAAGTTTAAACTAAATTATAAATGTCCTCAAAAAATTAGCAGAGTAGTCCGAGATGTATTGCATAGAAGCTCACATAATCTTATAACGGTGGTCATCTTGTAAATTCAATTACAGGCTATATTGCTTAATTATCATATCATGACGTGGCCTATACCAAAGCAATAAAGTATTATAACATAAATACATAGCAATGAATATGAAGATAATATAAAGACATGTTAAAATTACATAACTGGCATTCTAAGTTATGTTATCTCATTACGTGTATACGATATGCAGAAATTACCAAGCAAATTCCCATACAACTAAAAATCCAGATAAATTTTATTAATTAACAAATACCTTAAGGAAATTTAACGTAATAGACTAATAATATATGAAAAGTAACCTAGTATGCATGTGGTTAAGTAATCTAACTCGTGCTAATAGGATCAAAGCTGTAATACAGCCTAATAGGCAGCAGTACTGACACAAGTTAAAAATTTTCATTTTATATGGCATACTCATGAGTTTTGACGCACTCAAAATAGATATTCATATTTAAGATAAATCGCACTTATACATCGTGTGCTGAAAATAACAGAACAACGAATAAAGAATGCAATTGAAACTTATAAATACTAAAAGTAGAACTCCACTATGGGCAGATACCAATGATAAATAATAAGTAACACGATGCATATATTTAGTATATATTAATCATTATTCTATGTACACGTACTGACATTCGCGGTCACTCTGAATTACTCGTACTATGTATGTAACTAGTAGCACAGGATGAAGAAGTGGTAAAAGTGCCAAACTATAATAAGGAACTATGGATAAATTAAAATACCACAAGTAGAATGATAAATCTAAAATATTTTAATATTCTATTAACAATATCATGAAATATATGAATACAAGGATTAACAGCTTAGCATCAAACATTAATGATAACATAAAACATTTGATATTAATAAGAAGGTACTTAAATATCTGTTTAACAAAATTATGATTATCAATATATATAAAATTATGAGTAATTTTATCTGTAACATGTCTAAATAATAAGTAATAGGAACGACATCAATAACATAATACTGGATAGAATAATATAAAATGATTATTTTAGCATATTAGAAATTTAAAAGAAAAAAGACACAATGAATATGTTTTTCTTTCCGTTTCATGCTTCTGAAGGTATAAAATTATTTAATATCTATTTTTGATACAGAATATGATACATTAGATTACAGTAAGCTATGCAAAAAATATATTTTAACGATAAGAAGAGACCCAAATCGACCTTTCTAGGCCTCGCAGCAAGGGAGATCCGCGGGAGACTAAAACACGGGACCGAGTTCTGATCCACGATGGAGGTTTCAATACTGTTTCCTGTTCATCTCGCGTCAATCAGATCAACTTCAATTGGTTTCAAAAAACAATCTTCTCGACTAAGAGCGGCACACCCCGCTCCACAAGAGGGACTGAAAAATTCTGTTAGTCGGTTTTTCATGAGTAGGCGTGTTTAATGTTTAATCAACTATTTTTGTTGCAAAATATCCGGGGTATTTTTGACAATCGACCCGAAATGCCGCACAGCACTCTTACACACTTGGCTCTAGGGTATTATGACAAGCGATTCGAAACACCAGCACACGTGCTCCGCCGAATCCAGTAGGTAAATAAATGATGAAAGTAATTGTATTTTATCGGCGATGTGTTACCATCTCCCGCCTATGCTACGCTTCCCACGTCGCCTTACGATACCAGGCTAGAGTCAAGCTATACGGGTTATTCTTCTCCCGCTAAAATTTCGAAAACCGTTTCCTTGCCAGTGGTTTCGCTAGAAAATAGATAGTTACTTTTTATTCTACTGTTTATTCTATTCTACTGTTACTTTCGGCATTAACCTTCAAGCCTAGAGTTTTCTTTTGTAAATCCTCTGATAGTAATCCGATGCAAAAATTGAATAATAATGGCGATAAAAGATCGCCTTGTTTAAGGCCACGTTTTACGTGTATTTCAACTTGTCTATTCGATGCTTTAATATATATCACAATATCGGTGTACATATTTTCTATTAAGTCACAGATTCCGACGGGGATGCCTTTTTTGGCCATACTTCTCTTTATAGCTGTATGCGAAATAGTGTCAAAAGTTTCCGAAATATCCAAAATTGATACTATTCCACCATCAAGAACTTTGGACAATTTAATAGCCTTATTTAAGAGCGTAACATTGCTTTTATAGTCATTCTCCGAAGTAATATCTTTCTGTCTGATATATTGTTCGATGATCTTCCTTAAACGAATATCCACTAATGCCGAAAAGATGCGACTGAGTAGTGAGCTAAATATTATTGGGCGCCAATTCTTCACATTAGCTAAATTCTGTCCATACTTAGGAATTAACGTCGCGCAATTTAATTTCCATAGTTTCGGGTAATAACTTGTAACCAGAATTATATTGTATAATATGGCGAAGACTACCTCTAATCCTTTTTGTTGCAAGTGTTCCTTTCGCAGACCGTCCAGGCCAGCAGCTGATTTCTGTAATATCTTATTTATTTTAGTACGAACCTCTTCAGGGGTAACCGGGGTAAGTATTCTACTGGTACTTATTTCGTTAATCTGATTATCATTTTCTATTTCCAGGTTTGGACCAAGTGTACCCCAGAGCGCTTCGTAGAGATTCTTTATCTCGTGTCCTGACGGAGACGTTTTTGGTAGTTGTAGTAAGTTAAGATCACCCTTTACCGCGATATCTGCCAGCCTTTTGGGATATTTCTTGAACATATTCTGGCATATAACATACGAAAAGCGTTTCTTATGACTCCTATTGTTCTTATTTAATCTCTTATTAAATTGTTGCAGCTTGCGACTATTGCCTTTTCCACTGCAGTTTCGATTTCCTTTTTCTTTGTTACTTATAGTAGCTGTTTCATTTGTTTTTTTTTTTGAGAAATGGGACTAGTACATCCTCAATAAAACTGTCTATTCCACTACGCAATTCGACTGTTCCCTGTATGTAATTGCGTCATAACATCCTTATAGTATTATACATCTCAATCACTAATTGCGTCATATTTCCGGGACTATTTGCCTCCTCTATCGACTTCGTAAGCCACTCTTCGCTTAGAACCGCATCTCCTTCTTCCACCCCATCCTCCTTAACCATTTTCTCTTTTCTCTCTCCCTCATTTTCTAATAATCGCCTATGCATCTCTTCCCTATTCATTTTTATCCCTTCCTGGTTTCCTACTTCAGTTTCCATGTTAAGTATATTATTGTTGTTATTATCATTCTCGGTTTCGTCTCCTTCCCTAACTTTACCTATTCCTGACTCCGCAATTTTACGCTAATCTCTTCGCTTGTCGCTTATTTGTTTGGCAGTTTTACTAGTAATAATCTTTGCTATTTCCACGTTTGTTTGTTTAAAATTACACAAACGTAGCTCTAATATTTTTAGCAGATCAGTTTCTTCCGTTGTCCATATTGCTCCTCTCGGGCGGTTACGGACTTTAATATCTCTCGACGTGCACATCGCATGTCTTTTTTCATTCCGTAAACGTGGAAGATTGTGCCTTTCGTGAGTGGATAATCCTCGCTGAGTGTCAAACCTATTATTGCACAATTCGCATCGAAATGCTTTTGGAGGCCCGGTATCAACTGATCCTTTACACTTACCATAATGACAATACCACCCATGTAGTTTTGAGTAACTTTTCAGGCAACGTCGACAACACCACGATATTTTATTTTCCAGATGATGACTATTAATGTGTTCATTAAGACTTTTTAAGGTATTAAACGCAAATCTAAGACCTTCCCTAACGCAAAACGGACATAGTGCATCGCTATCTAGAGGCACACGTATATAACGTTATACGTTAATACGTAATGGCATATAACGTTATACGATATTACGCAATAGTATATAACAGTATACGTTAGTACGTAGTATTATATAACGTTATACGTTAGTACGTAGTATTATATAACGTTATACGTTATAACGTAATAGTATACAACGTTATACGTTATAACGTAATAGTATACAACGTTATTCGTTAGTACGTAATAGTATATACCGTTATACGTTAGTACGTAATAGTATATCACGTTATACGTTATGACGTAATAGCATATAACGTTATACGTTATAACGTAATAGTATATCACGTTATACGTTATAACGTAATAGTATATAACGTTATACGTTATAACGTAATAGTATATGACGTTATACGTTATAACGTAATTGTATATAACGTTATACGTTAGTACGTAATAGTATATAACGTTATACGTTATAAGGTAATACTACATAGCGTTATACGTTATAACGTAATAGTGTATAACGTTATACGTTATAACGTAATAGTATATGACGTTATACGTTATAACGTAATTGTATATAACGTTATACGTTAGTACGTAATAGTATATAACGTTATACGTTATAAGGTAATACTACATAGCGTTATACGTTATAACGTAATAGTATATAACGTTATACGTTATAACGTAATAGTATATAACGTTATACGTTATAACGTAATAGTATATAACGTTATACGTTATAACGTAATAGTATATAACGTTATACGTTAATTCGTAGTATTATATAACGTTATACGCTATAAGGTAAGACTACATAACGTTATACGTTATTACGTAATAGTATATAACGTTATACGTTAGTACGTAAAAGCGTATAACGTTATACGTTATTACGTAATAGTATATAACGTTATACGCTATAAGGTAAGACTACATAACGTTATACGTTATTACGTAATAGTATATAACGTTATACGTTAGTACGTAAAAGCGTATAACGTTATACGTTATTACGTAATAGTATATAACGTTATACGTTAGTTCGTAGTACTATATAACGTTATACGTTAGTTCGTAAAATTATATAATGTTATACGTTATTTCGTAATAGTATATAACGTTATCCATTAGTACGTAATAGTATATAACTTTAATCGTTAGTACGTAATAGTATATAACGTTATATGTTATAACGTAATAGTATGTAACGTTATACGTTATAACGTAATAGTATATAACGTTATACGCTATAAGGTAAGACTACATAACGTTATACGTTATTACGTAATAGTATATAACGTTATACGTTAGTACGTAAAAGTGTATAACGTTATACGTTATTACGTAATAGTATATAACGTTATACGTTAGTTCGTAGTATTATATAACGTTATACGTTAGTTCGTAGTATTATATAACGTTATACGTTAGTTCGTAGTATTATATAACGTTATTCGTTAGTACGTAATAGTATATACCGTTATTCGTTAGTACGGAATACTATATAACGTTATACGTTATAACGTAATGATATATAACTTTGTACGTTATAACGTAATAGTATATAACGTTATACGTTATAACGTAATGATATATAACTTTGTACGTTATAACGTAATATATATAACGTTATACGTTATAACGTAGTAGTATATAACGTTATACGTTATTACGTAATAGTATATAACGTTATATGTTAGTACGTAAAAGTGTATAACGTTATACGTTATTACGTAATAGTATATAACGTTATACGCTATAAGGTAAGACTACATAACGTTATACGTTATTACGTAATAGTATATAACGTTATACGTTAGTACGTAAAAGCGTATAACGTTATACGTTATTACGTAATAGTATATAACGTTATACGTTAGTTCGTAGTACTATATAACGTTATACGTTAGTTCGTAAAATTATATAATGTTATACGTTATTTCGTAATAGTATATAACGTTATCCATTAGTACGTAATAGTATATAACTTTAATCGTTAGTACGTAATAGTATATAACGTTATATGTTATAACGTAATAGTATGTAACGTTATACGTTATAACGTAATAGTATATAACGTTATACGCTATAAGGTAAGACTACATAACGTTATACGTTATTACGTAATAGTATATAACGTTATACGTTAGTACGTAAAAGTGTATAACGTTATACGTTATTACGTAATAGTATATAACGTTATACGTTAGTTCGTAGTATTATATAACGTTATACGTTAGTTCGTAGTATTATATAAGGTTATACGTTAGTTCGTAGTATTATATAACGTTATTCGTTAGTACGTAATAGTATATAACGTTATTCGTTAGTACGTGATAGTATATAACGTTATACGTTATAAGGTAATACTACATAACGTTATACGTTATTACGTAATAGTATATAACGTTATTCGTTAGTACGTAATAGTATATAACGTTATTCGTTAGTACGTGATAGTATATAACGTTATACGTTATAAGGTAATACTACATAACGTTATACGTTATTACGTAATAGTATATAACGTTATACGTTAGTACGTAAAAGTATATAACGTTATACGTTACAACGTAATGGTATATAACGTTATACGTTATAACGTAACATATATAACGTTATACGTTATAAGGTAATACTACATAACGTTATACGTTATTACGTAATGGTATATAACGTTATACGTTATAAGGTAATACTACATAACGTTATACGTTATTACGTAATAGTATATAACGTTATACGCTATAAGGTAAGACTACATAACGTTATACGTTATTACGTAATAGTATATAACGTTATACGTTAGTACGTAAAAGTGTGTAATGTTATACGTTATTACGTAATAGTATATAACGTTATACGTTAGTTCGTAGTACTATATAACGTTATACGTTAGTTCGTAAAATTATATAATGTTATACGTTATTTCGTAATAGTATATAACGTTATCCGTTAGTACGTAATAGTATATAACGTTAATCGTTAGTACGTAATAGTATATAACGTTATATGTTATAACGTAATAGTATATAACGTTATACGTTAGTTCGTAGTATTATATAACGTTATACGTTATTACGTAATAGTATATAACGTTATACGTTAGTAAGTAAAAGTATATAACGTTATACGTTATAAGGTAATACTACATAACGTTATACGTTATTACGTAATAGTATATAACGTTATACATTAGTACGTAAAAGTATATAACGTTATACGTTATTACGTTATAGTATATAACGTTATTCGTTAGTACGTAATAGTATATACCGTTATTCCTTAGTACGGAATACTATATAACGTTATACGTTATAACGTAATGATATATAACGTTGTACGTTATAACGTAATAGTATATAACGTTATACGTTATAAGGTAATACTACATAACGTTATACGTTATTACGTAATAGTATATAACGTTATACGTTAGTACGTAAAAGTGTATAACGTTATACGTTATAACGTAATATTATATAACGTTATACGTTATAACGTAACACATATAACGTTATACGTTATAAGGTAATACTACATAACGTTATACGTTATTACGTAATAGTATATAACGTTATACGTTATAAGGTAATACTACATAACGTTATACGTTATTACGTAATAGTATATAATGTTATGCGTTAGTACGTAGAAGTATATATCGTTATACGTTATTACGTAATATTATAAAACGTTATACGTTAGTTCGTAGTATTATATAAGTTTATACGTTAGTTCGTAGTATTATATAACGTTATACGTTACTGCGTAATAGTATATATCGTTATCCGTTAGTACGTAATAGTATATAACGTTATACGTTAGTACGTAATAATATATAACGTTATCCGTTAGTACGTAATGGCATGTAACGTTATACGATATTACGCAATAGTATATAACGTTATACGTTAGTTCGTAGTATTATATAACGTTATACGTTACTGCGTAATAGTATATATCGTTATCCGTTAGTACGTATTAGTATATAACGTTATACGTTATAAGGTAATACTACATAACGTTATACGTTATTACGTAATAGTATAGAACGTTATACGTTAGTACGTAAAAGTGTATAACGTTATACGCTATTACGTAATAGTATATAACGTTATCCGTTAGTACGTAATAGTATATAACGTTATTCGTTAGTACGTGATAGTATATAACGTTATACGTTATAAGGTAATACTACATAACGTTATACGTTATTACGTAATAGTATATAACGTTATAGGTTTGTACGTAAAAGTGTATAACGTTATACGTTATTACGTAATAGTATAAAACGTTATCCGTTAGTACGTAATAGTATATAACGTTATTCGTTAGTACGTAATAGTATACACCGTTATTCGTTAGTACGTAATAGTATATAACGTTATTCGTTAGTACGTGATAGTATATAACGTTATACGTTATAAGGTAATACTACATAACGTTATACGTTATTACGTAATAGTATATAACGTTATTCGTTAGTACGTAATAGTATATAACGTTATTCGTTAGTACGTGATAGTATATAACGTTATACGTTATAAGGTAATACTACATAACGTTATACGTTATTACGTAATAGTATATAACGTTATACATTAGTATGTAAAAGTATATAACGTTATACGTTATTACGTAATAGTATATAACGTTATTCGTTAGTACGTAATAGTATATACCGTTATTCGTTAGTACGGAACACTATATAACGTTATACGTTATAACGTAATGATATATAACTTTGTACGTTATAACGTAATAGTATATAACGTTATACGTTATAACGTAATAGTATATAACGTTATACGCTATAAGGTAAGATTACATAACGTTATACGTTATTACGTAATAGTATATAACGTTATACGTTAGTACGTAAAAGTGTATAACGTTATACGTTATTACGTAATAGTATATAACGTTATACGTTAGCTCGTAGTATTATATAACGTTATACGTTAGTTCGTAGTATTATATAACGTTATACGTTAGTTCGTAGTATTATATAACGTTATTCGTTAGTACGTAATAGTATATACCGTTATTCGTTAGTACGGAATACTATATAACGTTATACGTTATAACGTAATGATATATAACTTTGTACGTTATAACGTAATAGTATATAACGTTATACGTTATAACGTAATGATATATAACTTTGTCCGTTATAACGTAATATATATAACGTTATACGTTATAACGTAGTAGTATATAACGTTATACGTTATTACGTAATAGTATATAACGTTATATGTTAGTACGTAAAAGTGTATAACGTTATACGTTATTACGTAATAGTATATAACGTTATACGTTAGTTCGTAGTATTATATAACGTTATACGTTATTGCTTAATAGTATATAACGTTATCCGTTATAACGTAATATATATAACGTTATACGTTATAAGGTAATACTACATAACGTTATACGTTATAACGTAATAGTATATAACGTTATAAATTAGTACGTAAAAGTATATAACGTTATACGTTATTACGTAATAGTATATAACGCTATACGTTATAACGTAATGATAATTAACGTTGTACGTTATAACGTAATAGTATATAACGTTATACGTTATAACGTAATAGTATATAACGTTATACGTTATAACGTATTTGTATTTAATGTTATACGTTATAAGGTAATACTACATAACGTTATACGTTAGTTCGTAATATTATATAACGTTATACGTTAGTTCGTAGTATTATATAATGTTATACGTTATTGCGTAATAGTATATAACGTTATCCGTTATAACGTAATATATATAACGTTATACGTTAAAACGTAATAGTTAATAACGTTATACTTTATAACGTAATAGTATATAACGTTATACGTTATAACGTAATAGTATATATCGTTATACGTTATAAGGTAATACTACATAACGTTATACGTTATAACATAATAGTATATAACGTTATAAATTAGTACGTAAAAGTATATAACGTTATACGTTATTACGTAATAGTATATAACGTTATACGTTAGTACGTAAAAGTGTATAACGTTATACGTTATTACGTAATAGTATATAACGTTATACGTTAGTTCGTAGTATTATATAACGTTATACGTTAGTTCGTAGTATTATATAACGTTATACGTTAGTTCGTAGTATTATATAACGTTATACGTTATTGCGTAATAGTATGTAACGTTATACGTTATAACGTAATTGTATTTAACGTTATACGTTATAAGGTAATACTACATAACGTTATACGTTAGTTCGTAATATTATATAACGTTATACGTTAGTTCGTAGTATTATATAACTTTATACGTTATTGCGTAATAGTATATAACGTTATCCGTTATAACGTAATATATATAACGTTATACGTTATAACGTAATAGTATATAACGTTATACTTTATAAAGTAATAGTATATAACGTTATGCGGTAGTTCGTAGTATTATATAACGTTATACGTTATAACGTAATAGTATATAACGTTATACGTTATAACGTAATAGTATGTAACCTTATACGTTAGTTCGTAGTACTATATAACGTTATACGTTAATTCGTAAAATTATATAATGTTATACGTTATTGAGTAATAGTATATAACGTTATCCGTTAGTACGTAATAGTATATAACGTTAATCGTTAGTACGTAATAGTATATAACGTTATACGTTATAACGTAATAGTATATAACGTTATACGTTAGTTCGTAGTATTATATAACGTTATACGTTATAACGTAATAGTATATAACGTTATACGTTATTACGTAATAGTATAAAACGTTATACGTTAGTTCGTAGTATTATATAACGTTATACGTTAGTTCTTAGTACTATATAACGTTATACGTTATTGCGTAATAGTATATAACGTTATCCGTTATAACGTAATATATATAACGTTATACGTTATAACGTAATAGTATATAACGTTATACGTTATAACGTAATAGTATATATCGTTATACGTTATAAGGTAATACTACATAACGTTATACGTTATAACGTAATAGTATATAACGTTATAAATTAGTACGTAAAAGTATATAACGTTATACGTTATTACGTAATAGTATATAACGTTATACGTTATTACGTAATAGTATAAAACGTTATACGTTAGTTCGTAGTATTATATAACGTTATACGTTAGTTCTTACTACTATATAACGTTATACGTTATTGCGTAATAGTATATAACGTTATCCGTTAGTACGTAATAGTATATAACGTAATTCGTTAGTACGTAATAGTATATAACGTTATACGTTATAATGTAATATTATATAACGTTATACGTTATAAGGTAATACTACATAACGTTATACGTTGTTACGTAATAGTATACAACGTTATTCGTTAGTACGTAATAGTATATAACGTTATCCGTTAGTACGTAATGGCATATAACGTTATACGATATTAGGCAATAGTATATACCGTTATCCGTTAGTACGTAATAGTATATAACTTTATACGTTAGTACGTAATATTATATAACGTTATACGTTATAACGTAATAGTATATAACGTTATACGTTATAACGTAACTGTATTTAATGTTATACGTTATAAGGTAATACTACATAACGTTGTACGTTAGTTCGTAATATTATATAACGTTATACGTTAGTTCGTAGTATTATATAACGTTATACGTTATTGCGTAATAGTATATAACGTTATCCGTTATAACGTAATATATATAACGTTATACGTTAAAACGTAATAGTATATAACGTTATACCTTATAACGTAATAGTATATAACGTTATACGTTAGTTCGTAGTATTATATAACGTTATACGTTATAACGTAATAGTATATAACCTTATACGTTAGTTGGTAGTACTATATAACGTTATACGTTAGTTCGTAAAATTATATAATGTTATACGTTATTGCGTAATAGTATATAACGTTATCCGTTAGTACGTAATAGTATAGAACGTTAATCGTTAGTACGTTAAAGTATATAACGTTATACGTTAGTTCGTAGTATTATATAACGTTATACGTTATAACGTAATAGTATATAACGTTATTCGTTAGTACGTAATAGTATATACCGTTATTCGTTAGTACGTAATACTATATAACGTTATACGTTATAACGTAATGATATATAACGTTGTACGTTATAACGTAATATTATATAACGTTATACGTTAGTACGTAAAAGTATATATCGTTATACGTTATTACGTAATAGTATAAAACGTTATACGTTAGATCGTAGTATTATATAACGTTATACGTTAGTTCGTAGTAATATATAACGTTATACGTTACTGCGTAATGGTATATATCGTTATCCGTTAGTACGTAATAGTATATAACGTTATACGTTATTACGTAGTAGTATATAACGTTATCCGTTAGTACGTACTGGCATATAACGTTATACGATATTACGCAATAGTATATAACGTTATACGTTATTGCGTATTAGTATATAACTTTATACGTTAGTACGTAATGGCATATAACGTTATACGATATTACGCAATAGTATATAACGTTATACGTTAGTACGTAATAGTATATAACGTTATACGTTATAAGGTAATACTACATAGCGTTATACGTTATAACGTAATAGTACATAACGTTATCCGTTAGTACGTAATGGCATATAACGTTATACGATATTACGCAATAGTATATAACGTTATACGTTAGTACGTAATAGTATATAACGTTATCCGTTAGTACGTAATGGCATATAACGTTATACGATATTACGCAATAGTATATAACGTTATACGTTAGTACGTAATAGTATATAACGTTATACGTTAGTACGTAATATTATATAACGTTATAAGTTATAAGGTAATACTACATAACGTTATACGTTATTACGTAATAGTATATAACGTTATACGTTAGTACGTAAAAGTATATAACGTTATACTTTATTACGTAATAGTATATAACGTTATACGTTAGTTCGTAGTATTATATAACGTTATACGTTAGTTCGTAGTATTATATAACGTTATACGTTAGCTCGTAGTATTATATAACGTTATAAGTTATTGCGTAATAGTATATAACGTTATCCGTTAGTACGTAATAGTATATAACGTTATTCGTTAGTACGTAATAGTATATAACGTTATACGTTAGTACGTAATATTATATAACGTTATACGTTATAAGGTAATACTACATAACGTTATACGTTATTACGTAATAGTATATAACGTTAAACGTTAGTACGTAAAAGTGTATAACGTTATACGTTATTACGTAATAGTATATAACGTTATCCGTTAGTACGTAATAGTATATAACGTGATGCTTTAGTTCGTAATAGTATATAACGTTATACATTATAACGTAATAGTATATAACGTTATACGTTATAACGTAATAGTATATAACGTTATACGTTATAAGGTAGTACTACATAATGTTATACGTTATTACGTAATAGTATATAACGTTATACGTTATTACGTAATAGTATATAACGTTATACGTTATAAGGTAATACTACATAACGTTATACGTTAGTACGTAATGGCATATAACGTTATACGATATTACGCAATATTATATAACGTTATACGTTAGTACGTAATAGTATATAACGTTATAAGTTATAAGGTAATACTACATAGCGTTATACGTTATTACGTAATACTATATAACGTTATACGTTAGTACGTAATAGTATATAACGTTATATGTTATAACGTAATAGTATATAACGTAATACGTTATAACGTAATAGTATATAACGTTATACGTTAGTTCGTAGTATTATATAACGTTATACGTTATTGCGTTGTACCTTATAACGTTATACGTTTGTTCGTAGTATTATATAACGTTATACGTTATTGCGTAGTAGTATATAACGTTATACGTTGTTACATAATAGTATACAACGTTATTCGTTATTACGTAATAGTATATAACGTTACACGTTAGTACGTAAAGGTATATAACGTTATACATTATTACGTAATAGTATATAACGTTATACGTTATAAGGTGATACTACATAGCGTTATACGTTATAACGTAATAGTATATAGTGTTATACGTTATAATGTAATAGTATATAACGTTATTCGTTAGTTCGTAGTATTATATAACGTTATACGATATTACGCAATAGTATATAACGTTATACGTTAGTACGTAATAGTATATAACGTTATCCGTTTGTACGTAATGGCATATAACGTTATACGATATTACGCAATAGTATACAACGTTATACGTTAGTGCGTTGTATTATATAACGTTATACGTTAGTACGTAATAGTATATAACGTTATACGTTAGTACTTAATATTATATAACGTTATACGTTATAAGGTAATACTACATAACGTTATACGTTATTACGTAATAGTATACAACGTTATACGTTAGTACGTAAAAGTATATAACGTTATACGTTATAAGGTAGTACTACATAACGTTATACGTTATTACGTAATAGTATATAACGTTATACGTTATTACGTAATAGTATATAACGTTATACGTTATTACGTAATAGTATATAACGTTATACGTTATAAGGTAATACTACATAGCGTTATACGTTATAACGTAATAGTATATAACGTTATACGTTATAACGTAATAGTATATAACGTTATTCGTTAGTTCGTAGTATTATATAACGTTATACGTTATTGCGTAATAGTATATAACATTATACGTTAGTATGTAATGGCATATAACATTATACGATATTACGCAATAGTATATAACGTTATACGTTAGTACGTAATAGTATATAACGTTATACGTTATAAGGTAATACTACATAGCATTATACGTTATAACGTAAAAGTATATAACGTAATCCGTTAGTACGTAATGGCATATAACGTTATACGATATTACGCAATAGTATATACCGTTATCCGTTAGTACGTAATAGTATATAACGTTATTCGTTAGTACGTAATAGTATATAACGTTATACGTTATAATGTAATAGTATATAACGTTATAAGTTAATGCGTAATAGTATATAACGTTATCCGTTAGTACGTAATAGTATATAACGTTATTCGTTAGTACGTAATAGTATATAACGTTATACGTTATTGCGTAATAGTATAAAACGTTATACGTTGTTACATAATAGTATACAACGTAATACGTTATTACGTAATACCATACAACTTTATACTAATGACGTAATACGTTATAACGTAATACTATTCGACGTCATACTTTATATGGTTATATGTTATACCGTAATACCATATAAAGTTATAGTATATAACGTTATACGTTATGGCGTAATACTATTCAACGTAATACGTTATAACATAATACCATGTCACTTTCAACTATATATATGTCGAGTTGGCGATAGGACTTGGGTTAGGGGCGTGTAATGAATCTTCACCTCGGTTATTCATCGTTGTCGCACAATCGAGGTAGCGTTTATTAACACAGGTATAGATAGTACAATATCGACAAGTGGTCGCGGCAACTAGACGCTAATGACAATGACCTTAGGTTTGATATGCCGAATCCACGGTCCACTGGATAACGGATATACTTTGCTTCAAAGTCTAAGTCGAACTCTACTTACTCCTCGCGATACAAGGATTGATTGACCAGCTCTTTGTTGAGACGTGGATTATTCACGGATCGTACAAACACACTAGGTGACTGACTAGTGAGACTGCACGAAAGGGAATTACTTCCCGTCGCGATGACGCTGCAGAGGTAAACTCTGATGGGGTGTGCCTAAGGGCACCGAATCATCGGATTCGTCGAGGAAAGCTTTCGCTCGGAAAGTGAGGGAAATGGACGTTGCTGTTAATTGGTTAATTTCTATGTTGGTAGTTAGTAAAGGATGCTAGTCACGCTTGAGAGGGAGTTCCTGAGAAAAACAGATATCCCGTATCTTCCCGCAATATGTAACAGATTTACGGGCTGATAGAATAAAGACTGTTTGTCAATCTGAAGAACTTTAACTAAATCCTAAGATTTGTAGCGGGCCCTCAGGCTAGCTGAACATATACTGTAAATGATGCATCGACATCTGGCGATCATCTTGCCCGAAGAATGGGGTCTGTGTGTGGCGAGCCACGGGGCCGTTGAAATGTTTACTGTTAAATGTCGGTACGGCCAATTCTTTAAAGGAGAGCTATGCCACTCCATATCTCTGTTAGGTGGAACGTTCATCCCGTGACCGCGGCTACGCTCGGCGACCAGATGGCGAAAAGAACGTTTAAACGGCGAAATATCTCCAACAGGAAGGAAATAACTGTTTTTTTCCCGTCTAAATCGACTAAGAATTGCGTTTTGGGAGCTGCTGGTCATGTTTCGACACGGAAGGTAACGTGGGAAACATTCGGCGTGTAAAATGAGGTGGAAAGAGCGTTAAAACATCGAAATATCTGCAGCAGCAACGAAATAACAGATAGTTCTCGCCAAAATCGACGGATGGTTGCGTTTAGCGAGCTGTTGGGCTTGTTCCGACGCTAAAAGTGGCGTGCACAACATTCGGCGCGTTAAATGTAATGGAAAAAACGTTTAAACGTCGTAATATCAAAAACCGGAACGTAATAACAGATAGTTTTCACCAAAATCGACGGACGGTTGCGTTTTTCGAGCTGCTGGGCTTATTTCTTCGCTGAAACTGGCATGCGCTACATTCGCGTGCAAAATGAAGTGAAGGAATCGTTTAAACGTCGAAATATCTCCAACAGGAACGAAATACCAGCTAGTTTTCGTCTAAATCGACGAAAGAGTCCGTTTTGTGAGCTACTGGGCTTATTTCGACGCTGGAAGTGGCGTGCGTTAACTAGCTAGCGTTAAATAGCGTCTAATGCAACTGGCAAGTAGATTACACGTTTCGGCTAACCTGCTATGTGCATGAATACTGGCACGCATGAAGATTAAAGCTGTTTGAAATAAATAATTGGTTTCAATAAACAACATTTATTCAATACGATTGGGCTATAACATCGCTAGGATTATGACAATCGCTGTCGTACAATGATGTTGATGGCGTTCTAGAAAGAAAAGGTTGCGGCTCTTCGTATTGGGTCGCACTTGAGTGTTCGGATATCGGTGATTTCGAAGGGTAGAAACTAGGTTCAGAACTTTCGCTGTTTAATCCTAATTCCTTCCTACGCTACTTTTCTTCTCTTTTGATTTCAGCCGGTAACAGACGTTTAAACTAACGTTCATCTTGCTTTTTGCTAAGGTGATCCATACTTTTACGATTCTTTCTTGCTTTTGGTATCTAATATGGACAAAAATTAATTTAATGATCCTCTCTGTGTGAGACCTGTGCGATTTCGCAAGCCTTGCCCAAAAGTGAGCAATATTTGCTAACAATGAGAGGAGGAATGCGAAAATCCGTAAGTGTCTTCAATATTTGAAAACGTCGTAATCCTGCGCAACGTCTTCGACTGCGTCGTAATCACAGATTAACACAGCGGATAATCGTTTTATTATTAATAGTTCGATGTTTGAAAATAATTATTTTATCTTTAGAAACTTAGCGAAATCGTAAGCAAGGAAGAATATATCGATCGACGACGGTGTTCTCTATGGATAACCAATGTGGTTTCGTAGGTCTCGCACAAAGATGAGCAATATTTGCAAACAGTGGGAAGAGAAGAACGAAAACCCGTAAGTGTTTTCGATGATTGAAAACATCGTAATCAGCGCAACGTCTTCGGCTGCATCGGATCACTAGTTAATACAGCGAACAGTCGTTATGGGTTCAATATGTCTCGAATATCTTCCACATTAATCATACACTTGATATTTTCGATCGTCGGTTGTAACTGTCAAAGAATAATTTTATTTCGGTGCCGAATATCATACAACCCCAAAATTATCAAAGAAGAAAGTATACAGAATTTGAAATTCTCACCTTGGATATACGTGTGAAGTCAATCGCTCCTCGATGTACAACTTGTCGGTAGGTCGCACTTTATAAACATGTTTGGATTTGACAGTTAGTGCAATTAAGAATGACAACTTTGTAACTAACTAAATTTCAGTTAAGACTATCTAGTTAATTAGTTGTTGAAAGTTGATTAGTTGTTGACAGTTGATTAGTTGTCAGACCATCAACGGCATGGACGACGCCGTAGCATGCACGGTACGCGCCATCCAGAGGCTCGGCCTGAGCGTGTCGCCTGCCAAATCAGAGGCCATGTGGTCCTACGACCACCGCCGCAAAAGAACCCCTCCTTCTGGGTTGGCCTTCACCATCAACGGGAAGAGGTACCGGTGAGACGCCAGATGAGATACCTGGGCCTCACCATCAACAGCCAATGGACATTCGATCCACATTTCAAGCTCCTGGTCCCAAAGGTGACTGCCGCAGCCAACGCATTATGCGGCCCATTACGGAACATCGGCGGAGCAGAAATGGGCGTTCGCCGACTCTACGAGGGAGTGGTCCGGTCCCGAGTCCTCTACGGGGCTCCCATATGGGCCGAAGACCTGATGGCGAGCTGCCGCAGCCTGGTCTTGCTGAGGAGGTTACAGAGGACGACCGTCATCCGCATAGCGAGGGGATACAGGACCGTGTCTTACGCATCGGCGACAGTGCTAGCCGCGTCCGCCCCCCCTCTTACGAGCTGCAGGCCACCGCACTCCGACGGGTGTACGAACATCAGAGGGCCCTGCGCTTGGACAGGCGTGCGACGACGCCGCCGCCCGACTGCTGGTCGGCACCGAACATCCTAGAAGAGGCAAAACTGGAGATCTGGGAGCGATGGCGCTCTCAGCTGGTCGAAGAGGACGCTGCGCGGCCACACCGGGCCGTTCGCGCCGTGCTTCCCAACTAGGAGACCTGGAGGGACAAAGGCGGGATCCCGCTAACCTTCAGGATGACACAGATACTCACCGGCCACGGAATATTCGGCGAGTACCTGCTAAGGATTCAACGGGAGATAACCTCCATCTGTCACCACTGCGAGGAAAAGGGGGACACGGCGCAGCACACGTTGGAGTTTTATGCGGCGTGGGCGGATTCGCGGCGTGTCTTACTGCTCGACATCGGCGAGAGTGTAGCCCCCGAGGCGGTCGTTGAGGCCATGCTCAGAGGGCGTCAGGAATGCACCACCGTCCGCACTTACTGCGAGCAAGTGATGCTGGCGAAGGAGCGAGCGGAGAGAAACAGGGTGAAAACGCGCGATCCAGCGAGAGCGCCGCGACGAAGAGACTATATACGCCGCAGGGGAGCGGCACCGCCACCCCCCTAGAAGCGACTTGACATAGGTGGTGTAATCGCCCCCCTAGCGGACCCATTCAGACAGAATGCCTCCCTCAACCTACAGAGAGAAGACGACGAGGGGTGCCGCCCGGTAGTAATTCGCAAGAGAACCCGGGGCACCTTTACCAAACGTCGGGATGACCACCGTGGAGGTTTTAGCCAGTACGAAACCGGCACTACCCGGCGCCCTCTCCACGGAGGGCGCGGGGCGCCTATGAAGGTTTCCTCCACGAAAAAAAAAGAAAAAAAGAGTTGATTAGTTGTTAACAGTTGATTAACCGAATGACGGATGTAACCTTTCGGTTGACAAATGGTAACTCCAAGAGTTAGACTGTTTTTGACTTTTATTTATACAATGTTAGACACTTGACGTGACAATAGACTGACGGCATGGCGACGAATGGTAAATTATTGGTAACTGAATTGTACTGAAACTGAACTTTACTGAACTAATAACTGAACTTTTTCTGAGCTATTCTAAACTTTTCTGACTTTTCTGAGCTATTCTAACTGAACTTTACAAACTGAAACTATTCTAGATTTTTCTAACTGACTATTCTGGACATTTCGGACTGAAACTTGCCCTATGATGCTACGCTTATTTATATCTAAGTCTACCATGGGATAATTGTCACGTGACAGATTACTCCCATGGGAATCGCAACGCTGCAGTCTTAGTTTCCCATCGACGGTACGTGACAGGATGTGCATACTGTAATCGCTTATCTTTCGCTGTTGCTTCGTCTGCTTGGTTGTCCTGTTTACCCCGTGTCTTAATTTCTCAGCTTCATATTGACGCTTTTGCTGAAGTTTCGTCTGCGATGCTTCTGGAAGGTCCATGCTGATGCTAGTGGGAACGTTCAAGATACCTCTGGTATGTGTATCTTTGCTGAAGTTTCGTCTGTCCGGCTATCTTATTGACGCTGCGTCTTGATCTCTTAGTTTCCCATCGACACTACGTGAGAAAATGTCGCCTGATTGTCGCGCAGAATATCGTGGCCGGGGAATCGTGGTGGGGCGGTTGCGCGTGCAGAGCGGTGCACGCCAGCGGCTGTCTCATTGTTCCACCGACTCTCGGTCGTGCAGCACGTGTTGTTTCGCGCTCTTCAATAAAGTTTTCTTCTTTCGAGCATTCGTGTGTTTGTCGTGAGCTTCATTTACTGTTTTCTGGAAGGTAGTGCGAAGTGGATTTACTGATCATAGTGTGTTGTTTTTCATTGTTCTGCTTGTTCTGCTCATCATAGGGTTTATCGATTGAGGTGCGCTAGATTGCTTCGCAATCTTCGTTGATTCTCCTTGTGCGCATTTCCTTCGTTCCAGTTATGTGAAATGTTATAATCGTGAATATTACCAATTGAGATACGCATGTCTTTGCGCTTTTCCTTGAATTATTCATACTTGTCATTACGGGAATTTAGATCAGTATTTCCATGTGGCTACCGCTTTCAGTATTTTGCCTTGCATTTAATTAATTCGGGTGGTTTCGCTTTCCACGATAACAGTTTCCGTTCGTTTTTTTGATACGCGTTCCGGTTTCCTTCAATCATGAACACGGAGGCTTCTACGTCTTTGGCATCTGATCCTGTTGTAAAGGTATGTGATTTTACATTCTGAATTTATTTCTCGCTCGTTCTTTAGTTGGTATTTATTTCTCTCCATCCATTTTCTTGTGTCTTCTTCTAGCGCAAGAAGAGGAAGCAATGTAAGCGATATAAACCAAACAGTTTGAGAAGACGTGGTCAACGTGCGGGTGTGAAATGCCGTGAGCAAGAACGAAGGTCGAAAATCTGCTGTTCTCACGAACGACGCTAGTAACTTTCTCTCAAGGGCGGCTAGCATCTTTCTCTACCACCAACATAGAAATAGAGTACCACCAACATAGAAATTAACCAATTAACAGTAACGTCCATTTACCATACTTTCCGAGCGAAGGTTTTCCTCGACGAATCCTATGATCTCGTGACCTTCGGCACACCTCATCATAGTTTTCCTCTGCAGCATCACCTCAACGGAAAACACATTCTCTCGTATGATCTCATCAACGAGAAAACAACGTTTTCCACGATCAGTTAATACTTTACGTTTTTATTTTAACCGAGATTCAGACTTAGACCTTGGAGGAAAGTGTATTTACTATCCCGTTAACTGCGGATTCGTTATCGAACCTAAGATCATTGTCATTAGTGCTTAATCACCGCGATTATTTGTCAATCCCGTAATATCCACACTTGTGCTAATAAATAATACCTAGATATTATAACAAAAATGGATAGTTCTAGTGAAGATTCATTACACGCCCCTAACCCTAATCCTAACTATAACGACGACCCAATATCACAAGTGGGATCAGTGCCGGTTATAACATTATGAGACCATAATGCCGTCATGCGTGACTTAAATCAGTCGCTAACGCAAAAACCGAGTGTGGAATCAAAAAAATTGTCGGTACCACGTTTTAACCCAGAAGTCGCGGGTGCCGATCCAGTCGCAGAATGCGCAGCTGTTAATCTGCTTATGAAGGACAACCCTTTACAAAACAGCGCGTTATTTTCTGCTTTAAATCATGCTCTTGAGCAACGGCGAGTCGACTCCTGTGTATTGCAAGCCCCAAATGGTAGATTAAGTCATCTAGGTGAGTCGTTCCCATTTTATTTCGATTCTGGAGTTGAATGTTCACTAATAAGTCCATAGCCTTTAAATTTTCCGGCAAAAGAATGACTGATGTAGTAGTAATGCGAGGAATAGGAAACACTTGCATTAAATGTACGTCTCAAATCTTGTCCATTGTATGTATTAATGGTTTTACATTGGAGATAATTTTCCATATTCTCGCTGACAGTTACTTAAAATATGATATCATGATTAGTCGTGAAATTTTGAGACAAGGTTTTGACTTAATATTGCACAAAATAGCCTCGCTATATGTAAAACCAAAATAATTAATGTCGATAATAATACCGCTGAAAACGAGATCGATATTAATGAAGTTGACACTGATGTACATGGTAATGATAAAAGTCGATTGATTTCTCTTTTCAAAAAATTAAAAGATTCATTCGTTACGGGTTTCCTACGTACTCGCGTTTTCCTACGTACTCGCGTAAATACAGGCCAGTTAGAAATACGATTAATTGACCCAAACATCACTGTACAAAGAAGCCCTTATAGATTTAGCAAGGAAGAGCGCAGAATAGTACGTGAGAGAATAAGCGAATTAATTAGAACAAGAATCAGAAGGCCTAGTAATTCACCGTTCGCGAACCCTATGTTACTCGTGAAGAAGAAAGATGGCTCAGATAGATTATGTGTAGATTTTCGAGAACTAAATAAAATTACGGTCGCGGATTGCGGTATCCTCTACCTCTTATTGCGGATCAAATCGCGAGATTGCAAAAAGCGAGGTACTTTATTAGCCTGGCCATGGCCAGTGGGTTCCATCAAATCCCCATTCATTTGAATTGAAAAATTTTGTTCAGTCCGTCCGTTTTGCAGAGAGCTATTCTAAAGACCTTGGGCGACCTTGCCTATTCGTACGTTGTTGTTTACCTGGATGACGTTCTAATTATTGCTGACTCGATAGACCAAAACACAAAAACCTGGTTTCACTCTATTGATACCGAATGCAACGTACGTCAGATTCAACGAAATGTACGCGCGGAACACTGCTTTAATTCTATTGACACCGAAAGCAGCGTAAGTCAAATTATGAGTGATGTACGCGCAGAACAGTTAGATTTAATTTTTTTGCACAATTTCGTGTAAATCTGGTGCTTTTCATTCATGTTTGCAGTATTCTGACACAAACAGCTGGTTTAAGTCTATGGACACCGAATGCTGCGTACGTCAAATTTCACATGATGGTAGGCGCAAAACTGTTAAACTGCAATTTTGTGCAGAATTTCTTTGAAATTTGTAGTCTTTACACAGATGCTTAAAATATCCTGACATAAAACACTGATTTAACTCTATTGATAAATATTTCAAGTTTTGTTCAATAAATATTATTGAGAATATAACAATGAAATACGAGATACCGTCAGTCGTCCGTAGCGTTCAAATGTACTGGGACTATCCGACACAAAATCTAAACAGCGATCGCGCTGCTTGGGACTCCAACGGTTAAACACATAAACATAACGAGTACAATAACCACATAAAAGATCTTACTTACTTAATTATGGTAGAAATAAGTTTAAACTAAATTATAAATGTCCTCAAAAAATTAGCAGAGTAGTCCGAGATGTATTGCATAGAAGCTCACATAATCTTATAACGGTGGTCATCTTGTAAATTCAATTACAGGCTATATTGCTTAATTATCATATCATGACGTGGCCTATACCAAAGCAATAAAGTATTATAACATAAATACATAGCAATGAATATGAAGATAATATAAAGACATGTTAAAATTACATAACTGGCATTCTAAGTTATGTTATCTCATTACGTGTATACGATATGCAGAAATTACCAAGCAAATTCCCATACAACTAAAAATCCAGATAAATTTTATTAATTAACAAATACCTTAAGGAAATTTAACGTAATAGACTAATAATATATGAAAAGTAACCTAGTATGCATGTGGTTAAGTAATCTAACTCGTGCTAATAGGATCAAAGCTGTAATACAGCCTAATAGGCAGCAGTACTGACACAAGTTAAAAATTTTCATTTTATATGGCATACTCATGAGTTTTGACGCACTCAAAATAGATATTCATATTTAAGATAAATCGCACTTATACATCGTGTGCTGAAAATAACAGAACAACGAATAAAGAATGCAATTGAAACTTATAAATACTAAAAGTAGAACTCCACTATGGGCAGATACCAATGATAAATAATAAGTAACACGATGCATATATTTAGTATATATTAATCATTATTCTATGTACACGTACTGACATTCGCGGTCACTCTGAATTACTCGTACTATGTATGTAACTAGTAGCACAGGATGAAGAAGTGGTAAAAGTGCCAAACTATAATAAGGAACTATGGATAAATTAAAATACCACAAGTAGAATGATAAATCTAAAATATTTTAATATTCTATTAACAATATCATGAAATATATGAATACAAGGATTAACAGCTTAGCATCAAACATTAATGATAACATAAAACATTTGATATTAATAAGAAGGTACTTAAATATCTGTTTAACAAAATTATGATTATCAATATATATAAAATTATGAGTAATTTTATCTGTAACATGTCTAAATAATAAGTAATAGGAACGACATCAATAACATAATACTGGATAGAATAATATAAAATGATTATTTTAGCATATTAGAAATTTAAAAGAAAAAAGACACAATGAATATGTTTTTCTTTCCGTTTCATGCTTCTGAAGGTATAAAATTATTTAATATCTATTTTTGATACAGAATATGATACATTAGATTACAGTAAGCTATGCAAAAAATATATTTTAACGATAAGAAGAGACCCAAATCGACCTTTCTAGGCCTCGCAGCAAGGGAGATCCGCGGGAGACTAAAACACGGGACCGAGTTCTGATCCACGATGGAGGTTTCAATACTGTTTCCTGTTCATCTCGCGTCAATCAGATCAACTTCAATTGGTTTCAAAAAACAATCTTCTCGACTAAGAGCGGCACACCCCGCTCCACAAGAGGGACTGAAAAATTCTGTTAGTCGGTTTTTCATGAGTAGGCGTGTTTAATGTTTAATCAACTATTTTTGTTGCAAAATATCCGGGGTATTTTTGACAATCGACCCGAAATGCCGCACAGCACTCTTACACACTTGGCTCTAGGGTATTATGACAAGCGATTCGAAACACCAGCACACGTGCTCCGCCGAATCCAGTAGGTAAATAAATGATGAAAGTAATTGTATTTTATCGGCGATGTGTTACCATCTCCCGCCTATGCTACGCTTCCCACGTCGCCTTACGATACCAGGCTAGAGTCAAGCTATACGGGTTATTCTTCTCCCGCTAAAATTTCGAAAACCGTTTCCTTGCCAGTGGTTTCGCTAGAAAATAGATAGGGACAGAGGGGACCTCGTTAAAATCCATTCATACGTGTCACTAATTACATTAGGAGGCATTTGAGTATAACTTATGACGCTCCTCTAAAAGAAGTTCACACTTTTGAGACTTATCCCTCTCGTTGGGTACTTAACATTTAATCTCACACACACACACGTACTGTACTCAGACATATACAAGTATTAATTCTTAACCAAAATTCGTACAATAAACGCTTAGAGTTAATATAATAAAATCATAAATCACTTCTCATGCCGCATGTAACAGAGGTACAATTGTTCAAAACATAAAATTTGTATATCCTAAGTATCATAGTCTAAGAACGCATTCGCTATTTCCAAGGAGCTTCGTAGTACCATTAACGACATTGTTTTCATATCTTTTATGCTTATGGGCATTTTTCGACCCTGTTTTTTTCAAAGATTCGTGGTACTCAAACGGTTAATGTCTCCTTCTTCTCCGTTGTTCCCATTCCTTTTCTTGCAATTGTCTAATCTTCATAATTGTTTCACAGAATTTCCAGAAATGCTTCCATATGTCATCGCCTTTAATAATCTTATTTATATATTAGTAGGTGTCAGTAGTTCTCCAGCATGATTTTCCAATGTCGTTTTTAGAATTTGACATCTGGGCCAGTTAAATAACGCATGCTCAGCATTGTGAGAATTTGCATTACAGTCCCAACATCTCTCGTCAGTATCTTTATTTATTTTTTTCTTATATTGATTAAAACTACCATGGTCAGTAATTATCTGCATGGTATGATGATTGATTTCTCCTTTAGTATTTCTAAATAGGCATGCGTTATGTATCAATCTTCGGGTTTAATTATCTTCTCGATACATTGACGATTCTTGTCTCCATTTTGGTCGTTGCCCTTAGGAGTTGTTGCCCTTCCCGTTCAAGTTACTCTACCCAGTGGTACCCGCTGGTAACATAGTTTGGAGCACATTATAGTGCTCCTAGGCGCGGCGGCTATTGCTAGATAGAGTGTGGTGTAGTCCCTTGAGCTCTGAGGATATGTTACTTGGGCTGTTAAACTGTTTGAGGAAAAATGGTTTGTTATCTATTTCATTTAAATGTTTAATGCTTTTACCTGACTGAGAAAGGGAGTTAATTGGGGAATATTCAACGTGTGAAATGTTGAAATGCGTTCTATTTGAGGGCACGGGTTTTAATTGTATACGAATTGGCTTATCCATGGTTTATGGTTAAGGAATTAAATTATAGGAATTGCCGCATGGGATAAAGGGAAAGTAATATAGAATAATAATGGATTATAGTGCGAATAATTACTTAGCCTCGGACACAGAGTCACCAGTTCCCGGAAACTCTGTGGCCGATCAATTCGCTCAGAAGGAATATACTATTACGTACTAACGTATAACGGTATATACTATTACGTACTAACGTATAACGTTATATACTATTGCGTAATATCGTATAACGTTATATGCCATTACGTACTAACGGATAACGTTATATACAATTACGTTATAACGTATAACGTTATATAATACTACGAATTAACGTATAACGTTATATACTATTACGTTATAACGTATAACGTTATATACTATTACGTTATAACGTATAACGTTATATACTATTACGTTATAACGTATAACGTTATATACTATTACGTTATAACGTATAACGCTATGTAGTATTACCTTATAACGTATAACGTTATATACTATTACGTACTAACGTATAACGTTATATACAATTACGTTATAACGTATAACGTCATATACTATTACGTTATAACGTATAACGTTATACACTATTACGTTATAACGTATAACGCTATGTAGTATTACCTTATAACGTATAACGTTATATACTATTACGTACTAACGTATAACGTTATATACAATTACGTTATAACGTATAACGTCATATACTATTACGTTATAACGTATAACGTTATATACTATTACGTTATAACGTATAACGTGATATACTATTACGTTATAACGTATAACGTTATATGCTATTACGTCATAACGTATAACGTGATATACTATTACGTACTAACGTATAACGGTATATACTATTACGTACTAACGAATAACGTTGTATACTATTACGTTATAACGTATAACGTTGTATACTATTACGTTATAACGTATAACGTTATATAATACTACGTACTAACGTATAACGTTATATAATACTACGTACTAACGTATACTGTTATATACTATTGCGTAATATCGTATAACGTTATATGCCATTACGTATTAACGTATAACGTTATATACGTGTGCCTCTAGATAGCGATGCACTATGTCCGTTTTGCGTTAGGGAAGGTCTTAGATTTGCGTTTAATACCTTAAAAAGTCTTAATGAACACATTAATAGTCATCATCTGGAAAATAAAATATCGTGGTGTTGTCGACGTTGCCTGAAAAGTTACTCAAAACTACATGGGTGGTATTGTCATTATGGTAAGTGTAAAGGATCAGTTGATACCGGGCCTCCAAAAGCATTTCGATGCGAATTGTGCAATAATAGGTTTGACACTCAGCGAGGATTATCCACTCACGAAAGGCACAATCTTCCACGTTTACGGAATGAAAAAAGACATGCGATGTGCACGTCGAGAGATATTAAAGTCCGTAACCGCCCGAGAGGAGCAATATGGACAACGGAAGAAACTGATCTGCTAAAAATATTAGAGCTACGTTTGTGTAATTTTAAACAAACAAACGTGGAAATAGCAAAGATTATTACTAGTAAAACTGCCAAACAAATAAGCGACAAGCGAAGAGATTAGCGTAAAATTGCGGAGTCAGGAATAGGTAAAGTTAGGGAAGGAGACGAAACCGAGAATGATAATAACAACAATAATATACTTAACATGGAAACTGAAGTAGGAAACCAGGAAGGGATAAAAATGAATAGGGAAGAGATGCATAGGCGATTATTAGAAAATGAGGGAGAGAGAAAAGAGAAAATGGTTAAGGAGGATGGGGTGGAAGAAGGAGATGCGGTTCTAAGCGAAGAGTGGCTTACGAAGTCGATAGAGGAGGCAAATAGTCCCGGAAATATGACGCAATTAGTGATTGAGATGTATAATACTATAAGGATGTTATGACGCAATTACATACAGGGAACAGTCGAATTGCGTAGTGGAATAGACAGTTTTATTGAGGATGTACTAGTCCCATTTCTCAAAAAAAAAAACAAATGAAACAGCTACTATAAGTAACAAAGAAAAAGGAAATCGAAACTGCAGTGGAAAAGGCAATAGTCGCAAGCTGCAACAATTTAATAAGAGATTAAATAAGAACAATAGGAGTCATAAGAAACGCTTTTCGTATGTTATATGCCAGAATATGTTCAAGAAATATCCCAAAAGGCTGGCAGATATCGCGGTAAAGGGTGATCTTAACTTACTACAACTACCAAAAACGTCTCCGTCAGGACACGAGATAAAGAATCTCTACGAAGCGCTCTGGGGTACACTTGGTCCAAACCTGGAAATAGAAAATGATAATCAGATTAACGAAATAAGTACCAGTAGAATACTTACCCCGGTTACCCCTGAAGAGGTTCGTACTAAAATAAATAAGATATTACAGAAATCAGCTGCTGGCCTGGACGGTCTGCGAAAGGAACACTTGCAACAAAAAGGATTAGAGGTAGTCTTCGCCATATTATACAATATAATTCTGGTTACAAGTTATTACCCGAAACTATGGAAATTAAATTGCGCGACGTTAATTCCTAAGTATGGACAGAATTTAGCTAATGTGAAGAATTGGCGCCCAATAATATTTAGCTCACTACTCAGTCGCATCTTTTCGGCATTAGTGGATATTCGTTTAAGGAAGATCATCGAACAATATATCAGACAGAAAGATATTACTTCGGAGAATGACTATAAAAGCAATGTTACGCTCTTAAATAAGGCTATTAAATTGTCCAAAGTTCTTGATGGTGGAATAGTATCAATTTTGGATATTTCGGAAACTTTTGACACTATTTCGCATACAGCTATAAAGAGAAGTATGGCCAAAAAAGGCATCCCCGTCGGAATCTGTGACTTAATAGAAAATATGTACACCGATATTGTGATATATATTAAAGCATCGAATAGACAAGTTGAAATACACGTAAAACGTGGCCTTAAACAAGGCGATCTTTTATCGCCATTATTATTCAATTTTTGCATCGGATTACTATCAGAGGATTTACAAAAGAAAACTCTAGGCTTGAAGGTTAATGCCGAAAGTAACAGTAGAATAGAATAAACAGTAGAATAAAAAGTAACTATCTATTTTCTAGCGAAACCACTGGCAAGGAAACGGTTTTCGAAATTTTAGCGGGAGAAGAATAACCCGTATAGCTTGACTCTAGCCTGGTATCGTAAGGCGACGTGGGAAGCGTAGCATAGGCGGGAGATGGTAACACATCGCCGATAAAATACAATTACTTTCATCATTTATTTACCTACTGGATTCGGCGGAGCACGTGTGCTGGTGTTTCGAATCGCTTGTCATAATACCCTAGAGCCAAGTGTGTAAGAGTGCTGTGCGGCATTTCGGGTCGATTGTCAAAAATACCCCGGATATTTTGCAACAAAAATAGTTGATTAAACATTAAACACGCCTACTCATGAAAAACCGACTAACAGAATTTTTCAGTCCCTCTTGTGGAGCGGGGTGTGCCGCTCTTAGTCGAGAAGATTGTTTTTTGAAACCAATTGAAGTTGATCTGATTGACGCGAGATGAACAGGAAACAGTATTGAAACCTCCATCGTGGATCAGAACTCGGTCCCGTGTTTTAGTCTCCCGCGGATCTCCCTTGCTGCGAGGCCTAGAAAGGTCGATTTGGGTCTCTTCTTATCGTTAAAATATATTTTTTGCATAGCTTACTGTAATCTAATGTATCATATTCTGTATCAAAAATAGATATTAAATAATTTTATACCTTCAGAAGCATGAAACGGAAAGAAAAACATATTCATTGTGTCTTTTTTCTTTTAAATTTCTAATATGCTAAAATAATCATTTTATATTATTCTATCCAGTATTATGTTATTGATGTCGTTCCTATTACTTATTATTTAGACATGTTACAGATAAAATTACTCATAATTTTATATATATTGATAATCATAATTTTGTTAAACAGATATTTAAGTACCTTCTTATTAATATCAAATGTTTTATGTTATCATTAATGTTTGATGCTAAGCTGTTAATCCTTGTATTCATATATTTCATGATATTGTTAATAGAATATTAAAATATTTTAGATTTATCATTCTACTTGTGGTATTTTAATTTATCCATAGTTCCTTATTATAGTTTGGCACTTTTACCACTTCTTCATCCTGTGCTACTAGTTACATACATAGTACGAGTAATTCAGAGTGACCGCGAATGTCAGTACGTGTACATAGAATAATGATTAATATATACTAAATATATGCATCGTGTTACTTATTATTTATCATTGGTATCTGCCCATAGTGGAGTTCTACTTTTAGTATTTATAAGTTTCAATTGCATTCTTTATTCGTTGTTCTGTTATTTTCAGCACACGATGTATAAGTGCGATTTATCTTAAATATGAATATCTATTTTGAGTGCGTCAAAACTCATGAGTATGCCATATAAAATGAAAATTTTTAACTTGTGTCAGTACTGCTGCCTATTAGGCTGTATTACAGCTTTGATCCTATTAGCACGAGTTAGATTACTTAACCACATGCATACTAGGTTACTTTTCATATATTATTAGTCTATTACGTTAAATTTCCTTAAGGTATTTGTTAATTAATAAAATTTATCTGGATTTTTAGTTGTATGGGAATTTGCTTGGTAATTTCTGCATATCGTATACACGTAATGAGATAACATAACTTAGAATGCCAGTTATGTAATTTTAACATGTCTTTATATTATCTTCATATTCATTGCTATGTATTTATGTTATAATACTTTATTGCTTTGGTATAGGCCACGTCATGATATGATAATTAAGCAATATAGCCTGTAATTGAATTTACAAGATGACCACCGTTATAAGATTATGTGAGCTTCTATGCAATACATCTCGGACTACTCTGCTAATTTTTTGAGGACATTTATAATTTAGTTTAAACTTATTTCTACCATAATTAAGTAAGTAAGATCTTTTATGTGGTTATTGTACTCGTTATGTTTATGTGTTTAACCGTTGGAGTCCCAAGCAGCGCGATCGCTGTTTAGATTTTGTGTCGGATAGTCCCAGTACATTTGAACGCTACGGACGACTGACGGTATCTCGTATTTCATTGTTATATTCTCAATAATATTTATTGAACAAAACTTGAAATATTTATCAATAGAGTTAAATCAGTGTTTTATGTCAGGATATTTTAAGCATCTGTGTAAAGACTACAAATTTCAAAGAAATTCTGCACAAAATTGCAGTTTAACAGTTTTGCGCCTACCATCATGTGAAATTTGACGTACGCAGCATTCGGTGTCCATAGACTTAAACCAGCTGTTTGTGTCAGAATACTGCAAACATGAATGAAAAGCACCAGATTTACACGAAATTGTGCAAAAAAATTAAATCTAACTGTTCTGCGCGTACATCACTCATAATTTGACTTACGCTGCTTTCGGTGTCAATAGAATTAAAGCAGTGTTCCGCGCGTACATTTCGTTGAATCTGACGTACGTTGCATTCGGTATCAATAGAGTGAAACCAGGTTTTTGTGTTTTGGTCTATCGAGTCAGCAATAATTAGAACGTCATCCAGGTAAACAACAACGTACGAATAGGCAAGGTCGCCCAAGGTCTTTAGAATAGCTCTCTGCAAAACGGACGGACTGAACAAAATTTTTCAATTCAAATGAATGGGGATTTGATGGAACCCACTGGCCATGGCCAGGCTAATAAAGTACCTCGCTTTTTGCAATCTCGCGATTTGATCCGCAATAAGAGGTAGAGGATACCGCAATCCGCGACCGTAATTTTATTTAGTTCTCGAAAATCTACACATAATCTATCTGAGCCATCTTTCTTCTTCACGAGTAACATAGGGTTCGCGAACGGTGAATTACTAGGCCTTCTGATTCTTGTTCTAATTAATTCGCTTATTCTCTCACGTACTATTCTGCGCTCTTCCTTGCTAAATCTATAAGGGCTTCTTTGTACAGTGATGTTTGGGTCAATTAATCGTATTTCTAACTGGCCTGTATTTACGCGAGTACGTAGGAAACCCGTAACGAATGAATCTTTTAATTTTTTGAAAAGAGAAATCAATCGACTTTTATCATTACCATGTACATCAGTGTCAACTTCATTAATATCGATCTCGTTTTCAGCGGTATTATTATCGACATTAATTATTTTGGTTTTACATATAGCGAGGCTATTTTGTGCAATATTAAGTCAAAACCTTGTCTCAAAATTTCACGACTAATCATGATATCATATTTTAAGTAACTGTCAGCGAGAATATGGAAAATTATCTCCAATGTAAAACCATTAATACATACAATGGACAAGATTTGAGACGTACATTTAATGCAAGTGTTTCCTATTCCTCGCATTACTACTACATCAGTCATTCTTTTGCCGGAAAATTTAAAGGCTATGGACTTATTAGTGAACATTCAACTCCAGAATCGAAATAAAATGGGAACGACTCACCTAGATGACTTAATCTACCATTTGGGGCTTGCAATACACAGGAGTCGACTCGCCGTTGCTCAAGAGCATGATTTAAAGCAGAAAATAACGCGCTGTTTTGTAAAGGGTTGTCCTTCATAAGCAGATTAACAGCTGCGCATTCTGCGACTGGATCGGCACCCGCGACTTCTGGGTTAAAACGTGGTACCGACAATTTTTTTGATTCCACACTCGGTTTTTGCGTTAGCGACTGATTTAAGTCACGCATGACGGCATTATGGTCTCATAATGTTATAACCGGCACTGATCCCACTTGTGATATTGGGTCGTCGTTATAGTTAGGATTAGGGTTAGGGGCGTGTAATGAATCTTCACTAGAACTATCCATTTTTGTTATAATATCTAGGTATTATTTATTAGCACAAGTGTGGATATTACGGGATTGACAAATAATCGCGGTGATTAAGCACTAATGACAATGATCTTAGGTTCGATAACGAATCCGCAGTTAACGGGATAGTAAATACACTTTCCTCCAAGGTCTAAGTCTGAATCTCGGTTAAAATAAAAACGTAAAGTATTAACTGATCGTGGAAAACGTTGTTTTCTCGTTGATGAGATCATACGAGAGAATGTGTTTTCCGTTGAGGTGATGCTGCAGAGGAAAACTATGATGAGGTGTGCCGAAGGTCACGAGATCATAGGATTCGTCGAGGAAAACCTTCGCTCGGAAAGTATGGTAAATGGACGTTACTGTTAATTGGTTAATTTCTATGTTGGTGGTACTCTATTTCTATGTTGGTGGTAGAGAAAGATGCTAGCCGCCCTTGAGAGAAAGTTACTAGCGTCGTTCGTGAGGGAAGCGTCGTTCGTGAGAACAGCAGATTTTCGACCTTCGTTCTTGCTCACGGCATTTCACACCCGCACGTTGACCACGTCTTCTCAAACTGTTTGGTTTATATCGCTTACATTGCTTCCTCTTCTTGCGCTAGAAGAAGACACAAGAAAATGGATGGAGAGAAATAAATACCAACTAAAGAACGAGCGAGAAATAAATTCAGAATGTAAAATCACATACCTTTACAACAGGATCAGATGCCAAAGACGTAGAAGCCTCCGTGTTCATGATTGAAGGAAACCGGAACGCGTATCAAAAAAACGAACGGAAACTGTTATCGTGGAAAGCGAAACCACCCGAATTAATTAAATGCAAGGCAAAATACTGAAAGCGGTAGCCACATGGAAATACTGATCTAAATTCCCGTAATGACAAGTATGAATAATTCAAGGAAAAGCGCAAAGACATGCGTATCTCAATTGGTAATATTCACGATTATAACATTTCACATAACTGGAACGAAGGAAATGCGCACAAGGAGAATCAACGAAGATTGCGAAGCAATCTAGCGCACCTCAATCGATAAACCCTATGATGAGCAGAACAAGCAGAACAATGAAAAACAACACACTATGATCAGTAAATCCACTTCGCACTACCTTCCAGAAAACAGTAAATGAAGCTCACGACAAACACACGAATGCTCGAAAGAAGAAAACTTTATTGAAGAGCGCGAAACAACACGTGCTGCACGACCGAGAGTCGGTGGAACAATGAGACAGCCGCTGGCGTGCACCGCTCTGCACGCGCAACCGCCCCACCACGATTCCCCGGCCACGATATTCTGCGCGACAATCAGGCGACATTTTCTCACGTAGTGTCGATGGGAAACTAAGAGATCAAGACGCAGCGTCAATAAGATAGCCGGACAGACGAAACTTCAGCAAAGATACACATACCAGAGGTATCTTGAACGTTCCCACTAGCATCAGCATGGACCTTCCAGAAGCATCGCAGACGAAACTTCAGCAAAAGCGTCAATATGAAGCTGAGAAATTAAGACACGGGGTAAACAGGACAACCAAGCAGACGAAGCAACAGCGAAAGATAAGCGATTACAGTATGCACATCCTGTCACGTACCGTCGATGGGAAACTAAGACTGCAGCGTTGCGATTCCCATGGGAGTAATCTGTCACGTGACAATTATCCCATGGTAGACTTAGATATAAATAAGCGTAGCATCATAGGGCAAGTTTCAGTCCGAAATGTCCAGAATAGTCAGTTAGAAAAATCTAGAATAGTTTCAGTTTGTAAAGTTCAGTTAGAATAGCTCAGAAAAGTCAGAAAAGTTTAGAATAGCTCAGAAAAAGTTCAGTTATTAGTTCAGTAAAGTTCAGTTTCAGTACAATTCAGTTACCAATAATTTACCATTCGTCGCCATGCCGTCAGTCTATTGTCACGTCAAGTGTCTAACATTGTATAAATAAAAGTCAAAAACAGTCTAACTCTTGGAGTTACCATTTGTCAACCGAAAGGTTACATCCGTCATTCGGTTAATCAACTGTCAACAACTAATCAACTCTTTTTTTCTTTTTTTTTCGTGGAGGAAACCTTCATAGGCGCCCCGCGCCCTCCGTGGAGAGGGCGCCGGGTAGTGCCGGTTTCGTACTGGCTAAAACCTCCACGGTGGTCATCCCGACGTTTGGTAAAGGTGCCCCGGGTTCTCTTGCGAATTACTACCGGGCGGCACCCCTCGTCGTCTTCTCTCTGTAGGTTGAGGGAGGCATTCTGTCTGAATGGGTCCGCTAGGGGGGCGATTACACCACCTATGTCAAGTCGCTTCTAGGGGGGTGGCGGTGCCGCTCCCCTGCGGCGTATATAGTCTCTTCGTCGCGGCGCTCTCGCTGGATCGCGCGTTTTCACCCTGTTTCTCTCCGCTCGCTCCTTCGCCAGCATCACTTGCTCGCAGTAAGTGCGGACGGTGGTGCATTCCTGACGCCCTCTGAGCATGGCCTCAACGACCGCCTCGGGGGCTACACTCTCGCCGATGTCGAGCAGTAAGACACGCCGCGAATCCGCCCACGCCGCATAAAACTCCAACGTGTGCTGCGCCGTGTCCCCCTTTTCCTCGCAGTGGTGACAGATGGAGGTTATCTCCCGTTGAATCCTTAGCAGGTACTCGCCGAATATTCCGTGGCCGGTGAGTATCTGTGTCATCCTGAAGGTTAGCGGGATCCCGCCTTTGTCCCTCCAGGTCTCCTAGTTGGGAAGCACGGCGCGAACGGCCCGGTGTGGCCGCGCAGCGTCCTCTTCGACCAGCTGAGAGCGCCATCGCTCCCAGATCTCCAGTTTTGCCTCTTCTAGGATGTTCGGTGCCGACCAGCAGTCGGGCGGCGGCGTCGTCGCACGCCTGTCCAAGCGCAGGGCCCTCTGATGTTCGTACACCCGTCGGAGTGCGGTGGCCTGCAGCTCGTAAGAGGGGGGGCGGACGCGGCTAGCACTGTCGCCGATGCGTAAGACACGGTCCTGTATCCCCTCGCTATGCGGATGACGGTCGTCCTCTGTAACCTCCTCAGCAAGACCAGGCTGCGGCAGCTCGCCATCAGGTCTTCGGCCCATATGGGAGCCCCGTAGAGGACTCGGGACCGGACCACTCCCTCGTAGAGTCGGCGAACGCCCATTTCTGCTCCGCCGATGTTCCGTAATGGGCCGCATAATGCGTTGGCTGCGGCAGTCACCTTTGGGACCAGGAGCTTGAAATGTGGATCGAATGTCCATTGGCTGTTGATGGTGAGGCCCAGGTATCTCATCTGGCGTCTCACCGGTACCTCTTCCCGTTGATGGTGAAGGCCAACCCAGAAGGAGGGGTTCTTTTGCGGCGGTGGTCGTAGGACCACATGGCCTCTGATTTGGCAGGCGACACGCTCAGGCCGAGCCTCTGGATGGCGCGTACCGTGCATGCTACGGCGTCGTCCATGCCGTTGATGGTCTGACAACTAATCAACTGTCAACAACTAATCAACTTTCAACAACTAATTAACTAGATAGTCTTAACTGAAATTTAGTTAGTTACAAAGTTGTCATTCTTAATTGCACTAACTGTCAAATCCAAACATGTTTATAAAGTGCGACCTACCGACAAGTTGTACATCGAGGAGCGATTGACTTCACACGTATATCCAAGGTGAGAATTTCAAATTCTGTATACTTTCTTCTTTGATAATTTTGGGGTTGTATGATATTCGGCACCGAAATAAAATTATTCTTTGACAGTTACAACCGACGATCGAAAATATCAAGTGTATGATTAATGTGGAAGATATTCGAGACATATTGAACCCATAACGACTGTTCGCTGTATTAACTAGTGATCCGATGCAGCCGAAGACGTTGCGCTGATTACGATGTTTTCAATCATCGAAAACACTTACGGGTTTTCGTTCTTCTCTTCCCACTGTTTGCAAATATTGCTCATCTTTGTGCGAGACCTACGAAACCACATTGGTTATCCATAGAGAACACCGTCGTCGATCGATATATTCTTCCTTGCTTACGATTTCGCTAAGTTTCTAAAGATAAAATAATTATTTTCAAACATCGAACTATTAATAATAAAACGATTATCCGCTGTGTTAATCTGTGATTACGACGCAGTCGAAGACGTTGCGCAGGATTACGACGTTTTCAAATATTGAAGACACTTACGGATTTTCGCATTCCTCCTCTCATTGTTAGCAAATATTGCTCACTTTTGGGCAAGGCTTGCGAAATCGCACAGGTCTCACACAGAGAGGATCATTAAATTAATTTTTGTCCATATTAGATACCAAAAGCAAGAAAGAATCGTAAAAGTATGGATCACCTTAGCAAAAAGCAAGATGAACGTTAGTTTAAACGTCTGTTACCGGCTGAAATCAAAAGAGAAGAAAAGTAGCGTAGGAAGGAATTAGGATTAAACAGCGAAAGTTCTGAACCTAGTTTCTACCCTTCGAAATCACCGATATCCGAACACTCAAGTGCGACCCAATACGAAGAGCCGCAACCTTTTCTTTCTAGAACGCCATCAACATCATTGTACGACAGCGATTGTCATAATCCTAGCGATGTTATAGCCCAATCGTATTGAATAAATGTTGTTTATTGAAACCAATTATTTATTTCAAACAGCTTTAATCTTCATGCGTGCCAGTATTCATGCACATAGCAGGTTAGCCGAAACGTGTAATCTACTTGCCAGTTGCATTAGACGCTATTTAACGCTAGCTAGTTAACGCACGCCACTTCCAGCGTCGAAATAAGCCCAGTAGCTCACAAAACGGACTCTTTCGTCGATTTAGACGAAAACTAGCTGGTATTTCGTTCCTGTTGGAGATATTTCGACGTTTAAACGATTCCTTCACTTCATTTTGCACGCGAATGTAGCGCATGCCAGTTTCAGCGAAGAAATAAGCCCAGCAGCTCGAAAAACGCAACCGTCCGTCGATTTTGGTGAAAACTATCTGTTATTACGTTCCGGTTTTTGATATTACGACGTTTAAACGTTTTTTCCATTACATTTAACGCGCCGAATGTTGTGCACGCCACTTTTAGCGTCGGAACAAGCCCAACAGCTCGCTAAACGCAACCATCCGTCGATTTTGGCGAGAACTATCTGTTATTTCGTTGCTGCTGCAGATATTTCGATGTTTTAACGCTCTTTCCACCTCATTTTACACGCCGAATGTTTCCCACGTTACCTTCCGTGTCGAAACATGACCAGCAGCTCCCAAAACGCAATTCTTAGTCGATTTAGACGGGAAAAAAACAGTTATTTCCTTCCTGTTGGAGATATTTCGCCGTTTAAACGTTCTTTTCGCCATCTGGTCGCCGAGCGTAGCCGCGGTCACGGGATGAACGTTCCACCTAACAGAGATATGGAGTGGCATAGCTCTCCTTTAAAGAATTGGCCGTACCGACATTTAACAGTAAACATTTCAACGGCCCCGTGGCTCGCCACACACAGACCCCATTCTTCGGGCAAGATGATCGCCAGATGTCGATGCATCATTTACAGTATATGTTCAGCTAGCCTGAGGGCCCGCTACAAATCTTAGGATTTAGTTAAAGTTCTTCAGATTGACAAACAGTCTTTATTCTATCAGCCCGTAAATCTGTTACATATTGCGGGAAGATACGGGATATCTGTTTTTCTCAGGAACTCCCTCTCAAGCGTGACTAGCATCCTTTACTAACTACCAACATAGAAATTAACCAATTAACAGCAACGTCCATTTCCCTCACTTTCCGAGCGAAAGCTTTCCTCGACGAATCCGATGATTCGGTGCCCTTAGGCACACCCCATCAGAGTTTACCTCTGCAGCGTCATCGCGACGGGAAGTAATTCCCTTTCGTGCAGTCTCACTAGTCAGTCACCTAGTGTGTTTGTACGATCCGTGAATAATCCACGTCTCAACAAAGAGCTGGTCAATCAATCCTTGTATCGCGAGGAGTAAGTAGAGTTCGACTTAGACTTTGAAGCAAAGTATATCCGTTATCCAGTGGACCGTGGATTCGGCATATCAAACCTAAGGTCATTGTCATTAGCGTCTAGTTGCCGCGACCACTTGTCGATATTGTACTATCTATACCTGTGTTAATAAACGCTACCTCGATTGTGCGACAACGATGAATAACCGAGGTGAAGATTCATTACACGCCCCTAACCCAAGTCCTATCGCCAACTCGACATATATATAGTTGAAAGTGACATGGTATTATGTTATAACGTATTACGTTGAATAGTATTACGCCATAACGTATAACGTTATATACTATAACTTTATATGGTATTACGTTATAACATATAACCATATAAAGTATGACGTCGAATAGTATTACGTTATAACGTATTACGTCATTAGTATAAAGTTGTATGGTATTACGTAATAACGTATTACGTTGTATAGTATTACGCCATAACGTAAAACGTTATACACTATAACGTTATATGGTATTACGATATAATGTATAACCATATAAAGTATGACGTTGTATGGAATTACGTTATAACGTATAACGTTATATATTATAACGTTAAATGCTGTTACGAGATATAGTATTACCGTATAACGTATTACGTTATATAGTATTACGTTATAACCTGTCACGGCATATATTATTACGGTATATAGTGTACGTTATATAGTATTGTGTTACAATGTATTGCGGTATATAGTATAACATTATATAGTATTACCGTGTAACGTATTACAGTATTTAGTTTGTATTATGTTGTATAGTACTACGTTATAACATATTACGGTATATAGTATTACGTTACAACGTATTACGGCATCTAGTATTACGTAGTATAGTAATACTGTGTAACGTATTACGGTATATAGTATTACGTTAGATAGTATTACCGTGTAATATGTTACGGTATATACATAGTATTACGTTGTATAGTATTACCGTGTATCGTGTTACGGTATACAGTAGAATGTAATACTTTATAACGTATTGCTATATACCGTAATATGTTATGAGGTAATACTATATGACGTAATACTATATAACGTCATGCTATATTCCGCGATCCTTTGTATCTTAACACTGTATTACCTAATACTATATACCGTAATACGTTATAATGTAATTTTGTATAACGCAATACTATATATTGTATGATGTTACAACGTAGTACTATATAACGTAATACTAGATACCGTAATACGTTATAATGTAATACTGTATTACGTAATACTTATATATCGTTATTCGTTATACGATAATACCATACAACGTAATACTATTTACGGCACTACGTTTCGCGGTAATACTATATAACGCGATACTATATACCCTACTACGTTGCATGGTAATATTATATGACGTTATACTATATAACGTTATACGTCATGACGTGATTCTATATAACGTTATACGTCATAACGTGATTCTATATAAGGTAATACGATATGTGGCGGAGTAGGCCCGTGATAGTTGTTGTAGTTGCTGTGGATTTCGCTGCTGGGGGCCTATTGTATTTACTTCCTAATTATTGTATCGTGGAAGAAAAATATCGGACTACGGGCACCGGGATTCGAACCTGGATTCCGAACGTACGTAACCAAAGGCGCTAGCCACAGCGCTATCGTCGTCCGGTTCTAGTTAATGTCTAGTGGCGGTATTTAATGTCGAGTGCCCCCACATATATACCGTAATACGTCATTACGTAATACTATATAAACTAATACTATATATCGTAATACGTTTCACGGTAATAATGTATAACGCAATACTACATACCGTAATACGTTTTGCGGTAATACTATATAACGTAATACTATATACCGCAATACGCTATACGGTAGTAATATATAACGTCATACCATATACCGTAACACGTTATAACGTAATACTGTATTACGTAATACTATATACCATAATATGTCATAACGTAATACTGTATCACGTAATACTATATGCCGTAATACGTTATGTGGCGGATGAAGTATGAAGATAGGGTATATTGATTACGGAAATAATCAGGCTGCTTGCTGTTGCAACCGTCCAATGTATTTCAAATTAATTTCATAAAGCAACTGATAACGTTGATAGACCTCCTCACAGGAAATTTTATTCCGCTGTAGTAAATCGCTTGTAGGTACTCGACAAAGTCTCGTAAATGCTTTCTTGTCGTAACAATCGCCTACCAAATGATTACTCGTATTATTCGTAACTCACAGACTAACTAACTAGCGCTCGCGCTCGTGTCCGCTTATTTACACTGGTCGGGGGAGAGTCAGAAAATTCGAATTCATGTTTCATTGACGGATACACTTAGCGGCGACATTGTTTTGCCAGGAGTTTGTATGTCATTGCATTTCATGCGTCAAGGCGGTGTCAATGTACCGAGCGCAAACTAACGACATGAGTCGCGCTTGCTTGCTTGCAGCGTCCTCTTCGACCAGCTGAGAGCGCCATCGCTCCCAGATCTCCAGTTTTGCCTCTTCTAGGATGTTCGGTGCCGACCAGCCGTCGGACGGCGGCGTCGTCGCACGCCCGTCCAAGCGCAGGGCCCTCTGATGTTCGTACACCCGTCGGAGTGCGGTGGCCTGCAGCTCGTAAGAGGGGGGGGGGACGCGGCTAGCACTGTCGCCGATGCGTAAGACACGGTCCTGTATCCCCTCGCTATGCGGATGACGGTCGTCCTCTGTAACCTCCTCAGCAAGACCAGGCTGCGGCAGCTCGCCATCAGGTCTTCGGCCCATATGGGAGCCCCGTAGAGGACTCGGGACCGGACCACTCCCTCGTAGAGTCGGCGAACGCCCATTTCTGCTCCGCCGATGTTCCGTAATGGGCCGCATAATGCGTTGGCTGCGGCAGTCACCTTTGGGACCAGGAGCTTGAAATGTGGATCGAATGTCCATTGGCTGTTGATGGTGAGGCCCAGGTATCTCATCTGGCGTCTCACCGGTACCTCTTCCCGTTGATGGTGAAGGCCAACCCAGAAGGAGGGGTTCTTTTGCGGCGGTGGTCGTAGGACCACATGGCCTCTGATTTGGCAGGCGACACGCTCAGGCCGAGCCTCTGGATGGCGCGTACCGTGCATGCTACGGCGTCGTCCATGCCGTTGATGGTCTGACAACTAATCAACTGTCAACAACTAATCAACTTTCAACAACTAATTAACTAGATAGTCTTAACTGAAACTTAGTTAGTTACAAAGTTGTCAGTCTTAATTGCACTAACTGTCAAATCCAAACATGTTTATAAAGTGCGACCTACCGACCATTGTTTATTCACATCTGTAAATAATTAAGGGTGCAAGAGAAATAAGTGTGGGAAGATAAAAAAAGACAGTAATTTAGGACATTTCACGTTAAGCAAGGTGCTGTGGGTCAAAATAATACAATGTCAAACTATTTAACAGTACAAAGGTAGCAAATTAAATTAAAATCCAAACTACGATTAAGTTTGAAAACAGTTAAGAATCTAAAAAAACCTTTGGAAAGACAATGTCTCATCAGGAAAAGTTCGTTGTCATCGCATTAAATATCAACATCAAGCGTAAATACAAATGAAAGTTCGAAATTAAAAAGAAGCCTTCGGAATTAAATAGTAATATTATGTAATTATTAAAAGTTAAAATTCAATGTTAGTGATTAATACAACATTGTACTGATTAGTAAATACATACCTATGTATCATGTTGTGGAACAATTTGGAAATAATGACGGAAGGTCCATATTCGTTGATGAGTCGTTTATGGCTGCATACCTAGAAAACTAATTAATAAATCAATCATTAGTTGTACGGAATAATTAGCAGCATGATAATTATATCATATAAATGATAGAATATGTGTACATCGCATAAAATAAAGAGATCGTTGAATAGAATTAAGTTGGTAACCAAATAAATTAATAATAGGAAACAATTATTATAATTGTCGACCATTATTTATTCACATCTGTAAATAATTAAGGGTGCAAGAGAAATAAGTGTGGGAAGATAAAAAAAGGCATTAATTTAAGCTACTTAACAGTAAGCAAGGTGCTGTGGATCAAAATAATACAATGTCAAAATATTTAAAGTTACAAAGATAGCAATGTAAATCGAAATCCAAACTCAGATTAAGTTTGAAAACAGTTAAGAATCTAAAAAAACCTTTGGAAAGACAATGTCTCATCAGGAAAAGTTCGTTGTCATCGCATTAAATATCAACATCAAGCGTAAATACAAATGAAAGTTCGAAATTAAAAAGAAGCCTTCCGAATTAAATAGTAATATTATGTAATTATTAAAAGTTAAAATTCAATGTTAGTGATTAATACAACATTGTACTGATTAGCAAACACATACCTACGTATCATGTTGTGAAACAATTTGGAAATAATGACGGAAGGTCCATATTTGTTGATGAGTCGTTGATGGCTGCATACCTAGAAAACTAATTAATAAATCAATCATTAGTTGTACGGAATAATTAGCAGCATGACAATTACATCATATAAATGATAGAAGATGTGTACATTGCATAAAATAAAGAGATCGATGAATAGAATTAAGTTAGTAACCAAATAAATTAATAGTAGGAAATAATTATTATAATTGTCGACCATTATTTATTCCCAGCTGTAAATAATAAATGGTCCAGGAGAAATAAGTGTGGGAAGATAAAAAAAAACAGTAATTTAAGATATTTAACGTTAAGCAAGGTTCTGTGGGTCAAAATAATACAATGTCAAACTATTTAACAGTACAAAGGTAGCAATTTAAATTAAAATCCAAACTCACATTAAGTTTAAAAACAGTTAAGAATCTAAAAAAAACCTTTGGAAAGACAATGTCTCATCAGGTAAAGTTCGCTGCCATCTTATTAAATATCAACATCAAGCGTAAATGCAAATGAAAGTTCGAAATTAAAAAGAAGCTTTCCGAATTAAATAGTAATATTAAGTAATTATTAAAAGGTAAAATTCAATGTTAGTGATTAATACAACATTGTACTGATTAGTAAACACATACCTATGTATCATGTTGTGGAACAATTTGGAAATAATGACGGAAGGTCCATATTCGTTGATGAGTCGTTTATGGCTGCATACCTAGAAAACTAATTAATAAATCAATCATTAGTTGTACGGAATAATTAGCAGCATGATAATTATATCATATAAATGATAGAAGATGTGTACATTGCATAAAATAAAGAGATCGATGAATAGAATTAAGTTGGTAACCAAATAAATTAATAATAGGAAACAATTATTATAATTGTCAACCATTATTTATTCACATCTGTAAATAATTAAGGGTGCAAGAGAAATAAGTGTGGGAAGATAAAAAAAGGCAGTAATTTAAGCTATTTAACGTTAAGCAAGGTACTGTGGGTCAAAATAATACAATGTCAAACTATTTAACAGTAGAAAGATAGCAATTTAAATTAAAATCCAAACTAAGATTAAGTTTGAAAACAGTTAAGAATCTAAAAAAACCTTTGGAAAGACAATGTCTCATCAGGAAAAGTTCGAAATTAAAAAGAAGCTTTCCGAATTAAATAGTAATATTATGTAATTATTAAGAGTTAAAATTCAATGTTAGTGATTAATACAACATTGCACTGATTAGTAAATACATACCTACGTATCATGTTGAGGAACAATTTGGAAATAATGACGGAAGGTCCATATTTGTTGATGAGTCGTTTATGGCTGCATACCTAGAAAACTAATTAATAAATCAATCATTAGTTGTACGGAATAATTAGCAGCATGACAATTACGTCATATAAATGATAGAAGATGTGTACATTGCATAAAATAAAGAGATCGATGAATAGAATTAAGTTGATAAATTAATAATAGGAAAAAATTATTATAATTGTCGACCATTATTTATTCACATCTGTAAATAATTAAGGGTGCAAGAGAAATAAGTGTGGGAAGATAAAAAAAGGCAGTAGTTTAAGCTATTTAACGTTAAGCAAGGTTCTGTGGGTCAAAATAATACAATGTCAAACTATTTAACAGTAGAAAGATAGCAATTTAAATAAAAATCCAAACTAAGATTAAGTTTGAAAACAGTTAAGAATCTAAAAAAACCTTTGGAAAGACAATGACTCATCAGGAAAAAGTTCGTTGTCATCGCATTAAATATCAACATCAAGCGTAAATACAAATGAAAGTTCGAAATTAAAAAGAAGCTTTCCGAATTAAATAGTAATATTATGTAATTATTAAACGTTAAAATTCAATGTTAGTGATTAATACAACATTGTACTGATTAGTAAACACATACCTACGTATCATGTTGTGGAACAATTTGGAAATAATGACGGAAGGTCCATATTTGTTGATGAGTTGTTGTGGCTGCTTACCTAGAAAACTAATTAATAAATCAATCATTAGTTGTACGGAATAATTAGTAGCATGATAATTATATCATATAAATGATAGAAGATGTGTACATTGCATAAAATAAAGAGATCGATGAATAGAATTAAGTTGATAAATTAATAATAGGAAAAAATTATTATAATTGTCGACCATTATTTATTCACATCTGTAAATAATTAAGGGTGCAAGAGAAATAAGTGTGGGAAGATAAAAAAAGGCAGTAGTTTAAGCTATTTAACGTTAAGCAAGGTTCTGTGGGTCAAAATAATACAATGTCAAACTATTTAACAGTACAAAGGTAGCAATTTAAATTAAAATCCAAACTCACACTAAGTTTAAAAACAGTTAAGAATCTAAAAAAAACCTTTGGAAAGACAATGTCTCATCAGGTAAAGTTCGCTGCCATCTTATTAAATATCAACATCAAGCGTAAATGCAAATGAAAGTTCGAAATTAAAAAGAAGCTTTCCGAATTAAATAATAATATTAAGTAATTATTAAAAGTTAAAATTCAATGTTAGTGATTAATACAACATTGTACTGATTAGTAAACACATACCTATGTATCATGTTGTGGAACAATTTGGAAATAATGACGGAAGGTCCATATTTGTTGATGAGTCGTTTATGGCTGCATACCTAGAAAACTAATTAATAAATCAATCATTGGTTGTACGGAATAATTAGCAGCATGATAAATACATCATATAAATGATAGAAGATGTGTACATTGCATAAAATAAAGAGATCGATGAATAGAATTAAGTTAGTAACCAAATAAATTAATAGTAGGAAATAATTATTATAATTGTCGACCATCATTTATTCACAGCTGTAAATAATTAAGGGCGCAAGAGAAATAAGTGTGGGAAGATAAAAAAAGGCAGTAATTTAAGCTATTTAACGTTAAGGAAGGTGCTGTGGGTCAAAATAATACAATGTCAAACTATTTAACAGTAGAAAGATAGCAATTTAAATTAAAATCCAAACTAAGATTAAGTTTGAAAACAGTTAAGAATCTAAAAAAACCTTTGGAAAGACAATGTCTCATCAGGAAAAGTTCGTTGTCATCGCATTAAATATCAACATCAAGCGTAAATACAAATGAAAGTTCGAAATTAAAAAGAAGCTTTCCGAATTAAATAGTAATATTATGTAATTATTAAACGTTAAAATTCAATGTTAGTGATTAATACAACATTGTACTGATTAGTAAACACATACCTACGTATCATGTTGTGGAACAATTTGGAAATAATGACGGAAGGTCCATATTCGTTGATGAGTCGTTTATGGCTGCATACCTAGAAAACTAATTAATAAATCAATCATTAGTTGTACGGAATAATTAGCAGCATGATAATTATATCATATAAATGATAGAAGATGTGTACATTGCATAAAATAAAGAGATCGATGAATAGAATTAAGTTGGTAACCAAATAAATTAATAATAGGAAACAATTATTATAATTGTCAACCATTATTTATTCACATCTGTAAATAATTAAGGGTGCAAGAGAAATAAGTGTGGGAAGATAAAAAAAGGCAGTAATTTAAGCTATTTAACGTTAAGCAAGGTACTGTGGGTCAAAATAATACAATGTCAAACTATTTAACAGTAGAAAGATAGCAATTTAAATTAAAATCCAAACTAAGATTAAGTTTGAAAACAGTTAAGAATCTAAAAAAACCTTTGGAAAGACAATGTCTCATCAGGAAAAGTTCGAAATTAAAAAGAAGCTTTCCGAATTAAATAGTAATATTATGTAATTATTAAGAGTTAAAATTCAATGTTAGTGATTAATACAACATTGCACTGATTAGTAAATACATACCTACGTATCATGTTGAGGAACAATTTGGAAATAATGACGGAAGGTCCATATTTGTTGATGAGTCGTTTATGGCTGCATACCTAGAAAACTAATTAATAAATCAATCATTAGTTGTACGGAATAATTAGCAGCATGACAATTACGTCATATAAATGATAGAAGATGTGTACATTGCATAAAATAAAGAGATCGATGAATAGAATTAAGTTGATAAATTAATAATAGGAAAAAATTATTATAATTGTCGACCATTATTTATTCACATCTGTAAATAATTAAGGGTGCAAGAGAAATAAGTGTGGGAAGATAAAAAAAGGCAGTAGTTTAAGCTATTTAACGTTAAGCAAGGTTCTGTGGGTCAAAATAATACAATGTCAAACTATTTAACAGTACAAAGGTAGCAATTTAAATTAAAATCCAAACTCACATTAAGTTTAAAAATAGTTAAGAATCTAAAAAAACCTTTGGAAAGACAATGTCTCATCAGGTAAAGTTCGCTGCCATCTTATTAAATATCAACATCAAGCGTAAATGCAAATGAAAGTTCGAAATTAAAAAGAAGCTTTCCGAATTAAATAGTAATATTAAGTAATTATTAAAAGTTAAAATTCAATGTTAGTGATTAATACAACATTGTACTGATTAGTAAACACATACCTACGTATCATGTTGTGGAACAATTTGGAAATAATGACGGAAGGTCCATATTTGTTGATGAGTCGTTGATGGCTGCATACCTAGAAAACTAATTAATAAATCAATCATTAGTTGTACGGAATAATTAGCAGCATGACAATTACGTCATATAAATGATAGAAGATGTGTACATTGCATAAAATAAAGAGATCGATGAATAGAATTAAGTTAGTAACCAAATAAATTAATAGTAGGAAATAATTATTATAATTGTCAATTATTATTTATTCACATCTGTAAATAATTAAGGGTGCAAGAGAAATAATTGTGGGAAGATAAAAAAAGACAGTACTTTAAGCTATTTAACGCTAAACAAGGTGCTGGGGGTCAAAATAATACAATGTCAAACTATTTAACAGTAGAAAGATAGCAATTTAAATAAAAATCCAAACTAAGATTAAGTTTGAAAACAGTTAAGAATCTAAAAAAACCTTTGGAAAGACAATGACTCATCAGGAAAAAGTTCGTTGTCATCGCATTAAATATCAACATCAAGCGTAAATACAAATGAAAGTTCGAAATTAAAAAGAAGCTTTCCGAATTAAATAGTAATATTATGTAATTATTAAACGTTAAAATTCAATGTTAGTGATTAATACAACATTGTACTGATTAGTAAACACATACCTACGTATCATGCTGTGGAACAATTTGGAAATAATGACGGAAGGTCCATATTTGTTGATGAGTTGTTGTGGCTGCTTACCTAGAAAACTAATTAATAAATCAATGATTAGTTGTACGGAATAATTAGTAGCATGATAATTATATCATATAAATGATAGAAGATGTGTACATTGCATAAAATAAAGAGATCGATGAATAGAATTAAGTTGATAAATTAATAATAGGAAAAAATTATTATAATTGTCAATTATTATTTATTCACATCTGTAAATAATTAAGGAGCAACAGAAATTAGTGTGGGAAGATAAAAAAAGGCATTAATTTAAGCTATTTAACGTTAAGCAAGGTGCTGTGGGTCAAAATAATACAATGTCAAACTATTTAACAGTAGAAAGATAGCAATTTAAATTAAAATCCAAACTCAGATTAAGTTTGAAAACAGTTAAGAATCTAAAAAAACTTTTGGAAAGACAATGTCTCATCAGGAAAAGTTCGTTGTCATCGCATTAAATATCAACATCAAGCGTAAATGCAAATGAAAGTTCAAATTAAAAAGAAGCTTTCCGAATTAAATAGTAATATTATGTAATTATTAAAAGTTAAAACTCAATGTTAGTGATTAATACAACATTGTACTGATTAGTAAACACATACCTACGTATCACGTTGTGGAACAATTTGGAAATAATGACAGAAGGTCCATATTTGTTCATGAGTCCTTTATGGCTGCATACCTAGAAAACTAATTAATAAATCAATCATTAGTTGTACGGAATAAGTAGTAGCATGATAATTATATCACATAAATGATAGAAGATGTGTACATTGCATAAAATAAAGAGATCGATGAATAGAATTAAGTTAGTAACCAAATAAATTAATAGTAGGAAATAATTATTATAATTGTCGACCATTATTTATTCCCAGCTGTAAATAATAAATGGTCCAGGAGAAATAAGTGTGGGAAGATAAAAAAAGACAGTAATTTAAGCTATTTAACGTTAAGCAAGGTGCTGTGGGTCAAAATAATACAATGTCAAACTATTTAACAGTACAAAGGTAGCAAATTAAATTAAAATCCAAACTCAGATTAAGTTTGAAAACAGTTAAGAATCTAAAAAAACCTTTGGAAAGACAATGTCTCATCAGGAAAAGTTTGTTGTCATCGCATTAAATATCAACATCAAGCGTAAATACAAATGAAAGTTCGAAATTAAAAAGAAGCCTTCCGAATTAAATAGTAATATTATGTAATTATTGAAAGGTAAAATTCAATGTTAGTGATTAATACAACATTGTACTGATTAGTAAACACATACCTACGTATCATGTTGTGGAACAATTTGGAAATAATGACGGAAGGTCCATATTTGTTGATGAGTCGTTGATGGCTGCATACCTAGAAAACTAATTAATAAATCAATCATTAGTTGTACGGAATAATTAGCAGCATGATAATTATATCATATAAATGATAGAAGATGTGTACATTGCATAAAATAAAGAGATCGATGAATAGAATTAAGTTGGTAACCAAATAAATTAATAATAGGAAACAATTATTATAATTGTCAATTATTATTTAATCACATCTGTAAATAATTAAGGGTGCAAGAGAAATAATTGTGGGAAGATAAAAAAAGACAGTAATTTAAGCTATTTAACGCGAAACAAGGTGCTGGGGGTCAAAATAATACAATGTCAAACTATTTAACAGTAGAAAGATAGCAATTTAAATTAAAATCCAAACTAAGATTAAGTTTGAAAACAGTTAAGAATCTAAAAAAACCTTTGGAAAAGGCAATGTCTCATCAGGAAAAGTTCGTTGTCATCGCATTAAATATCAACATCAAGCGTAAATACAAATGAAAGTTCGAAATTAAAAAGAAGCTTTCCGAATTAAATAGCAATATTATGTAATTATTAAAAGTTAAAATTCAATGTTAGTGATTAATACAACATTGTACTGATTAGTAAACACATACCTACGTATCATGTTGTGGAACAATTTGGAAATAATGACGGAAGGTCCATATTTGTTGATGAGTCGCTTATGGCTGCATACCTAGAAAACTAATTAATAAATCAATCATTAGTTGTACGGAATAATTAGCAGCATGACAATTACATCATATAAATGATAGAAGATGTGTACATTGCATAAAATAAAGAGATCGATGAATAGAATTAAGTTGATAAATTAATAGTAGGAAATAATTATTATAATTGTCAATTATTACTTATTCACATCTGTAAATAATTAAGGAGCAACAGAAATTAGTGTGGGAAGATAAAAAAAGGCATTAATTTAAGCTATTTAACGTTAAGCAAGGTGCTGTGGGTCAAAATAATACAATGTCAAACTATTTAACAGTAGAAAGATAGCAATTTAAATTAAAATCCAAACTCAGATTAAGTTTGAAAACAGTTAAGAATCTAAAAAAACTTTTGGAAAGACAATGTCTCATCAGGAAAAGTTCGTTGTCATCGCATTAAATATCAACATCAAGCGTAAATGCAAATGAAAGTTCAAATTAAAAAGAAGCTTTCCGAATTAAATAGTAATATTATGTAATTATTAAAAGTTAAAACTCAATGTTAGTGATTAATACAACATTGTACTGATTAGTAAACACATACCTACGTATCACGTTGTGGAACAATTTGGAAATAATGACAGAAGGTCCATATTTGTTCATGAGTCCTTTATGGCTGCATACCTAGAAAACTAATTAATAAATCAATCATTAGTTGTACGGAATAAGTAGTAGCATGATAATTATATCACATAAATGATAGAAGATGTGTACATTGCATAAAATAAAGAGATCGATGAATAGAATTAAGTTAGTAACCAAATAAATTAATAGTAGGAAATAATTATTATAATTGTCGACCATTATTTATTCCCAGCTGTAAATAATAAATGGTCCAGGAGAAATAAGTGTGGGAAGATAAAAAAAGACAGTAATTTAAGCTATTTAACGTTAAGCAAGGTGCTGTGGGTCAAAATAATACAATGTCAAACTATTTAACAGTAGAAAGATAGCAATTTAAATTAAAATCCAAACTAAGATTAAGTTTGAAAACAGTTAAGAATCTAAAAAAACCTTTGGAAAGACAATGTCTCATCAGGAAAAGTTCGTTGTCATCGCATTAAATATCAACATCAAGCGTAAATACAAATGAAAGTTCGAAATTAAAAAGAAGCTTTCCGAATTAAATAGTAATATTATGTAATTATTAAAAGGTAAAATTCAATGTTAGTGATTAATACAACATTGTACTGATTAGTAAACACATACCTACGTATCATGTTGTGGAACAATTTGGAAATAATGACGGAAGGTCCATATTTGTTGATGAGTCGCTTATGGCTGCATACCTAGAAAACTAAATAATAAATCAATCATTAGTTGTACGGAATAATTAGTAGCATGATAATTATATCACAGAAATGATAGAAGATATGTACATTGCATAAAACAAAGAGATCGATGAATAGAATTAAGTTAGTAACCAAATAAATTAATAGTAGGAAATAATTATTATAATTGTCGACCATTATTTATTCCCAGCTGTAAATAATAAATGGTCCAGGAGAAATAAGTGTGGGAAGATAAAAAAAGACAGTAATTTAAGCTATTTAACGTTAAGCAAGGTGCTGTGGGTCAAAATAATACAATGTCAAACTATTTAACAGTACAAAGGTAGCAAATTAAATTAAAATCCAAACTCAGATTAAGTTTGAAAACAGTTAAGAATCTAAAAAAACCTTTGGAAAGACAATGTCTCATCAGGAAAAGTTGGTTGTCATCGCATTAAATATCAACATCAAGCGTAAATACAAATGAAAGTTCGAAATTAAAAAGAAGCCTTCCGAATTAAATAGTAATATTATGTAATTATTAAAAGTTAAAATTCAATGTTAGTGATTAATACAACATTGTACTGATTAGCAAACACATACCTACGTATCATGTTGTGAAACAATTTGGAAATAATGACGGAAGGTCCATATTTGTTGATGAGTCGTTGATGGCTGCATACCTAGAAAACTAATTAATAAATCAATCATTAGTTGTACGGAATAATTAGCAGCATGACAATTACATCATATAAATGATAGAAGATGTGTACATTGCATAAAATAAAGAGATCGATGAATAGAATTAAGTTAGTAACCAAATAAATTAATAGTAGGAAATAATTATTATAATTGTCGACCATTATTTATTCCCAGCTGTAAATAATAAATGGTCCAGGAGAAATAAGTGTGGGAAGATAAAAAAAGACAGTAATTTAAGCTATTTAACGTTAAGCAAGGTGCTGTGGGTCAAAATAATACAATGTCAAACTATTTAACAGTACAAAGGTAGCAAATTAAATTAAAATCCAAACTCAGATTAAGTTTGAAAACAGTTAAGAATCTAAAAAAACCTTTGGAAAGACAATGTCTCATCAGGAAAAGTTCGTTGTCATCGCATTAAATATCAACATCAAGCGTAAATACAAATGAAAGTTCGAAATTAAAAAGAAGCCTTCCGAATTAAATAGTAATATTATGTAATTATTAAAAGTTAAAATTCAATGTTAGTGATTAATACAACATTGTACTGATTAGCAAACACATACCTACGTATCATGTTGTGAAACAATTTGGAAATAATGACGGAAGGTCCATATTTGTTGATGAGTCGTTTATGGCTGCATACCTAGAAAACTAATTAATAAATCAATCATTAGTTGTACGGAATAATTAGCAGCATGACAATTACATCATATAAATGATAGAAGATGTGTACATTGCATAAAATAAAGAGATCGATGAATAGAATTAAGTTAGTAACCAAATAAATTAATAGTAGGAAATAATTATTATAATTGTCGACCATTATTTATTCCCAGCTGTAAATAATAAATGGTCCAGGAGAAATAAGTGTGGGAAGATAAAAAAAGACAGTAATTTAAGCTATTTAACGTTAAGCAAGGTGCTGTGGGTCAAAATAATACAATGTCAAACTATTTAACAGTAGAAAGATAGCAATTTAAATTTAAATCCAAACTAAGATTAAATTTGAAAACAGTTAAGAATCTAAAAAAACCTTTGGAAAGACAATGTCTCATCAGGAAAAGTTCGTTGTCATCGCATTAAATATCAACATCAAGCGTAAATACAAATGAAAGTTCGAAATTAAAAAGAAGCTTTCCGAATTAAATAGTAATATTATGTAATTATTAAAAGGTAAAATTCAATGTTAGTGATTAATACAACATTGTACTGATTAGTAAACACATACCTACGTATCATGTTGTGGAACAATTTGGAAATAATGACGGAAGGTCCATATTTGTTGATGAGTCGTTTATGGCTGCTTACCTAGAAGACTAATTAATAAATCAATGATTAGTTGTACGGAATAATTAGTAGCATGATAATTATATCATATAAATGATAGAAGATGTGTACATTGCATAAAATAAAGAGATCGATGAATAGAATTAAGTTGATAAATTAATAATAGGAAACAATTATTATAATTGTCGACCATTATTTATTCACATCTGTAAATAATTAAGGGTGCAAGAGAAATAATTGTGGGAAGATAAAAAAAGACAGTAATTTAAGCTATTTAACGCTAAACAAGGTGCTGGGGGTCAAAATAATACAATGTCAAACTATTTAACAGTACAAAGGTAGCAAATTAAATTAAAATCCAAACTAAGATTAAGTTTGAAAACAGTTAAGAATCTAAAAAAACCTTTGGAAAGACAATGTCTCATCAGGAAAAGTTCGTTGTCATCGCATTAAATATCAACATCAAGCGTAAATACAAATGAAAGTTCGAAATTAAAAAGAAGCCTTCCGAATTAAATAGTAATATTATGTAATTATTAAAAGTTAGAATTGAATGTTAGTGATTAATACAACATTGTACTGATTAGCAAACACATACCTACGTATCATGTTGTGAAACAATTTGGAAATAATGACGGAAGGTCCATATTTGTTGATGAGTCGTTTATGGCTGCATACCTAGAAAACTAATTAATAAATCAATCATTAGTTGTACGGAATAATTAGCAGCATGACAATTACATCATATAAATGATAGAAGATGTGTACATTGCATAAAATAAAGAGATCGATGAATAGAATTAAGTTAGTAACCAAATAAATTAATAGTAGGAAATAATTATTACAATTGTCGACCATTATTTATTCCCAGCTGTAAATAATAAATGGTCCAGGAGAAATAAGTGTGGGAAGATAAAAAAAGACAGTAATTTAAGCTATTTAACGTTAAGCAAGGTGCTGTGGGTCAAAATAATACAATGTCAAACTATTTAACAGTACAAAGGTAGCAAATTAAATTAAAATTCAAACTCAGATTAAGTTTGAAAACAGTTAAGAATCTAAAAAAACCTTTGGAAAGACAATGACTCATCAGGAAAAAGTTCGTTGTCATCGCATTAAATATCAACATCAAGCGTAAATACAAATGAAAGTTCGAAATTAAAAAGAAGCCTTCCGAATTAAATAGTAATATTATGTAATTATTAAAAGTTAAAATTGAATGTTAGTGATTAATACAACATTGTACTGATTAGCAAACACATACCTACGTATCATGTTGTGAAACAATTTGGAAATAATGACGGAAGGTCCCTATTTGTTGATGAGTCGTTGATGGCTGCATACCTAGAAAACTAATTAATAAATCAATCATTAGTTGTACGGAATAATTAGCAGCATGACAATTACATCATATAAATGATAGAAGATGTGTACATTGCATAAAATAAAGAGATCGATGAATAGAATTAAGTTAGTAACCAAATAAATTAATAGTAGGAAATAATTATTATAATTGTCGACCATTGTTTATTCCCAGCTGTAAATAATAAATGGTCCAGGAGAAATAAGTGTGGGAAGATAAAAAAAGACAGTAATTTAAGCTATTTAACGTTAAGCAAGGTGCTGTGGGTCAAAATAATACAATGTCAAACTATTTAACAGTACAAAGGTAGCAAATTAAATTAAAATCCAAACTCAGATTAAGTTTGAAAACAGTTAAGAATCTAAAAAAACCTTTGGAAAGACAATGACTCATCAGGAAAAAGTTCGTTGTCATCGCATTAAATATCAACATCAAGCGTAAATACAAATGAAAGTTCGAAATTAAAAAGAAGCCTTCCGAATTAAATAGTAATATTATGTAATTATTAAAAGTTAAAATTCAATGTTAGTGATTAATACAACATTGTACTGATTAGTAAACACATACCTACGTATCATGTTGTGGAACAATTTGGAAATAATGACGGAAGGTCCATATTTGTTGATGAGTCGTTTATGGCTGCTTACCTAGAAGACTAATTAATAAATCAATGATTAGTTGTACGGAATAATTAGTAGCATGATAATTATATCATATAAATGATAGAAGATGTGTACATTGCATAAAATAAAGAGATCGATGAATAGAATTATGTTGATAAATTAATAATAGGAAACAATTATTATAATTGTCGACCATTATTTATTCACATCTGTAAATAATTAAGGGTGCAAGAGAAATAATTGTGGGAAGATAAAAAAAGACAGTAATTTAAGCTATTTAACGCTAAACAAGGTGCTGGGGGTCAAAATAATACAATGTCAAACTATTTAACAGTACAAAGGTAGCAAATTAAATTAAAATCCAAACTAAGATTAAGTTTGAAAACAGTTAAGAATATAAAAAAACCTTTGGAAAGACAATGTCTCATCAGGAAAAGTTCGTTGTCATCGCATTAAATATCAACATCAAGCGTAAATACAAATGAAAGTTCGAAATTAAAAAGAAGCTTTCCGAATTAAATAGTAATATTATGTAATTATTAAAAGTTAAAATTCAATGTTAGTGATTAATACAACATTGTACTGATTAGCAAACACATACCTACGTATCATGTTGTGAAACAATTTGGAAATAATGACGGAAGGTCCATATTTCTTGATGAGTCGTTGATGGCTGCATACCTAGAAAACTAATTAATAAATCAATCATTAGTTGTACGGAATAATTAGCAGCATGACAACTACATCATATAAATGATAGAAGATGTGTACATTGCATAAAATAAAGAGATCGATGAATAGAATTAAGTTAGTAACCAAATAAATTAATAGTAGGAAATAATTATTATAATTGTCGACCATTATTTATTCCCAGCTGTAAATAATAAATGGTCCAGGAGAAATAAGTGTGGGAAGATAAAAAAAGACAGTAATTTAAGCTATTTAACGTTAAGCAAGGTGCTGTGGGTCAAAATAATACAATGTCAAACTATTTAACAGTACAAAGGTAGCAAATTAAATTAAAATTCAAACTCAGATTAAGTTTGAAAACAGTTAAGAATCTAAAAAAACCTTTGGAAAGACAATGACTCATCAGGAAAAAGTTCGTTGTCATCGCATTAAATATCAACATCAAGCGTAAATACAAATGAAAGTTCGAAATTAAAAAGAAGCCTTCCGAATTAAATAGTAATATTATGTAATTATTAAAAGTTAAAATTGAATGTTAGTGATTAATACAACATTGTACTGATTAGCAAACACATACCTACGTATCATGTTGTGAAACAATTTGGAAATAATGACGGAAGGTCCATATTTGTTGATGAGTCGTTGATGGCTGCATACCTAGAAAACTAATTAATAAATCAATCATTAGTTGTACGGAATAATTACCAGCATGACAATTACATCATATAAATGATAGAAGATGTGTACATTGCATAAAATAAAGAGATCGATGAATAGAATTAAGTTAGTAACCAAATAAATTAATAGTAGGAAATAATTATTATAATTGTCGACCATTATTTATTCCCAGCTGTAAATAATAAATGGTCCAGCAGAAATAAGTGTGGGAAGATAAAAAAAGACAGTAATTTAAGCTATTTAACGTTAAGCAAGGTGCTGTGGGTCAAAATAATACAATGTCAAACTATTTAACAGTAGAAAGATAGCAATTTAAATTAAAATCCAAACTAAGATTAAGTTTGAAAACAGTTAAGAATCTAAAAAAACCTTTGGAAAGACAATGTCTCATCAGGAAAAGTTCGTTGTCATCGCATTAAATATCAACATCAAGCGTAAATACAAATGAAAGTTCGAAATTAAAAAGAAGCTTTCCGAATTAAATAGTAATATTATGTAATTATTAAAAGGTAAAATTCAATGTTAGTGATTAATACAACATTGTACTGATTAGTAAACACATACCTACGTATCATGATGTGGAACAATTTGGAAATAATGACGGAAGGTCCATATTTGTTGATGAGTCGTTTATGGCTGCATACCTAGAAAACTAATTAATAAATCAATCATTAGTTGTACGGAATAATTAGCAGCATGACAATTACATCATATAAATGATAGAAGATGTGTACATTGCATAAAATAAAGAGATCGATGAATAGAATTAAGTTAGTAACCAAATAAATTAATAGTAGGAAATAATTATTATAATTGTCGACCATTATTTATTCCCAGCTGTAAATAATAAATGGTCCAGGAGAAATAAGTGTGGGAAGATAAAAAAAGACAGTAATTTAAGCTATTTAACGTTAAGCAAGGTGCTGTGGGTCAAAATAATACAATGTCAAACTATTTAACAGTAGAAAGATAGCAATTTAAATTAAAATCCAAACTAAGATTAAGTTTGAAAACAGTTAAGAATCTAAAAAAACCTTTGGAAAGACAATGTCTCATCAGGAAAAGTTCGTTGTCATCGCATTAAATATCAACATCAAGCGTAAATACAAATGAAAGTTCGAAATTAAAAAGAAGCTTTCCGAATTAAATAGTAATATTATGTAATTATTAAAAGGTAAAATTCAATGTTAGTGATTAATACAACATTGTACTGATTAGTAAACACATACCTACGTATCATGATGTGGAACAATTTGGAAATAATGACGGAAGGTCCATATTTGTTGATGAGTCGTTTATGGCTGCATACCTAGAAAACTAATTAATAAATCAATCATTAGTTGTACGGAATAATTAGCAGCATGACAATTACATCATATAAATGATAGAAGATGTGTACATTGCATAAAATAAAGAGATCGATGAATAGAATTAAGTTAGTAACCAAATAAATTAATAGTAGGAAATAATTATTATAATTGTCGACCATTATTTATTCCCAGCTGTAAATAATAAATGGTCCAGGAGAAATAAGTGTGGGAAGATAAAAAAAGACAGTAATTTAAGCTATTTAACGTTAAGCAAGGTGCTGTGGGTCAAAATAATACAATGTCAAACTATTTAACAGTACAAAGGTAGCAAATTAAATTAAAATTCAAACTCAGATTAAGTTTGAAAACAGTTAAGAATCTAAAAAAACCTTTGGAAAGACAATGACTCATCAGGAAAAAGTTCGTTGTCATCGCATTAAATATCAACATCAAGCGTAAATACAAATGAAAGTTCGAAATTAAAAAGAAGCCTTCCGAATTAAATAGTAATATTATGTAATTATTAAAAGTTAAAATTGAATGTTAGTGATTAATACAACATTGTACTGATTAGCAAACACATACCTACGTATCATGTTGTGAAACAATTTGGAAATAATGACGGAAGGTCCATATTTGTTGATGAGTCGTTGATGGCTGCATACCTAGAAAACTAATTAATAAATCAATCATTAGTTGTACGGAATAATTAGCAGCATGACAATTACATCATATAAATGATAGAAGATGTGTACATTGCATAAAATAAAGAGATCGATGAATAGAATTAAGTTAGTAACCAAATAAATTAATAGTAGGAAATAATTATTATAATTGTCGACCATTATTTATTCCCAGCTGTAAATAATAAATGGTCCAGGAGAAATAAGTGTGGGAAGATAAAAAAAGACAGTAATTTAAGCTATTTAACGTTAAGCAAGGTGCTGTGGGTCAAAATAATACAATGTCAAACTATTTAACAGTACAAAGGTAGCAAATTAAATTAAAATCCAAACTCAGATTAAGTTTGAAAACAGTTAAGAATCTAAAAAAACCTTTGGAAAGACAATGACTCATCAGGAAAAAGTTCGTTGTCATCGCATTAAATATCAACATCAAGCGTAAATACAAATGAAAGTTCGAAATTAAAAAGAAGCCTTCCGAATTAAATAGTAATATTATGTAATTATTAAAAGTTAAAATTGAATGTTAGTGATTAATACAACATTGTACTGATTAGTAAACACATACCTACGTATCATGTTGTGAAACAATTTGGAAATAATGACGGAAGGTCCATATTTGTTGATGAGTCGTTTATGGCTGCATACCTAGAAAACTAATTAATAAATCAATCATTAGTTGTACGGAATAATTAGCAGCATGACAATTACATCATATAAATGATAGAAGATGTGTACATTGCATAAAATAAAGAGATCGATGAATAGAATTAAGTTAGTAACCAAATAAATTAATAGTAGGAAATAATTATTATAATTGTCGACCATTATTTATTCCCAGCTGTAAATAATAAATGGTCCAGGAGAAATAAGTGTGGGAAGATAAAAAAAGACAGTAATTTAAGCTATTTAACGTTAAGCAAGGTGCTGTGGGTCAAAATAATACAATGTCAAACTATTTAACAGTAGAAAGATAGCAATTTAAATTAAAATCCAAACTAAGATTAAATTTGAAAACAGTTAAGAATCTAAAAAAACCTTTGGAAAGACAATGTCTCATCAGGAAAAGTTCGTTGTCATCGCATTAAATATCAACATCAAGCGTAAATACAAATGAAAGTTCGAAATTAAAAAGAAGCCTTCCGAATTAAATAGTAATATTATGTAATTATTGAAAGGTAAAATTCAATGTTAGTGATTAATACAACATTGTACTGATTAGTAAACACATACCTACGTATCATGTTGTGGAACAATTTGGAAATAATGACGGAAGGTCCATATTTGTTGATGAGTCGTTTATGGCTGCATACCTAGAAAACTAATTAATAAATCAATCATTAGTTGTACGGAATAATTAGCAGCATGACAATTACATCATATAAATGATAGAAGATGTGTACATTGCATAAAATAAAGAGATCGATGAATAGAATTAAGTTAGTAACCAAATAAATTAATAGTAGGAAATAATTATTATAATTGTCGACCATTATTTATTCCCAGCTGTAAATAATAAATGGTCCAGGAGAAATAAGTGTGGGAAGATAAAAAAAGACAGTAATTTAAGCTATTTAACGTTAAGCAAGGTGCTGTGGGTCAAAATAATACAATGTCAAACTATTTAACAGTAGAAAGATAGCAATTTAAATTAAAATCCAAACTAAGATTAAATTTGAAAACAGTTAAGAATCTAAAAAAACCTTTGGAAAGACAATGTCTCATCAGGAAAAGTTCGTTGTCATCGCATTAAATATCAACATCAAGCGTAAATACAAATGAAAGTTCGAAATTAAAAAGAAGCCTTCCGAATTAAATAGTAATATTATGTAATTATTGAAAGGTAAAATTCAATGTTAGTGATTAATACAACATTGTACTGATTAGTAAACACATACCTACGTATCATGTTGTGGAACAATTTGGAAATAATGACGGAAGGTCCATATTTGTTGATGAGTCGTTTATGGCTCCATACCTAGAAAACTAATTAATAAATCAATCATTAGTTGTACGGAATAATTAGCAGCATGATAATTATATCATATAAATGATAGAAGATGTGTACATTGCATAAAATAAAGAGATCGATGAATAGAATTAAGTTGGTAACCAAATAAATTAATAATAGGAAACAATTATTATAATTGTCAATTATTATTTAATCACATCTGTAAATAATTAAGGGTGCAAGAGAAATAATTGTGGGAAGATAAAAAAAGACAGTAATTTAAGCTATTTAACGCGAAACAAGGTGCTGGGGGTCAAAATAATACAATGTCAAACTATTTAACAGTAGAAAGATAGCAATTTAAATTAAAATCCAAACTAAGATTAAGTTTGAAAACAGTTAAGAATCTAAAAAAACCTTTGGAAAGACAATGACTCATCAGGAAAAAGTTCGTTGTCATCGCATTAAATATCAACATCAAGCGTAAATACAAATGAAAGTTCGAAATTAAAAAGAAGCCTTCCGAATCAAATAGTAATATTAGGTAATTATTGAAAGGTAAAATTCAATGTTAGTGATTAATACAACATTGTACTGATTAGTAAACACATACCTACGTATCATGTTGTGGAACAATTTGGAAATAATGACGGAAGGTCCATATTTGTTGATGAGTCGTTTATGGCTGCATACCTAGAAAACTAATTAATAAATCAATCATTAGTTGTACGGAATAATTAGCAGCATGATAATTATATCATATAAATGATAGAAGATGTGTACATTGCATAAAATAAAGAGATCGATGAATAGAATTAAGTTGGTAACCAAATAAATTAATAATAGGAAACAATTATTATAATTGTCAATTATTATTTAATCACATCTGTGAATAATTAAGGGTGCAAGAGAAATAATTGTGGGAAGATAAAAAAAGACAGTAATTTAAGCTATTTAACGCTAAACAAGGTGCTGGGGGTCAAAATAATACAATGTCAAACTATTTAACAGTAGAAAGATAGCAATTTAAATTAAAATCCAAACTAAGATTAAGTTTGAAAACAGTTAAGAATCTAAAAAAACCTTTGGAAAGACAATGACTCATCAGGAAAAAGTTCGTTGTCATCGCATTAAATATCAACATCAAGCGTAAATACAAATGAAAGTTCGAAATTAAAAAGAAGCCTTCCGAATTAAATAGTAATATTATGTAATTATTAAAAGTTAAAATTGAATGTTAGTGATTAATACAACATTGTACTGATTAGTAAACACATACCTACGTATCATGTTGTGGAACAATTTGGAAATAATGACGGAAGGTCCATATTTGTTGATGAGTCGTTTATGGCTGCATACCTAGAAAACTAATTAATAAATCAATCATTAGTTGTACGGAATAATTAGCAGCATGATAATTATATCATATAAATGATAGAAGATGTGTACATTGCATAAAATAAAGAGATCGATGAATAGAATTAAGTTAGTAACCAAATAAATTAATAGTAGGAAATAATTATTATAATTGTCGACCATTATTTATTCCCAGCTGTAAATAATAAATGGTCCAGGAGAAATAAGTGTGGGAAGATAAAAAAAGACAGTAATTTAAGCTATTTAACGTTAAGCAAGGTGCTGTGGGTCAAAATAATACAATGTCAAACTATTTAACAGTAGAAAGATAGCAATTTAAATTAAAATCCAAACTAAGATTAAGTTTGAAAACAGTTAAGAATCTAAAAAAACCTTTGGAAAGACAATGTCTCATCAGGAAAAGTTCGTTGTCATCGCATTAAATATCAACATCAAGCGTAAATACAAATGAAAGTTCGAAATTAAAAAGAAGCTTTCCGAATTAAATAGTAATATCATGTAATTATTAAAAGGTAAAATTCAATGTTAGTGATTAATACAACATTGTACTGATTAGTAAACACATACCTACGTATCATGATGTGGAACAATTTGGAAATAATGACGGAAGGTCCATATTTGTTGATGAGTCGTTTATGGCTGCATACCTAGAAAACTAATTAATAAATCAATCATTAGTTGTACGGAATAATTAGCGGCATGACAATTACATCATATAAATGATAGAAGATGTGTACATTGCATAAAATAAAGAGATCGATGAATAGAATTAAGTTAGTAACCAAATAAATTAATAGTAGGAAATAATTATTATAATTGTCGACCATTATTTATTCCCAGCTGTAAATAATAAATGGTCCAGGAGAAATAAGTGTGGGAAGATAAAAAAAGACAGTAATTTAAGCTATTTAACGTTAAGCAAGGTGCTGTGGGTCAAAATAATACAATGTCAAACTATTTAACAGTACAAAGGTAGCAAATTAAATTAAAATTCAAACTCAGATTAAGTTTGAAAACAGTTAAGAATCTAAAAAAACCTTTGGAAAGACAATGACTCATCAGGAAAAAGTTCGTTGTCATCGCATTAAATATCAACATCAAGCGTAAATACAAATGAAAGTTCGAAATTAAAAAGAAGCCTTCCGAATTAAATAGTAATATTATGTAATTATTAAAAGTTAAAATTGAATGTTAGTGATTAATACAACATTGTACTGATTAGCAAACACATACCTACGTATCATGTTGTGAAACAATTTGGAAATAATGACGGAAGGTCCATATTTGTTGATGAGTCGTTGATGGCTGCATACCTAGAAAACTAATTAATAAATCAATCATTAGTTGTACGGAATAATTAGCAGCATGACAATTACATCATATAAATGATAGAAGATGTGTACATTGCATAAAATAAAGAGATCGATGAATAGAATTAAGTTAGTAACCAAATAAATTAATAGTAGGAAATAATTATTATAATTGTCGACCATTATTTATTCCCAGCTGTAAATAATAAATGGTCCAGGAGAAATAAGTGTGGGAAGATAAAAAAAGACAGTAATTTAAGCTATTTAACGTTAAGCAAGGTGCTGTGGGTCAAAATAATACAATGTCAAACTATTTAACAGTACAAAGGTAGCAAATTAAATTAAAATCCAAACTCAGATTAAGTTTGAAAACAGTTAAGAATCTAAAAAAACCTTTGGAAAGACAATGACTCATCAGGAAAAAGTTCGTTGTCATCGCATTAAATATCAACATCAAGCGTAAATACAAATGAAAGTTCGAAATTAAAAAGAAGCCTTCCGAATTAAATAGTAATATTATGTAATTATTAAAAGTTAAAATTGAATGTTAGTGATTAATACAACATTGTACTGATTAGTAAACACATACCTACGTATCATGTTGTGAAACAATTTGGAAATAATGACGGAAGGTCCATATTTGTTGATGACTCGTTTATGGCTGCATACCTAGAAAACTAATTAATAAATCAATCATTAGTTGTACGGAATAATTAGCAGCATGATAATTATATCATATAAATGATAGAAGATGTGTACATTGCATAAAATAAAGAGATCGATGAATAGAATTAAGTTGGTAACCAAATAAATTAATAATAGGAAACAATTATTATAATTGTCAATTATTATTTAATCACATCTGTAAATAATTAAGGGTGCAAGAGAAATAATTGTGGGAAGATAAAAAAAGACAGTAATTTAAGCTATTTAACGCGAAACAAGGTGCTGGGGGTCAAAATAATACAATGTCAAACTATTTAACAGTAGAAAGATAGCAATTTAAATTAAAATCCAAACTAAGATTAAGTTTGAAAACAGTTAAGAATCTAAAAAAACCTTTGGAAAAGGCAATGTCTAATCAGGAAAAGTTCGTTGTCATCGCATTAAATATCAACATCAAGCGTAAATACAAATGAAAGTTCGAAATTAAAAAGAAGCTTTCCGAATTAAATAGCAATATTATGTAATTATTAAAAGTTAAAATTCAATGTTAGTGATTAATACAACATTGTACTGATTAGTAAACACATACCTACGTATCATGTTGTGGAACAATTTGGAAATAATGACGGAAGGTCCATATTTGTTGATGAGTCGTTGATGGCTGCATACCTAGAAAACTAATTAATAAATCAATCATTAGTTGTACGGAATAATTAGCAGCATGACAATTACATCATATAAATGATAGAAGATGTGTACATTGCATAAAATAAAGAGATCGATGAATAGAATTAAGTTGATAAATTAATAGTAGGAAATAATTATTATAATTGTCAATTATTATTTATTCACATCTGTAAATAATTAAGGAGCAACAGAAATTAGTGTGGGAAGATAAAAAAAGGCATTAATTTAAGCTATTTAACGTTAAGCAAGGTGCTGTGGGTCAAAATAATACAATGTCAAACTATTTAACAGTAGAAAGATAGCAATTTAAATTAAAATCCAAACTAAGATTAAGTTTGAAAACAGTTAAGAATCTAAAAAAACCTTTGGAAAGACAATGTCTCATCAGGAAAAGTTCGTTGTCATCGCATTAAATATCAACATCAAGCGTAAATACAAATGAAAGTTCGAAATTAAAAAGAAGCTTTCCGAATTAAATAGTAATATTATGTAATTATTAAAAGGTAAAATTCAATGTTAGTGATTAATACAACATTGTACTGATTAGTAAACACATACCTACGTATCATGATCTGGAACAATTTGGAAATAATGACGGAAGGTCCATATTTGTTGATGAGTCGTTTATGGCTGCATACCTAGAAAACTAATTAATAAATCAATCATTAGTTGTACGGAATAATTAGCAGCATGACAATTACATCATATAAATGATAGAAGATGTGTACATTGCATAAAATAAAGAGATCGATGAATAGAATTAAGTTAGTAACCAAATAAATTAATAGTAGGAAATAATTATTATAATTGTCGACCATTATTTATTCCCAGCTGTAAATAATAAATGGTCCAGGAGAAATAAGTGTGGGAAGATAAAAAAAGACAGTAATTTAAGCTATTTAACGTTAAGCAAGGTGCTGTGGGTCAAAATAATACAATGTCAAACTATTTAACAGTAGAAAGATAGCAATTTAAATTAAAATCCAAACTAAGATTAAGTTTGAAAACAGTTAAGAATCTAAAAAAACCTTTGGAAAGACAATGTCTCATCAGGAAAAGTTCGTTGTCATCGCATTAAATATCAACATCAAGCGTAAATACAAATGAAAGTTCGAAATTAAAAAGAAGCTTTCCGAATTAAATAGTAATATTATGTAATTATTAAAAGGTAAAATTCAATGTTAGTGATTAATACAACATTGTACTGATTAGTAAACACATACCTACGTATCATGATGTGGAACAATTTGGAAATAATGACGGAAGGTCCATATTTGTTGATGAGTCGTTTATGGCTGCATACCTAGAAAACTAATTAATAAATCAATCATTAGTTGTACGGAATAATTAGCAGCATGACAATTACATCATATAAATGATAGAAGATGTGTACATTGCATAAAATAAAGAGATCGATGAATAGAATTAAGTTAGTAACCAAATAAATTAATAGTAGGAAATAATTATTATAATTGTCGACCATTATTTATTCCCAGCTGTAAATAATAAATGGTCCAGGAGAAATAAGTGTGGGAAGATAAAAAAAGACAGTAATTTAAGCTATTTAACGTTAAGCAAGGTGCTGTGGGTCAAAATAATACAATGTCAAACTATTTAACAGTACAAAGGTAGCAAATTAAATTAAAATTCAAACTCAGATTAAGTTTGAAAACAGTTGAGAATCTAAAAAAACCTTTGGAAAGACAATGACTCATCAGGAAAAAGTTCGTTGTCATCGCATTAAATATCAACATCAAGCGTAAATACAAATGAAAGTTCGAAATTAAAAAGAAGCCTTCCGAATTAAATAGTAATATTATGTAATTATTAAAAGTTAAAATTGAATGTTAGTGATTAATACAACATTGTACTGATTAGCAAACACATACCTACGTATCATGTTGTGAAACAATTTGGAAATAATGACGGAAGGTCCATATTTGTTGATGAGTCGTTGATGGCTGCATACCTAGAAAACTAATTAATAAATCAATCATTAGTTGTACGGAATAATTAGCAGCATGACAATTACATCATATAAATGATAGAAGATGTGTACATTGCATAAAATAAAGAGATCGATGAATAGAATTAAGTTAGTAACCAAATAAATTAATAGTAGGAAATAATTATTATAATTGTCGACCATTATTTATTCCCAGCTGTAAATAATAAATGGTCCAGGAGAAATAAGTGTGGGAAGATAAAAAAAGACAGTAATTTAAGCTATTTAACGTTAAGCAAGGTGCTGTGGGTCAAAATAATACAATGTCAAACTATTTAACAGTACAAAGGTAGCAAATTAAATTAAAATTCAAACTCAGATTAAGTTTGAAAACAGTTAAGAATCTAAAAAAACCTTTGGAAAGACAATGACTCATCAGGAAAAAGTTCGTTGTCATCGCATTAAATATCAACATCAAGCGTAAATACAAATGAAAGTTCGAAATTAAAAAGAAGCCTTCCGAATTAAATAGTAATATTATGTAATTATTAAAAGTTAAAATTGAATGTTAGTGATTAATACAACATTGTACTGATTAGCAAACACATACCTACGTATCATGTTGTGAAACAATTTGGAAATAATGACGGAAGGTCCATATTTGTTGATGAGTCGTTGATGGCTGCATACCTAGAAAACTAATTAATAAATCAATCATTAGTTGTACGGAATAATTAGCAGCATGACAATTACATCATATAAATGATAGAAGATGTGTACATTGCATAAAATAAAGAGATCGATGAATAGAATTAAGTTGGTAACCAAATAAATTAATAATAGGAAACAATTATTATAATTGTCAATTATTATTTAATCACATCTGTAAATAATTAAGGGTGCAAGAGAAATAATTGTGGGAAGATAAAAAAAGACAGTAATTTAAGCTATTTAACGCGAAACAAGGTGCTGGGGGTCAAAATAATACAATGTCAAACTATTTAACAGTAGAAAGATAGCAATTTAAATTAAAATCCAAACTAAGATTAAGTTTGAAAACAGTTAAGAATCTAAAAAAACCTTTGGAAAGACAATGACTCATCAGGAAAAAGTTCGTTGTCATCGCATTAAATATCAACATCAAGCGTAAATACAAATGAAAGTTCGAAATTAAAAAGAAGCCTTCCGAATTAAATAGTAATATTAGGTAATTATTGAAAGGTAAAATTCAATGTTAGTGATTAATACAACATTGTACTGATTAGTAAACACATACCTACGTATCATGTTGTGGAACAATTTGGAAATAATGACGGAAGGTCCATATTTGTTGATGAGTCGTTTATGGCTGCATACCTAGAAAACTAATTAATAAATCAATCATTAGTTGTACGGAATAATTAGCAGCATGATAATTATATCATATAAATGATAGAAGATGTGTACATTGCATAAAATAAAGAGATCGATGAATAGAATTAAGTTGGTAACCAAATAAATTAATAATAGGAAACAATTATTATAATTGTCAATTATTATTTAATCACATCTGTGAATAATTAAGGGTGCAAGAGAAATAATTGTGGGAAGATAAAAAAAGACAGTAATTTAAGCTATTTAACGCTAAACAAGGTGCTGGGGGTCAAAATAATACAATGTCAAACTATTTAACAGTAGAAAGATAGCAATTTAAATTAAAATCCAAACTAAGATTAAGTTTGAAAACAGTTAAGAATCTAAAAAAACCTTTGGAAAGACAATGACTCATCAGGAAAAAGTTCGTTGTCATCGCATTAAATATCAACATCAAGCGTAAATACAAATGAAAGTTCGAAATTAAAAAGAAGCCTTCCGAATTAAATAGTAATATTATGTAATTATTAAAAGTTAAAATTGAATGTTAGTGATTAATACAACATTGTACTGATTAGTAAACACATACCTACGTATCATGTTGTGGAACAATTTGGAAATAATGACGGAAGGTCCATATTTGTTGATGAGTCGTTTATGGCTGCATACCTAGAAAACTAATTAATAAATCAATCATTAGTTGTACGGAATAATTAGCAGCATGATAATTATATCATATAAATGATAGAAGATGTGTACATTGCATAAAATAAAGAGATCGATGAATAGAATTAAGTTAGTAACCAAATAAATTAATAGTAGGAAATAATTATTATAATTGTCGACCATTATTTATTCCCAGCTGTAAATAATAAATGGTCCAGGAGAAATAAGTGTGGGAAGATAAAAAAAGACAGTAATTTAAGCTATTTAACGTTAAGCAAGGTGCTGTGGGTCAAAATAATACAATGTCAAACTATTTAACAGTAGAAAGATAGCAATTTAAATTAAAATCCAAACTAAGATTAAGTTTGAAAACAGTTAAGAATCTAAAAAAACCTTTGGAAAGACAATGTCTCATCAGGAAAAGTTCGTTGTCATCGCATTAAATATCAACATCAAGCGTAAATACAAATGAAAGTTCGAAATTAAAAAGAAGCTTTCCGAATTAAATAGTAATATTATGTAATTATTAAAAGGTAAAATTCAATGTTAGTGATTAATACAACATTGTACTGATTAGTAAACACATACCTACGTATCATGATGTGGAACAATTTGGAAATAATGACGGAAGGTCCATATTTGTTGATGAGTCGTTTATGGCTGCATACCTAGAAAACTAATTAATAAATCAATCATTAGTTGTACGGAATAATTAGCAGCATGACAATTACATCATATAAATGATAGAAGATGTGTACATTGCATAAAATAAAGAGATCGATGAATAGAATTAAGTTGATAAATTAATAGTAGGAAATAATTATTATAATTGTCAATTATTATTTATTCACATCTGTAAATAATTAAGGAGCAACAGAAATTAGTGTGGGAAGATAAAAAAAGGCATTAATTTAAGCTATTTAACGTTAAGCAAGGTGCTGTGGGTCAAAATAATACAATGTCAAACTATTTAACAGTAGAAAGATAGCAATTTAAATTAAAATCCAAACTCAGATTAAGTTTGAAAACAGTTAAGAATCTAAAAAAACTTTTGGAAAGACAATGTCTCATCAGGAAAAGTTCGTTGTCATCGCATTAAATATCAACATCAAGCGTAAATGCAAATGAAAGTTCAAATTAAAAAGAAGCTTTCCGAATTAAATAGTAATATTATGTAATTATTAAAAGTTAAAACTCAATGTTAGTGATTAATACAACATTGTACTGATTAGTAAACACATACCTACGTATCACGTTGTGGAACAATTTGGAAATAATGACAGAAGGTCCATATTTGTTGATGAGTCGTTTATGGCTGCATACCTAGAAAACTAATTAATAAATCAATCATTAGTTGTACGGAATAAGTAGTAGCATGATAATTATATCACATAAATGATAGAAGATGTGTACATTGCATAAAATAAAGAGATCGATGAATAGAATTAAGTTAGTAACCAAATAAATTAATAGTAGGAAATAATTATTATAATTGTCGACCATTATTTATTCCCAGCTGTAAATAATAAATGGTCCAGGAGAAATAAGTGTGGGAAGATAAAAAAAGACAGTAATTTAAGCTATTTAACGTTAAGCAAGGTGCTGTGGGTCAAAATAATACAATGTCAAACTATTTAACAGTACAAAGGTAGCAAATTAAATTAAAATTCAAACTCAGATTAAGTTTGAAAACAGTTAAGAATCTAAAAAAACCTTTGGAAAGACAATGACTCATCAGGAAAAAGTTCGTTGTCATCGCATTAAATATCAACATCAAGCGTAAATACAAATGAAAGTTCGAAATTAAAAAGAAGCCTTCCGAATTAAATAGTAATATTATGTAATTATTAAAAGTTAAAATTGAATGTTAGTGATTAATACAACATTGTACTGATTAGCAAACACATACCTACGTATCATGTTGTGAAACAATTTGGAAATAATGACGGAAGGTCCATATTTGTTGATGAGTCGTTTATGGCTGCATACCTAGAAAACTAATTAATAAATCAATCATTAGTTGTACGGAATAATTAGCAGCATGACAATTACATCATATAAATGATAGAAGATGTGTACATTGCATAAAATAAAGAGATCGATGAATAGAATTAAGTTAGTAACCAAATAAATTAATAGTAGGAAATAATTATTATAATTGTCGACCATTATTTATTCCCAGCTGTAAATAATAAATGGTCCAGGAGAAATAAGTGTGGGAAGATAAAAAAAGACAGTAATTTAAGCTATTTAACGTTAAGCAAGGTGCTGTGGGTCAAAATAATACAATGTCAAACTATTTAACAGTAGAAAGATAGCAATTTAAATTAAAATCCAAACTAAGATTAAGTTTGAAAACAGTTAAGAATCTAAAAAAACCTTTGGAAAGACAATGTCTCATCAGGAAAAGTTCGTTGTCATCGCATTAAATATCAACATCAAGCGTAAATACAAATGAAAGTTCGAAATTAAAAAGAAGCCTTCCGAATTAAATAGTAATATTATGTAATTATTGAAAGGTAAAATTCAATGTTAGTGATTAATACAACATTGTACTGATTAGTAAACACATACCTACGTATCATGTTGTGGAACAATTTGGAAATAATGACGGAAGGTCCATATTTGTTGATGAGTCGTTTATGGCTCCATACCTAGAAAACTAATTAATAAATCAATCATTAGTTGTACGGAATAATTAGCAGCATGATAATTATATCATATAAATGATAGAAGATGTGTACATTGCATAAAATAAAGAGATCGATGAATAGAATTAAGTTGGTAACCAAATAAATTAATAATAGGAAACAATTATTCTAATTGTCAATTATTATTTAATCACATCTGTAAATAATTAAGGGTGCAAGAGAAATAATTGTGGGAAGATAAAAAAAGACAGTAATTTAAGCTATTTAACGCGAAACAAGGTGCTGGGGGTCAAAATAATACAATGTCAAACTATTTAACAGTAGAAAGATAGCAATTTAAATTAAAATCCAAACTAAGATTAAGTTTGAAAACAGTTAAGAATCTAAAAAAACCTTTGGAAAGACAATGACTCATCAGGAAAAAGTTCGTTGTCATCGCATTAAATATCAACATCAAGCGTAAATACAAATGAAAGTTCGAAATTAAAAAGAAGCCTTCCGAATTAAATAGTAATATTAGGTAATTATTGAAAGGTAAAATTCAATGTTAGTGATTAATACAACATTGTACTGACTAGTAAACACATACCTACGTATCATGTTGTGGAACAATTTGGAAATAATGACGGAAGGTCCATATTTGTTGATGAGTCGTTTATGGCTGCATACCTAGAAAACTAATTAATAAATCAATCATTAGTTGTACGGAATAATTAGCAGCATGATAATTATATCATATAAATGATAGAAGATGTGTACATTGCATAAAATAAAGAGATCGATGAATAGAATTAAGTTGGTAACCAAATAAATTAATAATAGGAAACAATTATTATAATTGTCAATTATTATTTAATCACATCTGTGAATAATTAAGGGTGCAAGAGAAATAATTGTGGGAAGATAAAAAAAGACAGTAATTAAGCTATTTAACGCTAAACAAGGTGCTGGGGGTCAAAATAATACAATGTCAAACTATTTAACAGTAGAAAGATAGCAATTTAAATTAAAATCCAAACTAAGATTAAGTTTGAAAACAGTTAAGAATCTAAAAAAACCTTTGGAAAAGGCAATGTCTAATCAGGAAAAGTTCGTTGTCATCGCATTAAATATCAACATCAAGCGTAAATACAAATGAAAGTTCGAAATCAAAAAGAAGCTTTCCGAATTAAATAGCAATATTATGTAATTATTAAAAGTTAAAATTCAATGTTAGTGATTAATACAACATTGTACTGATTAGTAAACACATACCTACGTATCATGTTGTGGAACAATTTGGAAATAATGACGGAAGGTCCATATTTGTTGATGAGTCGTTTATGGCTGCTTACCTAGAAGACTAATTAATAAATCAATGATTAGTTGTACGGAATAATTAGTAGCATGATAATTATATCATATAAATGATAGAAGATGTGTACATTGCATAAAATAAAGAGATCGATGAATAGAATTAAGTTGATAAATTAATAATAGGAAACAATTATTATAATTGTCGACCATTATTTATTCACATCTGTAAATAATTAAGGGTGCAAGAGAAATAATTGTGGGAAGATAAAAAAAGACAGTAATTTAAGCTATTTAACGCTAAACAAGGTGCTGGGGGTCAAAATAATACAATGTCAAACTATTTAACAGTACAAAGGTAGCAAATTAAATTAAAATCCAAACTAAGATTAAGTTTGAAAACAGTTAAGAATATAAAAAAACCTTTGGAAAGACAATGTCTCATCAGGAAAAGTTCGTTGTCATCGCATTAAATATCAACATCAAGCGTAAATACAAATGAAAGTTCGAAATTAAAAAGAAGCTTTCCGAATTAAATAGTAATATTATGTAATTATTAAAAGTTAAAATTCAATGTTAGTGATTAATACAACATTGTACTGATTAGCAAACACATACCTACGTATCATGTTGTGAAACAATTTGGAAATAATGACGGAAGGTCCATATTTCTTGATGAGTCGTTGATGGCTGCATACCTAGAAAACTAATTAATAAATCAATCATTAGTTGTACGGAATAATTAGCAGCATGACAATTACATCATATAAATGATAGAAGATGTGTACATTGCATAAAATAAAGAGATCGATGAATAGAATTAAGTTAGTAACCAAATAAATTAATAGTAGGAAATAATTATTATAATTGTCGACCATTATTTATTCCCAGCTGTAAATAATAAATGGTCCAGGAGAAATAAGTGTGGGAAGATAAAAAAAGACAGTAATTTAAGCTATTTAACGTTAAGCAAGGTGCTGTGGGTCAAAATAATACAATGTCAAACTATTTAACAGTACAAAGGTAGCAAATTAAATTAAAATTCAAACTCAGATTAAGTTTGAAAACAGTTAAGAATCTAAAAAAACCTTTGGAAAGACAATGACTCATCAGGAAAAAGTTCGTTGTCATCGCATAAAATATCAACATCAAGCGTAAATACAAATGAAAGTTCGAAATTAAAAAGAAGCCTTCCGAATTAAATAGTAATATTATGTAATTATTAAAAGTTAAAATTGAATGTTAGTGATTAATACAACATTGTACTGATTAGCAAACACATACCTACGTATCATGTTGTGAAACAATTTGGAAATAATGACGGAAGGTCCATATTTGTTGATGAGTCGTTGATGGCTGCATACCTAGAAAACTAATTAATAAATCAATCATTAGTTGTACGGAATAATTAGCAGCATGACAATTACATCATATAAATGATAGAAGATGTGTACATTGCATAAAATAAAGAGATCGATGAATAGAATTAAGTTAGTAACCAAATAAATTAATAGTAGGAAATAATTATTATAATTGTCGACCATTATTTATTCCCAGCTGTAAATAATAAATGGTCCAGGAGAAATAAGTGTGGGAAGATAAAAAAAGACAGTAATTTAAGCTATTTAACGTTAAGCAAGGTGCTGTGGGTCAAAATAATACAATGTCAAACTATTTAACAGTAGAAAGATAGCAATTTAAATTAAAATCCAAACTAAGATTAAGTTTGAAAACAGTTAAGAATCTAAAAAAACCTTTGGAAAGACAATGTCTCATCAGGAAAAGTTCGTTGTCATCGCATTAAATATCAACATCAAGCGTAAATACAAATGAAAGTTCGAAATTAAAAAGAAGCTTTCCGAATTAAATAGTAATATTATGTAATTATTAAAAGGTAAAATTCAATGTTAGTGATTAATACAACATTGTACTGATTAGTAAACACATACCTACGTATCATGATGTGGAACAATTTGGAAATAATGACGGAAGGTCCATATTTGTTGATGAGTCGTTTATGGCTGCATACCTAGAAAACTAATTAATAAATCAATCATTAGTTGTACGGAATAATTAGCAGCATGACAATTACATCATATAAATGATAGAAGATGTGTACATTGCATAAAATAAAGAGATCGATGAATAGAATTAAGTTAGTAACCAAATAAATTAATAGTAGGAAATAATTATTATAATTGTCGACCATTATTTATTCCCAGCTGTAAATAATAAATGGTCCAGGAGAAATAAGTGTGGGAAGATAAAAAAAGACAGTAATTTAAGCTATTTAACGTTAAGCAAGGTGCTGTGGGTCAAAATAATACAATGTCAAACTATTTAACAGTAGAAAGATAGCAATTTAAATTAAAATCCAAACTAAGATTAAGTTTGAAAACAGTTAAGAATCTAAAAAAACCTTTGGAAAGACAATGTCTCATCAGGAAAAGTTCGTTGTCATCGCATTAAATATCAACATCAAGCGTAAATACAAATGAAAGTTCGAAATTAAAAAGAAGCTTTCCGAATTAAATAGTAATATTATGTAATTATTAAAAGGTAAAATTCAATGTTAGTGATTAATACAACATTGTACTGATTAGTAAACACATACCTACGTATCATGATGTGGAACAATTTGGAAATAATGACGGAAGGTCCATATTTGTTGATGAGTCGTTTATGGCTGCATACCTAGAAAACTAATTAATAAATCAATCATTAGTTGTACGGAATAATTAGCAGCATGACAATTACATCATATAAATGATAGAAGATGTGTACATTGCATAAAATAAAGAGATCGATGAATAGAATTAAGTTAGTAACCAAATAAATTAATAGTAGGAAATAATTATTATAATTGTCGACCATTATTTATTCCCAGCTGTAAATAATAAATGGTCCAGGAGAAATAAGTGTGGGAAGATAAAAAAAGACAGTAATTTAAGCTATTTAACGTTAAGCAAGGTGCTGTGGGTCAAAATAATACAATGTCAAACTATTTAACAGTACAAAGGTAGCAAATTAAATTAAAATTCAAACTCAGATTAAGTTTGAAAACAGTTAAGAATCTAAAAAAACCTTTGGAAAGACAATGACTCATCAGGAAAAAGTTCGTTGTCATCGCATTAAATATCAACATCAAGCGTAAATACAAATGAAAGTTCGAAATTAAAAAGAAGCCTTCCGAATTAAATAGTAATATTATGTAATTATTAAAAGTTAAAATTGAATGTTAGTGATTAATACAACATTGTACTGATTAGCAAACACATACCTACGTATCATGTTGTGAAACAATTTGGAAATAATGACGGAAGGTCCATATTTGTTGATGAGTCGTTGATGGCTGCATACCTAGAAAACTAATTAATAAATCAATCATTAGTTGTACGGAATAATTAGCAGCATGACAATTACATCATATAAATGATAGAAGATGTGTACATTGCATAAAATAAAGAGATCGATGAATAGAATTAAGTTAGTAACCAAATAAATTAATAGTAGGAAATAATTATTATAATTGTCGACCATTATTTATTCCCAGCTGTAAATAATAAATGGTCCAGGAGAAATAAGTGTGGGAAGATAAAAAAAGACAGTAATTTAAGCTATTTAACGTTAAGCAAGGTGCTGTGGGTCAAAATAATACAATGTCAAACTATTTAACAGTACAAAGGTAGCAAATTAAATTAAAATCCAAACTCAGATTAAGTTTGAAAACAGTTAAGAATCTAAAAAAACCTTTGGAAAGACAATGACTCATCAGGAAAAAGTTCGTTGTCATCGCATTAAATATCAACATCAAGCGTAAATACAAATGAAAGTTCGAAATTAAAAAGAAGCCTTCCGAATTAAATAGTAATATTATGTAATTATTAAAAGTTAAAATTGAATGTTAGTGATTAATACAACATTGTACTGATTAGCAAACACATACCTACGTATCATGTTGTGGAACAATTTGGAAATAATGACGGAAGGTCCATATTTGTTGATGAGTCGTTTATGGCTCCATACCTAGAAAACTAATTAATAAATCAATCATTAGTTGTACGGAATAATTAGCAGCATGATAATTATATCATATAAATGATAGAAGATGTGTACATTGCATAAATTAAAGAGATCGATGAATAGAATTAAGTTGGTAACCAAATAAATTAATAATAGGAAACAATTATTATAATTGTCAATTATTATTTAATCACATCTGTAAATAATTAAGGGTGCAAGAGAAATAATTGTGGGAAGATAAAAAAAGACAGTAATTTAAGCTATTTAACGCGAAACAAGGTGCTGGGGGTCAAAATAATACAATGTCAAACTATTTAACAGTAGAAAGATAGCAATTTAAATTAAAATCCAAACTAAGATTAAGTTTGAAAACAGTTAAGAATCTAAAAAAACCTTTGGAAAGACAATGTCTCATCAGGAAAAGTTCGTTGTCATCGCATTAAATATCAACATCAAGCGTAAATACAAATGAAAGTTCGAAATTAAAAAGAAGCTTTCCGAATTAAATAGTAATATTATGTAATTATTAAAAGGTAAAATTCAATGTTAGTGATTAATACAACATTGTACTGATTAGTAAACACATACCTACGTATCATGTTGTGGAACAATTTGGAAATAATGACGGAAGGTCCATATTTGTTGATGAGTCGCTTATGGCTGCATACCTAGAAAACTAAATAATAAATCAATCATTAGTTGTACGGAATAATTAGTAGCATGATAATTATATCACAGAAATGATAGAAGATATGTACATTGCATAAAACAAAGAGATCGATGAATAGAATTAAGTTAGTAACCAAATAAATTAATAGTAGGAAATAATTATTATAATTGTCGACCATTATTTATTCCCAGCTGTAAATAATAAATGGTCCAGGAGAAATAAGTGTGGGAAGATAAAAAAAGACAGTAATTTAAGCTATTTAACGTTAAGCAAGGTGCTGTGGGTCAAAATAATACAATGTCAAACTATTTAACAGTACAAAGGTAGCAAATTAAATTAAAATCCAAACTCAGATTAAGTTTGAAAACAGTTAAGAATCTAAAAAAACCTTTGGAAAGACAATGTCTCATCAGGAAAAGTTCGTTGTCATCGCATTAAATATCAACATCAAGCGTAAATACAAATGAAAGTTCGAAATTAAAAAGAAGCTTTCCGAATTAAATAGTAATATTATGTAATTATTAAAAGGTAAAATTCAATGTTAGTGATTAATACAACATTGTACTGATTAGTAAACACATACCTACGTATCATGATGTGGAACAATTTGGAAATAATGACGGAAGGTCCATATTTGTTGATGAGTCGCTTATGGCTGCATACCTAGAAAACTAATTAATAAATCAATCATTTGTTGTACGGAATAATTAGTAGCATGATAATTATATCACATAAATGATAGAAGATGTGTACATTGCATAAAATAAAGAGATCGATGAATAGAATTAAGTTAGTAACCAAATAAATTAATAGTAGGAAATAATTATTATAATTGTCGACCATTATTTATTCCCAGCTGTAAATAATAAATGGTCCAGGAGAAATAAGTGTGGGAAGATAAAAAAAGACAGTAATTTAAGCTATTTAACGTTAAGCAAGGTGCTGTGGGTCAAAATAATACAATGTCAAACTATTTAACAGTACAAAGGTAGCAAATTAAATTAAAATCCAAACTCAGATTAAGTTTGAAAACAGTTAAGAATCTAAAAAAACCTTTGGAAAGACAATGACTCATCAGGAAAAAGTTCGTTGTCATCGCATTAAATATCAACATCAAGCGTAAATACAAATGAAAGTTCGAAATTAAAAAGAAGCCTTCCGAATTAAATAGTAATATTATGTAATTATTAAAAGTTAAAATTGAATGTTAGTGATTAATACAACATTGTACTGATTAGCAAACACATACCTACGTATCATGTTGTGGAACAATTTGGAAATAATGACGGAAGGTCCATATTTGTTGATGAGTCGTTTATGGCTCCATACCTAGAAAACTAATTAATAAATCAATCATTAGTTGTACGGAATAATTAGCAGCATGATAATTATATCATATAAATGATAGAAGATGTGTACATTGCATAAATTAAAGAGATCGATGAATAGAATTAAGTTGGTAACCAAATAAATTAATAATAGGAAACAATTATTATAATTGTCAATTATTATTTAATCACATCTGTAAATAATTAAGGGTGCAAGAGAAATAATTGTGGGAAGATAAAAAAAGACAGTAATTTAAGCTATTTAACGCGAAACAAGGTGCTGGGGGTCAAAATAATACAATGTCAAACTATTTAACAGTAGAAAGATAGCAATTTAAATTAAAATCCAAACTAAGATTAAGTTTGAAAACAGTTAAGAATCTAAAAAAACCTTTGGAAAGACAATGTCTCATCAGGAAAAGTTCGTTGTCATCGCATTAAATATCAACATCAAGCGTAAATACAAATGAAAGTTCGAAATTAAAAAGAAGCTTTCCGAATTAAATAGTAATATTATGTAATTATTAAAAGGTAAAATTCAATGTTAGTGATTAATACAACATTGTACTGATTAGTAAACACATACCTACGTATCATGTTGTGGAACAATTTGGAAATAATGACGGAAGGTCCATATTTGTTGATGAGTCGCTTATGGCTGCATACCTAGAAAACTAAATAATAAATCAATCATTAGTTGTACGGAATAATTAGTAGCATGATAATTATATCACAGAAATGATAGAAGATATGTACATTGCATAAAACAAAGAGATCGATGAATAGAATTAAGTTAGTAACCAAATAAATTAATAGTAGGAAATAATTATTATAATTGTCGACCATTATTTATTCCCAGCTGTAAATAATAAATGGTCCAGGAGAAATAAGTGTGGGAAGATAAAAAAAGACAGTAATTTAAGCTATTTAACGTTAAGCAAGGTGCTGTGGGTCAAAATAATACAATGTCAAACTATTTAACAGTACAAAGGTAGCAAATTAAATTAAAATCCAAACTCAGATTAAGTTTGAAAACAGTTAAGAATCTAAAAAAACCTTTGGAAAGACAATGTCTCATCAGGAAAAGTTCGTTGTCATCGCATTAAATATCAACATCAAGCGTAAATACAAATGAAAGTTCGAAATTAAAAAGAAGCCTTCCGAATTAAATAGTAATATTATGTAATTATTAAAAGTTAAAATTCAATGTTAGTGATTAATACAACATTGTACTGATTAGCAAACACATACCTACGTATCATGTTGTGAAACAATTTGGAAATAATGACGGAAGGTCCATATTTGTTGATGAGTCGTTGATGGCTGCATACCTAGAAAACTAATTAATAAATCAATCATTAGTTGTACGGAATAATTAGCAGCATGACAATTACATCATATAAATGATAGAAGATGTGTACATTGCATAAAATAAAGAGATCGATGAATAGAATTAAGTTAGTAACCAAATAAATTAATAGTAGGAAATAATTATTATAATTGTCGACCATTATTTATTCCCAGCTGTAAATAATAAATGGTCCAGGAGAAATAAGTGTGGGAAGATAAAAAAAGACAGTAATTTAAGCTATTTAACGTTAAGCAAGGTGCTGTGGGTCAAAATAATACAATGTCAAACTATTTAACAGTACAAAGGTAGCAAATTAAATTAAAATCCAAACTCAGATTAAGTTTGAAAACAGTTAAGAATCTAAAAAAACCTTTGGAAAGACAATGACTCATCAGGAAAAAGTTCGTTGTCATCGCATTAAATATCAACATCAAGCGTAAATACAAATGAAAGTTCGAAATTAAAAAGAAGCCTTCCGAATTAAATAGTAATATTATGTAATTATTAAAAGTTAAAATTGAATGTTAGTGATTAATACAACATTGTACTGATTAGCAAACACATACCTACGTATCATGTTGTGAAACAATTTGGAAATAATGACGGAAGGTCCATATTTGTTGATGAGTCGTTTATGGCTGCATACCTAGAAAACTAATTAATAAATCAATCATTAGTTGTACGGAATAATTAGCAGCATGACAATTACATCATATAAATGATAGAAGATGTGTACATTGCATAAAATAAAGAGATCGATGAATAGAATTAAGTTAGTAACCAAATAAATTAATAGTAGGAAATAATTATTATAATTGTCGACCATTATTTATTCCCAGCTGTAAATAATAAATGGTCCAGGAGAAATAAGTGTGGGAAGATAAAAAAAGACAGTAATTTAAGCTATTTAACGTTAAGCAAGGTGCTGTGGGTCAAAATAATACAATGTCAAACTATTTAACAGTAGAAAGATAGCAATTTAAATTAAAATCCAAACTAAGATTAAATTTGAAAACAGTTAAGAATCTAAAAAAACCTTTGGAAAGACAATGTCTCATCAGGAAAAGTTCGTTGTCATCGCATTAAATATCAACATCAAGCGTAAATACAAATGAAAGTTCGAAATTAAAAAGAAGCTTTCCGAATTAAATAGTAATATTATGTAATTATTAAAAGGTAAAATTCAATGTTAGTGATTAATACAACATTGTACTGATTAGTAAACACATACCTACGTATCATGTTGTGGAACAATTTGGAAATAATGACGGAAGGTCCATATTTGTTGATGAGTCGCTTATGGCTGCATACCTAGAAAACTAATTAATAAATCAATCATTAGTTGTACGGAATAATTAGCAGCATGACAATTACATCATATAAATGATAGAAGATGTGTACATTGCATAAAATAAAGAGATCGATGAATAGAATTAAGTTGATAAATTAATAGTAGGAAATAATTATTATAATTGTCAATTATTATTTATTCACATCTGTAAATAATTAAGGGTGCAAGAGAAATAAGTGTGGGAAGATAAAAAAAGGCATTAATTTAAGCTATTTAACGTTAAGCAAGGTGCTGTGGGTCAAAATAATACAATGTCAAACTATTTAACAGTAGAAAGATAGCAATTTAAATTAAAATCCAAACTCAGATTAAGTTTGAAAACAGTTAAGAATCTAAAAAAACTTTTGGAAAGACAATGTCTCATCAGGAAAAGTTCGTTGTCATCGCATTAAATATCAACATCAAGCGTAAATGCAAATGAAAGTTCGAAATTAAAAAGAAGCGTTCCGAATTAAATAGTAATATTATGTAATTATTAAAAGGTAAAATTCAATGTTAGTGATTAATACAACATTGTACTGATTAGTAAACACATACCTACGTATCATGTTGTGGAACAATTTGGAAATAATGACGGAAGGTCCATATTTGTTGATGAGTCGCTTATGGCTGCATACCTAGAAAACTAATTAATAAATCAATCATTAGTTGTACGGAATAATTAGTAGCATGATAATTATATCACATAAATGATAGAAGATGTGTACATTGCATAAAACAAAGAGATCGATGAATAGAATTAAGTTAGTAACCAAATAAATTAATAGTAGGAAATAATTATTATAATTGTCGACCATTATTTATTCCCAGCTGTAAATAATAAATGGTCCAGGAGTAATAAGTGTGGGAAGATAAAAAAAGACAGTAATTTAAGCTATTTAACGTTAAGCAAGGTGCTGTGGGTCAAAATAATACAATGTCAAACTATTTAACAGTAGAAAGATAGCAATTTAAATTAAAATCCAAACTAAGATTAAGTTTGAAAACAGTTAAGAATCTAAAAAAACCTTTGGAAAGACAATGTCTCATCAGGAAAAGTTCGTTGTCATCGCATTAAATATCAACATCAAGCGTAAATGCAAATGAAAGTTCGAAATTAAAAAGAAGCTTTCCGAATTAAATAGTAATATTATGTAATTATTAAAAGTTAAAATTCAATGTTAGTGACTAATACAACATTGTGCTGATTAGTAAACACATACGTACGTATCATGCTGTAAAATAATTTGGAAATAATGACAGAAGGTCCATATTTGTTCATGAGTCGTTTATGGCTGCATACCTAGAAAACTAATTAATAAATCAATCATTAGTTGTACGGAATAATTAGCAGCATGATAATTATATCATATAAATGATAGAAGATGTGTACATTGCATAAAATAAAGAGATCGATGAATAGAATTAAGTTGGTAACCAAATAAATTAATAATAGGAAACAATTATTATAATTGTCGACCATTATTTATTCACATCTGTAAATAATTAAGGGTGCAAGAGAAATAAGTGTGGGAAGATAAAAAAAGGCATTAATTTAAGCTATTTAACGTTAAGCAAGGTTCTGTGGGTCAAAATAATACAATGTCAAACTATTTAACAGTACAAAGATAGCAATTTAAATTGAAATCCAAACTCAGATTAAGTTTAAAAACAGTTAAGAAACTAAAAAAACCTTTGGAAAGACAATGTCTCATCAGAAAATTCGTTGTCATCGCATTAAATATCAACATCAAGCCTAAATACAAATGAAAGTTTGAAATTGAAAAGAAGCTTTCCGAATTAAATAATAATATTATGTAATTATTAAAAGTTAAAATTCAATGTTAGTGATTAATACAACATTGTACTGATTAGTAAACACATACGTACGTATCATGTTGGAAAACAATTTGGAAATAGTGACGGAAGGTCCATATTTGTTGATGAGTCGTTTGTGGCTGCATAGCTAGAAAATTAATTAATTGTCAGTTGTCATAAGGTCATAAAATGGTAATGGAATGGCGCTGTGTTCTGAACGTCCTGCAGGACCACAGCTATCGATACTATAGTAAGGTAGTGTCCTAGGCCCGGAAGATAATAACAAGATAGTCACCTGTAACTGGCGCCTGTCATGTAAACTTGAGACTTAGATGATAACAACAAAAAGGTTGAGCCGTAACACAACTATTAACTTTATTTTTAGCAAACTTTATTATGAATTCAATAATCAAAATTGAATGTGCATTGAATTGATACGTATAAATCACAGTTCATTCCAACAACTTTATATAGAACCTAGTTACACTGGTGCGTATGTATAAATTAAGTATGCGATTGGTCTAAGGGTAGAAACTCGGTAAAGAGATATTGACTATTCTAAAGATAGAGAATAAGTAAGTTTAGTGACGATGTTGTGGCAGAGGAAAGCTAGTGATTGGTGTGTCTAAAGACACAAGGTAAGCTGATTCGTTGAGCACAATTTTGGTTAGGAAAGTGAGGGCGATAGACATTGCTTTTGATTGGGTAATAAAAAGGTTGGTGGAGTTGGTAACGGAAGATACCAAACGTGAGAAAAACCAAGTTCCCCGTATCTTCCCGTGGTAAACAATAAATGTAAGGGACACTTGAAATAAAAGATCCTTGTTTGGTCTGAAGGACCTTAACTATGAAAATACCCAGATTTATGGTGGGTTCCTAAAACTATTGAGAGTTCCCAGTGAGTATGTATAGACATCCAGCTGCCATCTTGCCCGCAGTATGTGGTCTGGTCTCTGATGTGGATTGAGATGTGGTTTATGTCACACGCCTGGCGACAACCCCTTCAGAGGGCACAAACCCTTACTCTGTTGGATTCGTACAATAAATTTTACCATGATATTTAATATACCATAATATTTACCATAATTTTACCAGAATATTTAATTATACTTACGAAACGTTCGAACTATGACGCGAGGAAATCGCCGGTGATCTGTTCATTTCGTCATTTCTTGTGTCTCCTACGTGACACAGTCAGAGTCGCCCGGTGTATCACATTCTATTTCGCTGTTCATAGTAGCTTTGTTATTATTTTTTTCGATAAGGCTGCTCGCCAAACCTAACGTAATTTTTAAGGGTGAACGGGTCAGTTTCCTCTCTCATCCTCTTCTTTAGGTATGATAATATTTTGCCCCCTTTTATCTTAATGTCCGACTTTATTTTCGATTTAATATTCCCTCTCGTTCCCCTTATTGGGTTCCCATTCTCTTCACCAGTGTCATTATCACTTCGTCATCTATTTTTCAAGTCGCCATTTCCGATCGAGAGGGTACCTTGGGACCAACCTCCCCTTCATCGTTACTGTCACGTAATTTCAAATGATAACAAATTAGTTCAGTAGATGACAGGCTTTATTAACAACACAGTTATGTTTTTACTACAAAAAGATCACATGAACTGTCGCGGACCCGTCTCGTACCATCAAGGAAGAAAGCTCGGTGTGGATGTGCCCTTTTGAACTAAGAACGCGGATTCGTCGTTCACACTTTTCGGTAGAAAAGTGAGGGTAACGATCCGCGATGCTCATTGATTAATAAATGAAACTATGAAAACAAAGAAAACCAGATGTGGCTCATGAGCATCCTTGTTCAGGGGAAAACCCTGCTATTTCGCTAGGCACCCGCTTTCTTCGTAATTGGTAAGAGCGTGCAAAAACATAAGGTCAGTGTAACAATGAGTGGGTCCTGGCGGCCAGACCGCGAGGAACCTCGCAAGGACCATCGCATTTGGCGCAACACGTGGCAACCAGAACTCGACCCGTGACATTACCCCAGTCGTGGGATGACCGTCGGGTCGAGCCTGGTAGATTACTCGATTCACCGACGAGGTCTGAGGGCTCTGAAACCTCCTGAGCCGTAATTTTGTTCGTCCTTTTCGCCTTATCCATATTGTTATTATTTTTAAGTTTAAGTCCAAGGAAATAACTGAGCTCGTCCTAAGTCGTAGTTTCTTTATCATTACCTAAAAACATAGCCGTGATCGTCATAATATATTTTCCTTTCTCATGTACTTATAGTATTCCATATCGTCTTAATTTGAGCCGCCTGATTATAATATTAGGTTGTCCGAAAAGTTTCTTTCGTTTTATAAGATGATAATAGATGAACAACAATTTTTGTTTTATATTATTTTATTGAATTAGGTATGATCCATTTTGTTCTATTCCTATTATTATTTTCGTGCATAATTCAATAAACTAATATAAAACAAAAGACATTGTGCGTCTATTATTTCCTTATAAAATGAAAGAAACTTTTAGACCAATCTAATATAAACTAAATATTAATTCTATTTATTCCTTGT